>NW_027222360.1:0-300000 GCF_041296265.1 Equus caballus | reverse complement strand
TCAAAACAGATCAGAGACCTAAATGTAAGATCTAAAACTACAAGACAGAAAAAACATAGGAAAAAATCTTCATGGCCCTGGCTTAGTCAAAGACTTGTTAGCTATGACAACACACAAAACAATTTCTAAAATGAAAAATTAATAAACTGTATCTTAATTAAAACTAAAACCTTTTTTACTCAAAAGACACCACTAAGTGAAAGTAAAGAAAAGACAATTGGAAGATACACAAATGGCTGATAAGCACATGAAAAGATGCTAACATCATTAGTCATTAGGGAAATGCAGTAACAAAACCAAAGTAAGATACTATTACATATTGATTAGAAATGGCAGATATATTTAAAAGACTGACTTACCAAGTGTTGTCAAAGGTATAAAGGTAACTGAACTTCATACACTGCTGATGTGATGTAAAATGGTACAAATCACTTTAGAAAACAGTTTGTCAGTTTCTTAAAAATTTAATCATATACCTACCATATGACCCAGCCATTCCACTGTAGATATTTCCCAAGAGAAATGAAAGCATACAAGGCTCAACAAAGACTTCTATATGAACTTTCATAGCAGCTTTATTTGGAATAGCCAAAAACTTGGAGAAAAGCCAAAGCTATCATCAACAGATGAACAAACTGTGCTATGGCCATACAATGGAATACTACTCAGCAATAAAAGGAATGAACCATTGATATACACAACCAACGACATAGATGAATTCAAATTATGCCAGTCAAAGAAGTCAGACCAAAACAAGGAAAACATACTGTATTAATGCAATTTATATAAAATGAAAAATACAAACTAATCAACAGTGAGGAAAGCAGATCAGCAGTTGCCTTGGGATGGGAGTAAGGGATGTAAAGTAGCCAGAGGAAGGGATTACAAGCAAGTTCAAAAAGAAACTACTGGGGATGATGAATGGTCATTATTTTGACATATGTCACAACTTACCAAAGTGCACATTTTAGATAAGTTCAGTTTATGGTACATGTTTATCATACATTAATAAAGTGTGAAAAAATAGACCTAAGGACAAAGAGGAAAACAAAAAGAACTGTTATATGGCTATTACAATTGAAAAGAGGCAGTGGTGGCTTAGACTGAAATGGAACCTGTAGAGATGGAGACATGAGTAGATAACTTTAAAGTTTATTAGAATACAAAGAATTGACAATACTTTGTGAAACAGATATTGGGAGTTGAAGGAAAGGAAGGAATCAGGTACAACTTTTTTTTAGCTTAAGCAACTGAGTGAATAGTGGTGCCATTTACTAAAACGAGGAAGACTGAGACAGAATTACAGAGTCAAAGTTTCTCATTATGATTACCAAGAGTGATTCAAACTGGTTTTACAAGTCTAATAGTCTTTTAAAACAACAAACCAGAGTTTAAATACAGACACCTAGAAAATAAAAATGGGGCACTGATCAACTACCATAAATATGAAAAAAATATTATTATGTTTATGATAAAGAAAAAGAAAGCAGTAATTCATAAAACAGGGATTATAAAACAGATGCAAAGCACCTTGGCCCAAAATTTTTTTAAAATAAATAAATGAAAGGTAGATATGTACATCAGAAAATCGTTACTTATAACTACTTTAATTAAATGCTACATTTTACTTACAGTGGTTTTTTTCCTTAGAAGTTTTACTTAGGTCTGTTTACATTTCTAACTAAAAACTACTTCTGTCCAGTAAAATCAAATTAATAACTCAAAGAAAGCATGCTACAGGTTCTTTATTTCCTTCAACATCTTTGCTTACCTGTTTAATCTTTCAAATAATGTTCCAAATTGTGCTGTTTTATATGATGGACTGAAAGCATCTTGATTTTTGTTTAATTCGGAAATCACGGAATTAGAATAATTAACATTACTGAGCTGAAAAAAAAAAGAACTCAGCTAAAAGGGTAAATGTACATATATACAATTTAAATAATTTACCGTAAAACCTCATTAAGTAATTTGTGCAGTTTGTAACATTTTTAGCCTAAAAGAAAGAGTGTCCTTATTGAAAAAACAAAATAAATAGTGTTCTAATAATGAAAGCAGTGTCAGTATTTGAATGACTTTGCTAAAATAATAGGTTGATCTATGGTGAGCTAACCATTTTCTCAGAGGTAAAAAAAGATTAAAAAAAAAGACCTGAATACCCACATTCCTATAAATAAAAGTAATATCGTTGACAGAAATAATGATTTCTCCCAAGGAAACAACTGTACTTATCTCAGTTCCTCCATTTACTAAGTAATTTTAGACTGCTACTTTAATCTTTTTGTTTAAAAAGATTTACATTCTTCTTCTTCTTCTCCAAAACCTCCTGGTACATAGTATTTTTAGTTGTGTCCTCTAGTTGTGGCATGTGGGACATCGACTTAGCATGGCCTGACGAGCTGTGCCATGTCCACGTCTAGGATTCAACCGGCATTAACCTCACAGCCAGAGGGAGTTGTGAACGAACTGCCGGCCACAGGGCCAGCTCTGCTACTTTAAATCTTCTGAATATCGCTACCACTGAGTGCAAACGGGAAAGCAGTGACAGACTCTTTAGAAAAGTAGATGTATAACCCCATTTGTTAATGAGGAAGGTACCATAAAGATATTATAATGGCCCAACACTAATCTATCCAGCACACACCATATCTGTAGTATATTTTATGTATAAGCCATGAAACACAGAAACGAGACGTCCAAAGACAAGCAATGACAGAAAGAGTCAGAAAAAAAAGCGTGTAGCAAAAAGAGATACTAAGTCTTTTTTTAAAAAACGTCTAAAATCAACAAAAGCTTAAAATAAAGTCTGATAACACATTCATCTCAGCCTCAGAGAGACAGTGTCAATGGTGCAGGGACAATGTCATCCCTGAAGCGAGAAACACACAACAAATCAAAACAGAAGAGAATATTATATATTGGCTCAATCTACTTTCCCAGGACTAGTAAGCCCCAGACCACTTTTTATTCTAACCTGTTTTTTCAACCTCATTTTCTTATGTAAGTTACAGTCTCATTTTAATTTTCCTAAATCTTCCTAAATATATATCCAAATAAATAAATTCCCTAGTTACTTCACAATGTGACACCACACCTTACCAGGGACGTTAGCTTCTCTTTTCTCTTTCTGCCATATGAAGCACAACATTATTTACCCCTTTGAGATAATCACTAACCTGCAGTCTCTAAGTAGAAGATTATTCAAGTATAGATTACATAGGCCCATTCTCTATCCTATAAAACTATTTAACAAAGCAAGGATGAGTTAAAGCTGATGTAGGATGCAAGTTTTAGTCTTATAAAATACAAATGGAATGTAATCGAATGTTTTTCATTGCATCACTGAAAATTATTGGGGGCTTAGCCCAGTGGCATAGTGGTTAAGTTCCCAATATAAAGCCAAGTGCCCAGGGTTCACTGGTTCAGATCCTGGGCAGAGACCACATACCACTCAACAAACTATGCTGTGGCAGCAAACTCCATATACAAAATGGAGAAGAGGGCCACAGGTGGTTAGTTTCACAAATAATACTCCTCAAACAAAAAGAGGAAGACTGGTAATAGATGTTGCTCAGCTAATCTTCTCACTAAAATACAACAACAAAAATTATTGGGTCCTTAAAATTAATAAGCCTAGCACAATACTATTTTCCCTCTCTGAAAAGTACAGAAAACATACTTCAACAAATTGAATATCGTCACATATTGTATATAACTATAATACTGTAATATATAACTACAATTTATAAATTATCATAAATTTGTTAATTATAAATTAATTTAGAAATAGTACACAAATATGACATAAAACCACCTCATGCTAAAAATGGGAGAGATTCAAAACTAAATATTCTTGTTAACCTGTTAACAAGATAGATGTCGCTACATAACCATTTTACTCACTACCATTATATATTAGTATAGTAACCTTTAATAATTTTATATTTTTAACTCCTATGGAATTTAGTAAAAGATCATTTTTGGTATGTTTATGGCGTATATATTTCAAACTTTAAAAATTTGGATGTTTTTATAATTTTAACTATAGAGACTACAAGGATTGAACATTTCTAGCACTAAATATCTCTATCTATATACATATATGTGCATAGTCTTTGATGGAAGTGCATATAACCAGCTATCTTTCAAGTCATAGAAAGAATCTGCTTCTATCACAACTTATACTTTAACAGATTACTCTGACATCACTGAGATTATGTACTGCTATTCACAGGATCCTTTCCATATCACATGTATACTGGGCCATCATGACATCACCAACTACTCCTTTACTGTGATTACAATCAAGTATTACATAACACATTGAACTATGGTCAATTTTACTATCAATAATTTTATAAAAAGATGATGATTTCAAAGACTTTAAAGAACATTCCAGTTTTGGGATTCATAATCTTCTACAGCCCAGAGAATGCAAGTTTTTTGACCTAAGAAGAATTATTATACTTAATTTCTCTCCTAATTTGAAGCAGCATTCATAGCAACCCACAACTAATATTTTTTTCAATCCATAAAAAGAAAAAAGAGCATATCACAAAAATATAAAATGCTAAGAACTAGTGATTGAAAGGGACCTGTCTACAAACAACCAACCCACTAACTGGGAAAAAATACAGCAAGTCATATATCTGACAAAGGTTTAATATCCATAATATGTAAAGAACTCACACAACTCAACAACAAAAAAAATCAAACAACCCGATCAAAAAATGGCAGGAGACATGAACAGACATTTCTCCAAAGAAGAACATGGATGGCCAAATAGACACATGAAAAGAAGTTCCTCATCGCTGATCAGGGAAATGCAAATCAAAACTACACTAAGCTATCACCTTACACCCATTAGAATGACAACAATCAAAACAAATAGTAACAAATGCTGGAGAGGTTGTGGAGAAAAAGGAACCCTCATACACTGTTGGTGGGAATGGCAAACTGGTGCAGCCACTATGGAAAACAGTACGATATTCCTCAAAAAATTAAAAATAGAAACACCTTATGACTCAGCTATCCCACTACTGGGTATCTATCCAAAGAGCTGAAGTCAGCAATTCCAAAAGTCCCATGCACCCCAGTGTCCACTGCAGCATTATTCATAATAATAGCCAAGATGTGGAAGCAAATCAAGTAAGTGCCCATCAACAGATGACTGGATAAAGAAGATGTGGTATATATATACAATGGAATACTACTCAGCCATAGAAAAGAACAAAATCGTCCCATTTGCAACAACATGGATGGACCTTGAGGGAATTATGTTAAGTGAAATAGAAGCCAGATAGAGGAGGACAATTTCTGTATGACTCCTCTCATATGAGGAATTTAAAAATGTAGACAAAGACAACAGATTAGTGGCTACCAGGGGAAAGATGTGGTGGGGTTAAAGTAATAAAGGGTGAAGGGGTGCACTCTACAACACAACTGACAAACAATAATGTACAAATGAAATTTCACAAGATTGTAACCTATCTAACCTAATAAAGACTTGTATTTAAAAAGAAAGGTACCTTGTTCATTCTGCTTTTTTTCATATGCAACTTTCTGAGGACTAGCAATTATTCTGGGAATAAAATTCAATCCTAACATTCTGTTAGAAGCTAATTCTGCTGACAAAAGATGGTGGTGTGAAGCTGCAGTTTTCTATTCTGCCTAATTGAGGTTCCGAACATTGGATATGAGTCCATGACTTGTGAGGACTACAGGAAAGAAGATACAATCATGTGATTTGCCAAATATATAAACTAGAGACAAGGAAAGTTAAAATAAAAGTGAAAAAGGTCACGGGTTAGAGAAAAAGTCCCAAGTAAAGGCAAGTCATCAGTAACTGACAGTCCCGCTAAGACAAGAGAGGTTATCAACTAAGATTATACTTGAGCTCCTTTCCATCTGCCTTTCTCACCGATGGTCCCCCACCCTCAAGCTCCATACCTGCATGTCATCTCCTAATGACAGGAAATCTAAGTTTCATTTTATCTATAATTCAGTGAAAGATTTCCACAGATTTAGTATCACTGCCATTATCTTTCTGATCGGAAGCTAACTTTGTATTATTCAAAGGAAAAGAATAATTAACAATATGGCATTGGACTTTCACATTTCAAGCTTTAATCACAATCTACGTGTTTTCTAATTGATTAAAGTCTTATTTGCTAAAAAATAATTATTTGAAATATACTTTGAAAGAAAAATAATCTTGGGATCAACATGAATATTGAAAATCACAATTTGATATAAAATAAAACAGTCGGGTCACCACGCTTGGAAAACATGAATCGCCAAATAATGATCACATGAACTCAAAGGAGAACTCCCAAATGAATTGATCCTTCTTGCAGCTCTTCAGTGACAGGCAGAATCAAATGCTTTGCACACAAAGGCCTAGTCTACATTACCAGAACTCCAAAGGGTTTTCATAAGCAATTTATTAAAACATTCTTAAGGGTAGGTTTCTACATTAAAAACTTCTAAAAGAACAATTTTAAAGACTAAAAATTTTTTTAAAGGATAACTAATTTTCTCTGATTCTCAAAAAAATTTATATCACTGATGGTGAAACTGGCAGAAAGTGAGCCACTGATGATTAAGTAGCTAGGAATTAAAGTTTTTTTCCCTTTTGCAATTACTGATTATAGCTTTTAGCTGTCAATCTACCTCATTGTTAATTGTGCTGTTTAGGCAATATGCTGACTCCTGCTAGGGCTCCTATAGGTAACATTCTCTTGGTGCCTGCAGACTACCATGGTAATGCGTGTGTGAGCTGTTTTTCAGGAATTGGAACTTTGTCCACTCTAGGCCAGTTGAGACCACCAACTCATCAACTGGCCCACTTGAGATGTCCGACAGGTGACTGAAGGGGCTAAAAACTCTCCCTCAGATCATGCTGATGCCGCCATTTTGTGAACATGGGTCCTGTGAAGAGGCATCAAGTTCGACTACGCTTGTGCAGCTCATCATTCCTTACCTCTCCTCACCTCCAATCACCTTCTCTCCACATGTCAGACCACGCTGACCCCGGCCCATATATATCCCTGAGTCTCTCTTTTCGGGAAGCAAATTTCAGGCCTACGAGCCTGCTTCCTCATTAAGGGTTGGCCTTGTGAGTAAACCCCTCTCTGCTGCCATCTCGTCATCTCAGTGTTTGGCTTTCTATTGTTGGCAAAAATGAACCTGGTTGGGTAACAGTGGCATGTCACAATTGTTAAAATAACTTAAAAAAATTTTTGTTTAACTCTCACCTCAACTGGGCCAAGTTCTTCCTGCTGCCTGTCTTGATAGTGTAAACTAATGAAAAGAAAATGTAACAGTTAAACACATAGGTGGCAATAAAATTGATTATCTTTATAAATATTTAAAATTCATACTGTTCTATACAAATATGAAAACATATGAACTCTAAGTAAATCATTCCAGGGTTATAATATTACTGTGTTTTATAAAAATTACATTATTAATAGAGAGAGATTTTATGATAAGGAAAAGTCAAACTATGCATCCAAAGAACACTTAGCATGGATATTAGTTCATTGACTACAAGCCCATTAGTTTAATAATACTGCTAACAGTCAAACAAAAACAAAAACTGGAGCTAGGATAATCCCTTTATACATTTTCCAATGAATAAAACAGAGTTGATAATGACTCTTTCAAATACCTAATAATATGCAACCTAGCTAAAACCTACTTGTTTTCCATATCATCAATGCAGAGGTTAGACGGGACAAGATGAGGCGACACAGTTCTAAATCATGTTTTCTCAGGGGCATTTTTATGTCTCTATTCATATTCACATGATCGTGTTTTCTCACAGTTTTATAATGAAAAGTTGCAATTAAAAATTAAATGAATAATAAAATCTTTTAAAAGCACTGGTTGATATACCATGGTCATTAAGTAAATGTACATCTTAGATATTTACTAAACCACCTATATTCTATACATGATAGAAGACATTACAGTACTAGCAAATCCATTTATAATTCAAATCATCTTTTTCTTCATCATCTTACATTCTCTCATAAAAGGCCCTACAAATTTTGCTTTATTTATTTATTTATTTTTTTTTAAAGATTTTATTTTTTTCCTTTTTTCCCCAAAGCCCCCCAGTACATAGTTGTGTATTCTTCTATTGTGGGTTCTTCTATTGTGGCATGTATCGCTGCCTTCAGCGTGGTCTGATGAGCAGTGTCATGTCCGCGCCCAGGATTCGAACTAACGAAACACTGGGCTGCCTGCAAGCGGAGCGCGAACTTAACTACTCGGCCATGGCCAGCCCGAAATTTTGCTTTATTTTTTGATTCCTTCAAACTCCCCTCTAACCCCTAGACTGTATCAGTTGCTATATTACACTTTCCCATAGCACTACATATGTTCTCTATTATAGCACCTACCATAGTTTAGCTGTACTTGATTAACTCTATCTCCCACCAGATTTTTAAACTTATGATGCAGCAGCCTTGTCTCTCCTTATAGACTTATATAACTATTTTGACCGCTTAGTACTTTTAATTATGATCCTTTTCCAGGAAAATGCTTTTTACACATGCACAATCCAGAGTTGCAGTGGAGAGCGCCATCTTCTTATATAACCCCAAGCCTCCTGGAAAAAAATAATTGGTTTATGGCAACCACCTGCCACTCAATGGTATTACACCTCTGGTTATAAGTAATTAGTTCTACGCTGAGACCTGACACCAGCAGAGCAAGGCAACCTCTCCTTCCAGCGGAATTAAAAAACTGGTAAATCGGAGAAGCAGCTCTCAGTATTTCCCTGGTGGTGAAATTGGAGAGATGAGCAATGTCAGTTCACAGGTGGGTTTTTTGGATTTTATTTTTCTTCCTTTTTCTCCCCAAAGCCCCCTGGTACATAGCTTCTAGTTGTCAATGTTAGTTTTTTAATGTCACATTTTAAGCTTCATTGATGAAGACAGTCTGAGAGAATAAAACTAGTATCTGAAGTGGAAAAAGAATCTTGGTAGTATTCAATTTCCTGACTCAAGGCACCCTTGAGGTCTGTCCAGAGGCACCACTACCCTTCCTTTCAGTTAAGTGTCTTAGTCCGTTCAGGCTGCTGTAACGTGACTACCAGGACTGTGAACTATACAAAATAGAAATTTATTTCTCAGTTTGGAGGCTGGGCAGTCCAAGATCAAAGTGCTGGCAGATTCAAGGTCTGGTGAGGGCTCGCCTGGTCTGCAGATGAAGCTGCCTTCTCCCTGTGTCCTCACACAGTGGCAGAGGTGAGAGAACTCTCTGGGGTCTCTTTACAAGTGCACTAATTCCATTCATCAGGGTCCACTTCCTCCTGACCCAACTGACTCTCCCAAAGGCCCAACCTCCTAATATCAAGAACAACATATGAATTTTGGGGGCACACAAACATTCTATCCACAACATTAAGTAAGTAAGTAAATATATATTTTTCTGCTTCTGTAATTTGCAGTCATGAGTCCTAACTAATAAAATCTTGCTTTGGTAGAGGAGGAAAATCTTTTCTCTACCCTTCTATATAATAAATTATCAGCTGGGGGCCTGTAACAAAAGACAGATTAACAAGAGAAAAAGCATACAAATTTATTTAATACAAGTTTTATGTGGAAAACTTTGTAAGAAATACATCTGAAGTGGTTAAACCTGAGCATTTTTAAGCTAGGTTTGATGAAGAGCGGAAAGTCCTGGGGAAATGGGACAGGACAAAAGGGGTATCAGCTAAGTGTAGTAAACTGAGGGAAACAGCAAGGGTCTGTCTATTGTGAGTCCTCTCGGTGTTCCCTCTGCGTTGGAGATAACAACGTTCCTTTTCTTAGTAAGGCGACAGGGCACCTCTCACATGAAAAAATCCTTCCCTGCACATGCTGCTTCCCAAATTCTCTAGTCTAAAATATTCAATATGCCAAGGTGCCTTATTTTTGGTAGTGTGGGGATCAGAATTGGCCACCCCAAAATGTGTCTCTTGGCATGAGGATTATTTTGGGGTTGATTACTTTAAGAAACTGCAGACAGGCGAGAAGCTCTGAAAGTAGAAGTTACCCTCTGTAAAACACATTTACATTTGTAAGGGAACTCATTTGTAAAGTGCAGACTCCTCTGTACCAGGAAGAGGGGGGATGTCCTTATGTCCAGAAACTCCTATCAAAGGCAGAAGGCAAGGACTTAAATCCGCATAATAACCTTTCTCTTTGTTTACTGTCCTTTCTGGGTAATCTCCCATAACTGACTCCTCCCACCCCCAACATGCCCTTGTCTTTAGCCAAAGACGGTATTTAAGATGACAACCTTAGCCAGTCTGGGAGTTAACCAGTTTTCCTGGATTTTTCCTATGATACATGTTACAAAGCTTTGCTTGATTTTCTCCTATTCTGTCTCATGTCAATTTAATTCATAGCCAGCCAGAAGAAGAACCTACAAGAGATAGAGGAATTCTCTTCTCCCCTACAGCAGCATGTCCTGCCCCTGTTATTTTCTGTTCTACATCCAGAATCCAATACAATACTTAGGTGGGTACTCAAAAAAACATATGTTCAATGTATGAATGAAAACAGAGTGAGGGAGAAAGGAAATATATAAAGAATACATCACTGGACAGCCACATGTAAAAGAAATTAAACTGGAACCCTATCTTACACCATACACAAAAGTCAACTCAAAATGGATTAAAGACTTAAATACAAGACCTGAAACCATAAAACTCCTAGAAGAAAACATAAGGAATAAGCTCCGTGACATCAGTCTTCATGATGATTTTCTGGGATTTGACACCAAAAGTAAAAGGAATAAAAGCAAAAACAAACAACTGGTCCTACATCAAACCAAAAGCTTCTGTATAGCAAAGGAAACCACCAACAAAATGAAAATGCAATTCAAAGAATGGGAGAAAATACCTGCAAATCATATTGTCTTGATAAGGGATTAATATTCAAAATACATAAAGAGCTCATACAACTCAATATCAAAAAACAAGAATCGATTAAAAAATGAGCAGAGGACCCCTCTGAACAGACATTTTTCCAAAGACGACATACAACTGAGCAACAGGTACATGAAAAAAGTGTTCAACATCACTAATCCTCAGGGAATGCATTCAAAACCACAATGAGACATCACCTCACACCTGTTAGAATGACTATCATCGAAAGACAAAGGAGAGGGGTTGACCACGTGGCCGAATAGTTGTTTGTGCTCCAGTTCAGTGGCCCAGGGTCCGCCAGTCCAGACCCTGTGCACAGAGCTGACACTGTCACATCTTAGGCCATGCTGTGGCAGCATCCAACATAGAAAAACTAGAATGACCTGCAACTAGGGATATACAACTATGTACTGGGGCTTTGGGAGAGAAAGAAAGCAGTAAGAAGAAGATTGGCAACAGATATTAGCTGAGGGCCAATCTTCTCACAAAAAGTAAAAAAAAAAAAAGACAAGAGGTAAGAAGTGTTTGCAAGGATGGACAAAAAGGGAACTCCTTGTATGTTGGTGGGAATGTAACTAAAAGCTTCTATGGAGAACAATATAGAGGTTCCTCAAAAAATTAAAAATAGAACTATCATATGATTCAGCAATCTCACTTGGGTATATATCCAAATAAAATGAAAACAAGATCTCAAAGAGATATCTGCAGACCAAGTTCACAGCAGCATAATTCACAGAGCCAAAAATATGGAAACAACCTCAGCGTCCATCAATGGATGAATGGATAAAGATGGTGTGGTGTGTATATGTGTGTGTGTATATATACAATGGAATATTCCTGAGCCATGAGAAAGAATGAAATCCTTGCCATGTGTGACAACATGGATCAGAGCTAGAAGGCATTATGCTAAGTGAAATAAGCCAGACTGAGAAAAGACAAATACTGCATGGTATCACCATGTGGAATCTAAAAAAAAAAAAAAAGTCAAACTCATAGAAACAGAGAATAGAAAGTGATAAGCAGATCTGGCGACTGGGGGATAGGGAAAGGTTGGGAAAAGGGTACTAACTTTCAGCAAAATGATGAACAAGGTGAACTGAGGATCTAATGTAAGACATGGTGACAACAGCTGATAACACTATTACACAAATGAAGAAAAGGAACTAAATATAGCAAATATATTTACAACAGAAACTTTTATTCCAAAGTTTATTAATAATGTATTTACTTCAATAAAAAGTGTGACTACATTTACTTGTGACAACTATTATCTGTGGAGAAACAAAAATAGCACAGAAAGGAAAAGAGGAGACACTAACAATACTGTGACTAATTTCAATCCCTTTTATGAACTCAGTTCTTAAGCCTCATTTTAGCACTTGTTTTAAAAATTAAATATCAGACACAAGTTTCCTTGAGAGAGAAAAAAATACTTGATTAAACTTTTTATTTACTTGAAGAATCAAAGCAGGCCAAAATGAACTTTATTTTTGAAGTATTAGACTACTATAGTTAACATCCCAAGAATGTCTAAGGAATTCAAGTTATGAGATAGGAAACTAATCATTGAGGCAAAAACTTGTTCAGCTCTTCCCTTTCAAACAAATTCTCCAAATAGGATAAGACAGTAAAGATATTTATTCCCTGCTCTTTAGCCAAACTTTGGTAACTATCTGCCTAGACAAAATAACATAATAAATTTTGAAACAACGCTATAAGTTTAACCATACCTTATAAAAATTAATTTTATATAACACACCACCTAAAAAAATAAATGGATTAAACAATAAAACATTTTAAGCAGAGACTAACAAAGTTTAATTTAAGAGGGCAATCAAGTTTTAAAATTACTTTCCACATCCTTTGAGTTCTAAAATTACAAAATTAT
Source organism: Equus caballus (assembly GCF_041296265.1). Taxonomy (NCBI): domain Eukaryota; kingdom Metazoa; phylum Chordata; class Mammalia; order Perissodactyla; family Equidae; genus Equus; species Equus caballus. Next base: position 287,188 of record NW_027222360.1, on the reverse strand, counting down.
TGGAAAACTAAACATTATGATCACATCAGACTCAAAACAAAATGTTACTGGAGAGGCTACCTACCAGTCTTTTCTTCTGGCAAGATATCTGATTTACCATATACAGGTTAAGGAGGTCTAAACTGACAGCAGAATTTTTGACAGGGGATAAAACTCCCCTGTAATTTCATTTTTGATTTTAACCTTTTTCTTTTTCAAAATATTCCTAAAAATTAAAAATAAAAAGTTCTTCTAGCAACCATATAGTTTCAGGCAGAATCATCAATAATAAAAAGCAATAATGCTATTAAATAATTGACTTGATATTTTTATATTTAGACACCTCCTTTACATGTTTACATGTACCAAAATGACCATGATAACTTGTAGTTTGCCCAAAGACTCTAAATTACAGCTTCTTATAATCTTTCTTTGTTAAGTTGCATGCCTTTAAAACAGAACTGTATAAAGCCATCTCAGGTATCAAAAGATTAAAAAAATTATCTGAATGTGTGAATGTTTTAAAAAAATCCTGATAAAACAAATGCGATAGGCTAAAAACTTGTTTTTCTGCAAAGTATGCTATACCACAGATATAAAAAGCCTAAAGATACGCATAGCTGTGTGCCAATAAAAAGTCAACTGAAATGAGGAAGAGAAAAACAAAAAGAAGCTATGTGAGAACTTATCTGCAGCCAAAGCTAACTTAATTCTGTTATCTCCCCATGACTCCTGGAGCCTTTTATACCAGACTTGTAAATAATTATCATTTTTCTCATTCAGTATTTATTTCTGATTGAGCAGAATTATTCTTATTTTCATTCTTTTTCTCTCAGATTACAATCCTTAATTTAAGAAGTTCAAAGGTACATTTGTTCAAAATTTGGTCATTGGAGCAACTATTATGTATTAGACACTATAACAAATTGTGAAAACTCTTCTTCACTATATAACTCATAACACAATGGCATAAACGTGATTATAAATGTGAGATATAAAAAAGTGAAAAAAGTCCAAGATGGTAAAAATTTTAATGCAAGAGGAAGTATCATTTTTCCAAGAAGTTAAGGTTTTATTTACATTAATATTTTAGAATATTAATAATAGACTTAAAAGATTCTAAAAACATAAGAACTGTAAGAGACTTGCCAGCTATCAAGCAAAAAAGTAAATGCTGCATTTTTATGCAAACTTAACCACAGATAAAAAAGTGTTTCGTTTGAGTTGATGTGCAGCTCCACATTGGGGCTTCTTTAAAAGATCACACTATGGTCAGCAATGAAATGACAGAACCTTCAGATGTAAATATTTTTCCTTTTGAAAAACATGACTCCGGATCATATAATTGACAAGCTTTTCTTCTGGAATTAAAAGATATTATTTCCTAGCACTGTACTCTGTGAAGGATAAGACCATAATCAGAAAGAGAATGACACAAATACTACAACTGAGCATCAGGAGTATGTAAACTACAGGTAGATGTGGGGAGAGTTGGCAGAGGAGGCAGGAGGAGAGGGCTTTCTTAGAAAATGACTTTTTTCTAAGATAGATGGATGAGTCAGAGTTAGCCAGAGTGTGGGAAGATAATGTTCCAGGAATGAAGAAGAACAGTACAAACACTGTGTATGAAGGAGCAGCCTTTACTCCAGGGGACACGGCTGAAGAGGTTGAACCCTCAATAATCTATCCATCATGATAACCTCTGATCTTTTCTTTCCAGAGAGAACAAAGGTATGTAACTAATTTACCTGACAAGGTTAGGCTCAACTTTTTTTGGGGGGTAACTTTGCAGACAATTTCACTATTTTTTATTATTTGATATCAAATAAACAATAAATTCAAAACACATTTCCAATCTTTTTAGCACATTATCAAAGTTGTTAGGACAGTTAGACCTCCAAGATGGCAATTCCTATGGGGATATCTAAGACAAGCAAATCTTTATTTAGTAAAAAATGTACTAAAGCATGAGTATAAAAGACAGATTGATAAAATATTTGTAAATATGTTATATGTATAGTTATGACTTCCAATGGCTTTGGTGACATATTTCATATTATAGGATATCAATATTTCTAAATATTTTTGTGTGGTATTTTAACTTTTTATTAAGATTATGATATAGTTTACAACCTTGTGAAATTTCAGTTGCACATTATTGTTAGTCATGTTGTAGGTGCACCATTTCACTTTTGTGCACTCCCCTCACCCCCCCCTTTCCCCTGGTAACCACCAATCAAGTTCTCTTTGTCTATATGTTTAACTTCCACCTATCAGTGGAGTCATACAGAGTTCGTCTTTCTCTATCTGGCTTATTTAATTTCACATATGACTTCATCCATCCATGTTGTTGTGAATGGGACGATTTTATCCATCTTTATGGCTGAGTAGTATTCCATTGCGCGCGCGCGCGCGTGTGTGTGTGTGTGTGTATACATATATATACCATATCTTCTTTATCCAACCATCAGTTGATGGGCACTTAGGTTGTTTCCATATCTTGGCTATTGTGAATAATGCTGTGATGAACATAGGGTGCATGGGACTTTGGAATTGCTGACTTAGCTCTTTGGATAGATACCCAGTAATGGGATGGCTGGTTCATAAGGTATTTCTATTTTTAATTTTTTGAATAATCTCCGCATTGTTTTCCATAGTGGCTGCAACTAGTTTACATTCCCTCCAACAGTGTATGAGGGTTCCTTTTTCTCCACAAACTCTCCAACATTTGTCATTTTTTGTTTTTAAGGCTTTTGCCATTCTAACAGGTGTGGTGATATCTTAGTGTAGTTTTGATTTCATTTCCCTGATGATGAGTGATGATGAGCATCTTTTCATGTCTATTGGCCATCCCAGATATCTTCTTCTGAGAAATGTCTGTTCATGTCCTCGGCCCATCTTTTGACTGGGTTGTTTGATTTTTTGTTGTTAGGCCTGGAATTCCTTAACAAGTCTCATTTGGTAGAGACAAGTAAAAAATAATTAGAAGATAACAGAAAAACTTCCAGAAGACAATCAAATTTTAAATTGAAAATAGACATTTAAAAGGAGCAGCCAGGGAGACAAATAAAATCTTAAGAACGTGTCAAAGGAAGCAAGGAAGAGCTTGTTTCAAGATGAAGGAACGGGCAGCAGTTCTCTGAAAGAAGACTGTTCACTTCATGAAGTGCTAAATAAAGTTTGTATCACCAAAACAAAAAAGATGAAGGTTATGGAAAAGCAGAGATGACACATTAAAGTATAAGAAAAATATCTTTAAATTGAATACAAAGTCAAATTTTTTTATTGAATTTACAATACAGAACATTATGTTAGTTTCAGGTGTACACGTAGTGATTTGACATTTACACACATTACGAAATAATCACTACAATGATTCTACCAAATAATCTTGTCACCAAAGTCATTATAATATTATTGACTATATTCCCTACATTGTATATTATACCTCATGGTTTATTTACTTTATAACTGAAAGTTTGTACTTCTTAACTCTTCACCTATTTTGCCCAACCTACCACCAGCTTCACCACTGAAAATGACCAGCCTGTTCTCTGTGTCTATGAGTCTGTTTCTGTTTTGTTTGTTCATTTGTTTTGTTTTTTAGATTCCACATATAAGTGAAATCAGATGATATTTATCTTTCTCTCTGTCTGACATATTTCACTGGAATAAACACCTTCTATATCCATCCATGTTGCTACAAATGACAAGATTTCATTCCTTTTTATTTTTGCCATTCCACTGAATAAATATATGCCACATCTTCTTTACCAATATATCCACCGATGGACACTTAGGTTGCTTCCATATCCCTGCTATTGTAAATAATGCTGCAATGAACATAAGGGTGTGTATTTCTTTTCAAATTAGTGTTTTTGTTTTCTTCTGTGTGTCATACCCAAAGTCAAACCACAATGTATGTTAGTTTTTAATGTTTTGAAGCTTCCATACTGTTCTCCATAGTAGCTGCAACAGTATACATTCCCACTAAAGTGCGCGAGGGCTCCCTCCTTTTCTCCACATCCCTACTCACTCTGACATTTATTGTCTTTTGATGGCTTTGATTTGCATTTCCCTTAGGATTAGTGATGTTGAGCATCTTTTTACATGTCTGTTGGGCATCTGTAATGTCTTTGGGAAAATGTCAATGTCTTCCTATTTTTGACAATTTATTTTTTTGATGATGGGGTTGTTTCCTTATACATTTTGGACATTAACCCTTTATCAGATATATCATTTGCAAGTATATCTGATTTGTAGATTGCCTTTCATTTGCTGATGGTTTTGCTGTGTAAAAGTTTTTTAGTGTGATTTAGGTCTCATTGTTTATCTTTGCTTTTGTTGCCCTTGCCTGGAGGGAGACAGATCCAAAAATTATTAAGACTGATGTCAAACAGTTTACTGCCTAAGTTTTTCTAGGAGTTTTTGATGGTTTCCAGGTCTTACGTTTAAGTCTTGAATCATTTTAGTGTATTTTTACACATACCTGAAGAAAGCAGTCCAGCTTTCATTCTTTTTGCTCAGAGTTGTTCAGCTCACATCATTTATTGAAACAGCTGTCTTTTCCCCACTGAATATTCTTGCCTCCTTTGTTGTAGATTAATTGACGATATATTTGTGGGTTTATTTCTCTGGGCTTTCTATTCTGTTACATTATCTCTGCATTTTGTTTTTGTGCCAGTATCATACTGTTTTGATTATTATAGTTTTGTAGTACAGTCGATCTGAAATGTGATACCTTGGCTTTCTTTCTCTCAAGATTGCTTGGCTATTTTGGGTCTTTGTGTTCTATACAAATTTAGGATTATTTATGTCTTGAGTTTTGTGAAAAATACCAATGGTATTTTCATAGGGGTTGCATTGAATCTGTAGATTGCTTTGGGTAGTACGGACATTTTAACAGTATTAATTCGTGAGACATACATTCTTCCATTTATTTGTCTCTGTTTCTTTCATCCATGTTCTTTATAGCTTTCAGAGTATAGGTCTTTCTTCCTCCTTTACAATTCTATTCTAAAATGTATTTTATTGTTTTTGATGCAATTGTCCTGGGAGGGTTTTCTTAATTTCTTTCTGATAGATCATACAGTGCATATGTTCCAACAGATTTCTGTATATTAATTTTGTATCCTGAAATCTCACTGAATTCATTTATCCTAATAATTTTGGTGAGTTTGTGTGTGTGTATATATATATAAACAATATATATAAAATAAAAAAGTATATATATATATTTGTAGTATATATCATGTCACCATAAACAGTGACAGTTTTACTTATTCCTTTCCAATCAGGTTGGCTTTTATTTTTCCTAATAATTGCTGCTAGACTTCCAATATAATAAAAGTAGTGAGAGTGGGCATCCTTGTCTTGTTTCTGGGATCTGGAAGAAATGCTTTCAGCTTTACACCATCGAATATGATATTAGCTGTGGGTTTGTCACATACAGCCTTTACTATGTTGAGGTAGGTTCTATACCCACGTTGTTGAGAATTTTTATCATAAATGATGTTAACTTACGTGCTATTTCTGCATCTATTGAGATAATCATGTTAATTTTAATTTTGCTTTGTTTATGTGGCATATCACAATGACTAACGTGTGCATACTGACCATCCTTGCATGCCTAGGAAAAATCCCACTTAATCATGGTGTAATATCCTTTAATGTATTGTTGATTTTAGTTCACATATTTTGTTGAGGATTTTTGCATCTACATTCATCAGGGATATTGGCCTATAATTTTCTCTTTTTTGTAGTGTCTTTGTCTGGTTTTGGTATCAGGTATGTTGGTCTCATAGAATGAGTTTGGAAGCATTCCTCCTCTTCAATTTTTTGAAATAGTTTGAGAAGGACAGGTATTAATCTTTAAATGTTTGGCAGAATTCACCTGTGGAACCATCTGGTCCTAGACTTCTGTTTCTTGGGAGATTTTTGACTACTGAGGCAATTTATTATTAGTAATCAGTCTGTTCAGATGTTTCATTTTTCCTGATTCAGTCTTAGAAGACTGTATGTTTCTAGGAATTTATCTATTTCTTTTAGGTTGTATAATTTGCTGGCATCTAATTGTTCATAGGTAATATCATGATATTTGCATTTCTGAGGTGTCAGACATAACTTCTCTTTCATTTCTGATTTTACGTATTTGGGGCCTCTTTTTTTTTTCTAGATGAGTCTGGCTAAAGGTTTATCAATTACCTTTTCAAAGAACCAGCTCTTAGTTTCATTGATCTTTTCTATGGTATTTTTCAGTTTCTATTTATTTCTGCTCTGATCTTTACGATTTCCTTTCCTTCTACTACTCTTGGGTTTTGTTCGTTCTTCCTTTCTAGTTCCTTTAGTTGTAAGATTAGGATCTGTTTACTTGGAGATTTTTTCTTTACTTCCTTAGAGTAGATAAGGTATCATTTTCCATTTGCTCTTTGATTTCTTCAATGACACACTGGTTGTTAAGCAGCATGTTGCTTAGACTCCATGGTTTTGTTACGTTCGTGTTTTTCTTCTTGTAGCTGATTTCAGTCCTTACCATGGTGTCACAGTGAGGAAGTTAATACATCTCCAACTTTTCTCTTCATCACTTGAGAGACCTGTTTTTGTACGAACATATGCTCTATCCTGGAAAATGTTCACCGACTTGAAAAGATGTATTCTGCTGTTTTGGGATAGAACGCTCTGCATATATCTAGTAAGTCCATCTGGTCTAATGTTATTTAAGACCAATATTTCTCTATTGATTTTCTGTCTGTATGATTTATAAAGTTCAATTTGACACTAGTAAGAGCTGTACAGTGAAGTGGACCAAGGAACAAATGGGGAGATGAGAGGAAAAGTATAGCAGGAAAGAGAAAGGACCCAGAGACACTTTACTGCCTGACAGAGAAAATCTAGGAGTGTGGTAAACATCAAAGGTCAAGCGGAAGCAAAATGAATCCAGATCACAGACAGAGAGACCTTTCCTTTTGATCAGAGGGAATTACTTCTGTAGTTAGAGGGAGGAAAGAGAAGATGGATGAAGAAGGAAGGGGTGGTTGATAGAACTGGTGTAGAAACTGAGATAATTCTCATCTGATAGCTTCTATTTCCTCTTGAACTATATACAAGGTCATTTTAACGAGCATGAAGGGATAAAGAATAGTGTTTGGGAAAGAGAGGCTTGTGGGAGGTAAAGGAAGGTATGAACTTTCAAAGAAGAGAAAAGTGACACGATTAGAGATCAACACTTTGGGAAGAGCCATGTGTCTTTCCCTTTCTGACAAATATTCAAAAGAATGATCCAGATAGAGTTAGATTACTTTTTAAAAACAGTCTTGGGACAGCCTTCATTCATAGTTTATTTATTATTGAGTGCTCCAGTTATTGCTAGAGAGTTCAGGCACAGGAGATAGAAAATGAACAAACGTGGTAAAACTTTCTTCTCATGAAGATATTTTAATGGGGGACAGAATAAACAAATTTCTAAGAAAATATAGGATTACAGGAAAGAGTGACAAATTAAAGAGGGTAAAGAGAGACAGCATTTGGAGGGCAGGGAGCTATTTAGATGTAGTGATCAGAGAAGGCCAATCTAAGAGGACATACTTTTGCTGAGACTCAAATGTTGACAAGCCAGACATGCAAATATCTCATAGACTATTCCAGACAAAGAACAGTGGCAGAAAGAAGGTCAGTGTGGCTGAAATAAAATGAATAGGACAAGTAGTAAGAAACAAGGTCAGAGAGGCAGGCAGGGTGTGCAGATCCTTCTGGTTCTTTTAGACTTTGTAAAACTAGATTTCATTCTAAGAGCAATGAAAAGCAATTGAGGCTTTAAGCTGGGGAATGATAAATTCTGATTTGTGCCTTTAAAAGATCATACTAACCACTGTGTCACAGACTACAAAGGGAGTAAAAGATAAAGCAGAAAACAGTGATAAATTCAATTACACAGCTCAAGAACTTTTCTTCAAAGACAGGATTGAAAACTAAAATTAAAAGCCAAAGGACAAATATACCTGACAAATAATTCCTAAATACATAGACACAATAAGAAAAAGACAAACAACTCAAATAAAAATGCAAAAACTACTTGGAAAAGTACCTGACAAAGAGGAAACCTGAATGACAAGATAGTCAGTCTCATTAGTAATCAAGGAAATACAAGTTAAATTTACAATGAAAGTACCTACACCACTGAGTTAACAACTATCCTGCTTTCATAATAATCACCCTTGTTTTTCTTTAAATTTTACTACCTTCGAACATATTTGTTCTGTTTTGGAACTTTTGTACACGGAATCTTACTGCTTGTATTCTTCTGTGAGTTGCTTTCTTTATCCAACTTGTATGTTTTTGAGATTCATCCACACTAATTACGTAGCTGAAACATTTCTACTGCTCCATCATTATTTGGGTATGCCACTGTAGTTTGCTTAACCATTTTACTGCTAATGGACATTTGGGTGGTCCCCTTTTCCTTCCCTCCTCCCTGTCCTTCTTTCTTTCTCCTCCTTCTCTCTCTTTTTTTTTGTTTGCTACTTAACAACAAATACATTCAAATGCTTGTACATGTCTCAAAACACAAGTGGAAGAGTTTCACTCAGATATATACTAAGCTGAGCTGTAATGTACATACGTCTCTAACTTCCTACTGTGTAATGATCAATGTAATTAAACAAAAAGGTGGTAGGTTATAAGGCCATTATACTACTTCCTAGGCAATAAATGATGACGATTTGAATCAGGGTGCTAATAGTATAGGTAGTGAGAAGTTATCAGACTTGGGATACATCTTGAAACTAGAATGACAACAAGAATCAACAAGGTCCTTAAGTCTCAGCCTAAGCAAAATGGCTGGTTATCAACCTATCTACAAGGTTATGAAGGCTAAAGGAAGAGAGTCTTCCAATTTCACTTAGTTATTACCCTTGGAAAATGCTTTAGAAGATCACTTTTTTCATAAAGCTAACACAAATAAACATATTCTCTTACCTTTTGCTTTCTCCTTTCCTGCTTGATCAGAACCCTGGTCCTGAAAAAGGAAACAGGATAAAAACACAATGATTAAAGAAATGGTCTCTAAAATGATTGTTGAGCCAGCCTGGTGGCAAACTTGGTTAAGTTCACATGCTCCACCTTGGTGGCCCAGGGTTCCTGGTTCAGATCCCAGGCACGGCCCTACACACTGCTCATCATGCTGCTGTGGCAGCATCCCACATACAAAATAGAGGAAGATTGCACAGATGTTAGCTCAGGGACAACAGCTCTCAAGCAAAAAGAGGAAGATGGGAAACCAGATATTAGCTCAGGGCCAATCTTCCTCACCAAAATAAATACAAATAAAATAAAATAGATGTCATTTTTAGTTGAATTAAAGATTTGAATTTAAAATCTAAAAGTATAGTGATAATTATGCCATTTTATGAAAAGAAACTATGAAAATGTTCTCAAATGTTATAGTATATATTGCTCACAAAATTTTCTAGATAGAAAATCCAAGAGCTAATAAGAAAGACTCTACACCTATCATTAATAATGAAGCATAAAATACATCTGAATTATAAAATCAAAGATAAGCAATGAGAAATCAATGCATTGGCAAGGAGGTACCACTGAAACATTCTCATGATAGCACTATTCTTGGTCAATGCTGCCATTTTAATTTTCCTTGTATTTCAATATCTCTACTTCTATCAACAGGAAGTAGAGAAAGGACCAAAATCTATATAGGATTGAAAGAAAATGTTAAGTTTATTATTAGAGCAATTCAGTTACATTACTATATCAGCTATGTATACTTGAAATCTCATAACTTCTTTAAAACACAGCTAGCTTTTATGGATGTGCTTCACAACTATGACTTTTGTGCCAAACACTGCAACGAATCCTGGCTTGATAGTGCAATATTTACTGCTATAAATTATTTGCTCTATTACTGACAGTAGAATACAAACATTCATGACAAGATAAGCGGATATGCACAATAAATCTTTGGGATATACATGAAACTATGATCTCAAATTCAAGATTTATACAAGAATTATAAGTAAAATGACAAAAATGTATTTTAGCTTACATGAGATTATATAATAACATGAAAATAATAATTGCTAATGATGAGTACCATATGTCTTGCACCTTTCTAGACACTTCAGATACTTACGTGTACAAACTCATTTAATTCCTTCACAGGAACTCTGTAAGGCATGGTTCTATTTTTATCCCCATTTTACTGATGAAGAAACCAAGATGCAGAGAGTGTTAAGTAATCCTGCCCAAGGTCACACTAAGCACAAATGGTAGAGCCAGACTGGAACCTAAGCATTTTGCTTTGAAGTTTTCAACCAGATATTATACTGTCTTCCAAGAATTTCAACTGTGAATATACAAAGCTGTTCATTTTCCAAATGATTTTCATAAACTACATGAATGACAGTTACTGAATACCCCTAGACTTTGGTACTTACTGAACTTGTACTTTAACATACTTCCAAATAGCTATGTCTTAATTGACCATTTTGAGTTCACTGAGCAAAGAATTTGATCTGCTCCAGATCCAATGCAGCATAAGTGCACTGCTGGCATTCAAACTTTAGAAAAGAAAAAGGAAATAAATCACATTTTATTGACTCCATCAAATGCTAAGGCTAGAGAGGACATTAGAGATTAGTTTATTCTCCATCATTTTAAAACTTAAGGCAAAGAAAGCAAAGTGGGGGGCTGGACCGGTGGTATAGCAAGGTGCGTATTCCGCTTTGGCAGCCTGGGTTTCACCGAAGTTCGGATCCCAGGGTTGACATGGAACCGCCAGGAAGCCATGCGCCGTGAGGCGTCCCACGTATAAAGTAGAGGAAGATGTGCACAGATGTTAGCTCAGGGCCAGTCTTCCCTCAGCAAAAAGAGGAGGATTGGCAGCAGTTAGCTCAGAGCTAATCTTCCTCAAAAAAAGAGAAAGCAAAGTGACTTTTCAAAGTCCTGAAATATAAGAAGTATGACAGAGCCAGCAGTATTAAACAATCCAGATTACAGAGACAGTAGGAAGAAAATCAATTCTATAAGAAGTTCCCACATTATAAAGATCAATAGAATTAGGGACTAGCCAAAGCCTAAACACAGTCTTCATATATGTATAACCAAGTGATTTTACTCCAGGCTGATTTTCCATTATCCAGGACGCTCTTATGGCTTCCACCAAATTCTATGTACTCCATAACTCATTCCTATGTGCCTAAGGAAAATTAATTAGGATTTCAAGACCAATTGCTAGATTAGCCTACCAATACTAGACCAGTGAAAGTGGAAAAAAGATCTCAAACGTATAAGTCAAAGGCAATTTCATAAAAAGAACATTTTAAATTATTATTAAGGCAACCAATGCTAATAAATAGGCACTATATGTCTAAATGTTTAGCCAAATATAGTCACTCTCAATTACCTGCACTAGAAAAGAAAACTGCATCAGTTAGATTCTGGTTACAAGAAATTGAAAGCTCCTTTGGTTAATTTAAACAGAAAATAAATTTATTAAAAGAAAAATCAGGTAACCAACAAACATGTCAACAAGGCTGAGGAAGCACGTTTGGCACCTGGCAAGAACAAGGGAAGTCTAGGGAGCTGTGGCATCATAGTCAAAATCAAGCCATAATTAGCCTCCTAAGAACACCACTGCCAGCACTGGTGAATACTAAACACCACTGACTGCACCAGTTCCACTCCTGACAGTGAACACCACCCCCTGGCATCACTGGCATTAAAATTCAATCCTGCTGCAGCTCTTGCAACTGCTTCCAACTACAATAGAAGCTCTGTAGTCCCTACTTCTTTTGTGTTACTAGCTTCTAATTCAAAGTACAGGACAAGAGCATCTAAGTCTCAGCGGTCACATGCCTATTTGCTAGCTGCAAAGCATGTAGTGAAACAAATGTCTGGGTTTTTTCCCCAAGATTCCACATAGGGAGGTGGTCTGTGCCTATCACCAAAACTCATAAGGTAGGAAATACCCCCACACATAGATAAGGGGCCCAGATGCTTGGCTGCCAGTGAGTACAAATGTCCACTAAAGAGATGCAGATTAAAATTAAACTAGTTGACAATCCAAGTGACTTTTACTTGGCTATGTCAGTGGAAAAAAAATATATATATATATAAATCCTAATAGTTGCTTCTAACAGTTTTGCTTAGGCTAACTAAAATAAAACTGTAAAATTGTTTTTTTTTCTCCCCAAGTGTTGACCAAGATGATGATATAGAGGATCTTGAGCTCCCCTCTTCCCATAGACACACCAAATGTACAGCTACACTTGGAGCATTCTCTCTGAAAGAGATCCAGAACCAGATCAGCGACTCGTAAGCACACGGGACACAACAAAAATACTGTTGAAACAGGTAGGAAAGGTTGAGAGACACTCACTATAATCCCCACCCTGCCACAATGCCATACAGTCAGAAGGGAACTCTAACTCACCTTCTCCCTGAGAAGCAAAGGGTTTGACCTCCACATCTAGTGCTCCACCTAAGACTCTCACCAAACAGACAGACTCCCAAAACACCTAGCTCTGAAAGCCACGGGCTTGAGTCCACAGGACTCACAAGATCATACAAATAAATAAGCATTCTTAACAGGAATGCAGCACTCAACCAGAGCTATCTCAGGGTTCAACATGGAGTGAGCAGGCAAGTATGTTTTAAGTAAGCCTCAGGTAACCACACAGCAAGGCTAGAGGAGATATACAAGACAAAGAGAAAAGTTATCAAAGTATACCATAGAGAAAATCATCAAATCACACAGGAAGAGAACAAGAGAGGAAGAAAGGAATAGAAGAATTACAAAACAAACTAGAAAATAACAAAACTAGGCTATGGTAAGTCCATCCATGTAAATAATTACTTTAAATGTAAATATTTTTGGCTGAAAGGAGTAAAAAAGACCCAAATATATGTTGGCCTGGGCAAGAGACTCATGAGGCATCTCAGCATTACGGACACAAAACAGACTGAAAGTAAAGGATGGAAAAGATATTACATGCAAAGGGAAACCAAAAGCTATGGTAGCATAATTCTCAGACAAAATAGACTGAAGACAAAGAGCCCTGTAACAAGAGACAGCAAAGGCCATTACAAAAAATGATAAAGGGAGTCAATTCATCAAAAGGATACAAAATCAGGAATATTTATGCACCCAACATTGGAGCACCTAAATATATAAAGCAAATATAAACAGAACTAAAAGGAGAAATAGGCAGCAACAAACAATAGCAGGGACTTCAAACCCCACTTTGAACAACAGATTGATCAGCTGTGATAGCTGTAATTTACAATATGAAATACACATTTGGATGCAAAACTAACATAGGAGCACCAAAGTACATAAAGTAACTATTAACAAACTCTAAAAGGAGAAGTGAACTACTACATAATAACAGTAGGGGACCTAAACCCCACTTAGATCAATGGATAGATCATCTAGACAGAAAGTCAACAAGGAAATAATGGAATTAAATGAAAAACTAGACCAGATGGACTTAATAGAACATATGAAAACAGCAGGAATACACATTCTTTCAAGTGCACATGGAACATTCTCAAAGATAGACCATACAGTAGCAGCCCTTAATAAATTTAAGAAGACTGAAATCATATCAAGCATCTTTTAAAGACCATAATGCTATGAACCAGAAACCAACTAAGCTACGAAAGTGACAGATATGTGGAGGCTAAACAACATAGTACTGCACAACCAATGGATCATTGAAGAAAATTACAGGAGAAATCAAAAGATATCTGGAGACAAATGAAAATGAAAATACATTATACCACACCAACTCATGGGACGCAGCAAAAGTGGTCCTAGGAGGGAAAATCATAGCAACACAGGCTCACCTTAAAAACAAGAACTGAAGTAAGCACTTTTAAACCGCACGTAACAGAAATAAAAGAAGAACAACAAAAACCCAAAGTTAGCAGAAGGAGGAACAATACCAATTAGAGCAAAATAAATGAAATTGAAGCCACAAAAATGGTAGAAAGGATCAACGACCATGCTAGTTCCTTGAGAAAGATAAATTGACAAACCCTTAGCCAGACTCACTAAGGAAAAAAAAGAGAGGAGGCTCAAATAAAATTAGAAATGAAAGAGGAGAAATTTAACCGCTACCACAGAAATACAAAGGATCATAAGAGAATACTATGAAAACTATATGCCAACAAATTGCAAAATCCAGAAGAAATGGATAAATTTCTAGACCCATACAATCTGCCAAAGCTGAATCAAGGAAGATATAGAGAATTAAAAAGACCAATCACAAGTAAAGAGATTGAAACAGTAATCAAAATCCTCCCCAAAAATAAAAGTCCAGGACCAGGTGGCTTCTCTTAAGAATTCTACCAAATATTCAAAGATTTAATACCTATCCTTCTCAAACTATTTCAAAAAATTGAAAAAGACTGCATACTTCGTAAGTCATTCTACAAGGCCAACATCAAGCTGATACCAAAGCCAGACAAGGATAACACAAAAAAAGAAAATAGCTGGCCAATTTTGTTGATGAACAGAGATACAACCTCAACAAAATACTGGCAAACCGAATACAGCAAAATCAAAAAGGACCATACACTATGATCAAGTGGGATTTATACCAGGGACACAGGGATGGTTCAACATCCACAACCATCAATGCGATACACCAAATTAACAAAATGAGGAATAAAAACGTGATCATTTCAGATGCAGAGAAAGCATTTTGCCAAGATCTAACATCCATTTACATGAAAACTCTCAATAAAATACAGAAGGAAAGTATCTCAACATAACACATAGGCTATATATGACAAACCCAAGCCAACATCATACTCAACGGGGAAAAACCTAAAGCCATCCCTCTGAGAACAGAAACAGGACAAGGGTGCGCACCCTCACCACTCGTATTCAAAATAGTACTGGAGGTGGCATTGGAGCAATTAGGCAAGAAAAGAAGTAAAGGCATCCAAATAGGTAATGAAGAAGTGAAATGCTCACTGTTTGCAAACGACATGATTTTATATATAGAAAACCCTAAAAGAACTCATTGAAAGTTTGCTAGAAATAATCAACAATAACAGAAAATGGCAGGGTACAGGTAATGAACTTGCAAAAATCATTTGCATTTACAAATTTCAATTACAAACCAAGAGAAAGAGAACTCAAGAATACAATACTATTTGCAATCACAACAAAAGAATAAAATTTCTAGGAATAAATTTAACCAAGAAGGTGAAAGACCTATACAATGAAAACTATTAAGGCTTATTGAAAGAAATTGATAAAGACATAAAGAAATGGAAAGATATTCCATGGATCGGAAGAATAAATACAGTTAAAATGTCCATACTCCCTAAAGCAATCTGCAGATTCAATATACAATCCCAATCAGAATCCCAATGACATTCTACAGAAATAGAACAAAGAATCACACCATATAAAAATAAAAGACCCCAAACAGCTAAAGCAAGGACAGAAAAGAATTAAGCTGGAGGCAAATACAACCCTGATTTCAAAATATACTACAAAGCTATAGTAATCAAAACAGGATGGTATCAGTGAAAAAACAGACCTACAGATCAATGAACAGAATTTGAAAGCCCAGAAATCAAATGACATATCAGATTTAATGCAATCCCTATCAAAATTTAGTGGCATTTTTCTTTTGCCAAAAAAATAAAACAGACAACCCTATTATTTGTATGGAACCACAAAGATCCCAAATAGCCAAGGTATAATTGAGAAAGAAGAAAGCTGGAGGCATCATACTTCCTGATTTCAAACTATATTACAAAGTGACAGTAATCAAACTGTATGGTATTGGCATAGAAACAGCCAGACAGACCAACGGAATAGAATATCCAGAAATAAGCCAGAAATATATGGTCATTCAATTTATCACAAAGGAACCAAGAATACACAGTGGGGAAAGGACCGTTTCTTCAATAAATAGTGTTGGGAAAACTAGACAGTCACATGCAAAAGAATGAAACTGTAACCGTTATCTTACACTGTACACAAACATCAACTCTAAATGGATTAAAGACTTGAATATAAGACCTGAAACCATAAAAATTCTAGAAGCAAACACATAAAGCCCTGGAAATTGGTTTCGGCAATGATTTTTTGGATTTGACACCAAAAGCAAAAATTAAAAAGTGGGACTACATCAAACTACAAAGCTTTACCAGCAAAGGAAACCACTAACAAAATGAAAAGGGAATCCCATGGAATTGGAGAAATATTTGCAAACGATATCTGATAAGAGTTTAATATCCACAATAAGGAGGAACTCATACTACTCAACAGCAAAAACAAATAACCTAGTTAAAAAATGGGCAAAGGACGTAAATAGGCATTTTTCAAAAAGAGACATGCAAATGATCAACAGGTACAGGAAAAGGTGCTCAATATCACTAACGCTCAGGGAAATGCAAATCAAAACCACAATGATTTATCACCTCATGTCCTTTAGGATGACATGCATCAAAAAGAAAAGAGAGAACAAATATTAGGATGTGGAGAAAAGGGAACCCTTGTGCACTATTGGTGGGAATATAAATTGGTGCAGCCATTATGGAAAACAGCATGGAGGTTCTTCAAGAAATTAAAAGAACTACCATTTGATCAAGCAGCAATCAATTCTGGGTATATATCCAAAGAGAAATCAACATCTCAAACAGATATCTGTACTCCCATGTTCATAGGAGCCTTATTCACAATAACCAAGGTATGAAGCAGATTAAGAGTACATCAATGGATGAATGGATCAAGAAAATTTGGTATATATATACACCATGGAATATCATTCACACTTTAAAAGAAAGAAACTTAAACAGCCCAGCAGCATAGTGGTCAAGTTCGCATGCTGTACTTTGGGAGCCCGGGGTTCACAGGTTCAGATCCTAGCACAGACCTAGCACCACGTGTCAGCCATGCTGTGGCTGCATCCCACATTAAAAGTAGAAGAAGACTGGCACAGATATTAACTCAGCAACAATCTTCTCAAGCAAAAAGAGAGAGATTGGCAACAGATGTTAGCTCTACACCTTCCTCACAAAAAAGAAAGAAAACTTGTCATTTGTGATAACATGGATGAACCTGAAGGCATTAGATAATTAAGGCAGACAGAGACAAATAGACATGGTACCAATTTTTATATGTGGAATCTAAAAAAAAAAGAAATCATAGAAACAGAGAACAGACAAGTGGTTGCTGGGGGTCAGGAAATAGGGAGAGTGTTGGTAAAAGCATACAAACTTTAAGTTATAAGATGAATAAGTTCTGAGGATAACATGGTAACCATACCATTTGTTAATACAAAATAACATTGTATTGTATAATTGAAATCTGTTAAGAGATAGAACTTAAATGTTCTCACCAAAAAAGAGAAATATCTGAGGTGATGGATGTGTTAATTAACTTTCACAATGTATGCATATATGAAACCATCACATGGTATACTTTAAATATCTTACAATTTTATTTGTCCATTATACCTCAATAAAGGTAAAAATAAGATAGAAAAGACGGAGAACAAATGAATATATCCCCAAATAATGGGGTAAACTAGATGGAATTTATATCTGAGAAAAAGAAAAACGTGCAGATAATTAAAATAGTTTGCTATATATAAAATGTGAATCCTCAGAAGTCATTTGCTACTTTGACTACTGTAATATTAAGTATGAAGTTAGCTACCATAATTATACATTAAAGAGTCTCCTTGATTTTATGCAAATGTTCTCCTATATTTCTTACTACATTGGTAATAGCAATAAACACAGCTCTGATTATCACTTAGGGGACGTGACTTCCATTGCCTGCCCCAACTTACTCTTCTCAACTTTGTTTTCCATTCCTGCCTATGTATTCCAACACCCGACCAAATGAAAATATAGTTTTTCTTCTCATATATGGAGACTCCTCCCACCATATTTTGTACTGAAAACTTTCAATACCTTCAAGACCCCATTCAAACATCAGTTTCTTCATGAAATTTATTATGCACTTCTATAAAAAACAATTTTAAGAGTTTCTCTAATTTTATTTAAATTCAATTACCAGAGATTTAGGTGTGGGGAGGTGGGAATGAAGCTCATCTCTTTAACAGTAATTAAGACATGTTATTCTAGAAAATGGATTTTTAAAGAAATATATTGCAACCATCTCTTTCAGTAAAAGTTTATGAACAATATTAGTTGCCATTATAGCTACATACTGAAAATAAAATCAAAAGGCCATAACTTTCATAGAACACCCACAAGTTATCAATTGTGGGAAGCAGGGATAGATTACACTACCTTATTCTTCATTAAGATAGAAAGAAGGAAGTAAAATAGAGAAGTGTAAAGAGGTTAAGAAAGGGAAAGAAGAGAAGAGAAGGGAGGGAAGGGGAGAAGGAAAGAAGAGAGAGAGAAAGGAAGAAAATAAAACCATACTGACTACAAAATATAACAGGGCATTCTGCCCCTTGCCATTCTTTCTAGTAAGCAAAGATTTAAAGGAAAACGCTAAAGAAATACTTTCTTTAAAAAAAAAAAAGACAGGCAGTAATGTGGTCAAGGAAACATCAAGAACAACACGAACGTACATTTCATGGAGCGCAGGAGATGTTGAAACTACATTAGGGATTAAATACTATGGGTGTCAGTATATCTTAACTGTCAGCTAGTCTTGAATTTTCTTTTTTGTTTATTTTGTTTTGCTTTTTATTTTTCTGCTTAGTTTATCTTTTTAGTGGCGAGGTGCCAGTAAAAGAAAACCGTTTCCAGATTGTTACAATCTTGTAATAACATCTTAAGTGTGATTCAAAGTGAAAAATGTAAACAAAATTAATAAATAATAACTAACAATTGAAAAAAAAATTATATTTTGCGGGCTTGTGTCACAGTGAAATTAATATTAACTTGGAGACATCAAGCATGTTAACATTGTTAGCTAGCAGACTTATTAAGATTCAGGACAGTAACTAGCCTAGAAAGTACTTAGGTTGGGTTTTCCACAAAACTAAAGCAGGTCCACCTGATGTCAGGAATAGTAATGATATACATTAGAATGCTATGGCTTTCATATAAATTCTTCTCTTGCAATACAAGAAAGTTTTTAGAGTAATATGAATTACAAAAGGTATGTTATTGAGAAAAAAGTGTCAATCGATGAGGCAGAAATCCACCTAATATTCAGAATACAGAGCCTAATTAAAATAAGTTCTTAGAGATTGAATTCCTTATAGTACTTTCACATGGAAAATATTGTTTGCAGTTACAGGCTGTAATGATAAACATGAACAGCCATTCTCCTGGGTCATACAATGGAAGAGATCTTAGATTGTGAATGATAGCCCAACACAGATGTGTATTTCAGGTTATTCACAATTAAATCTTAAAAACTTTATTTCAACAATTATAATTCACTAAAAGCTTCTAAAGTTGAAGTTTTTCACTCCATTTATGATATTTTGAATAAATATTTTCAACTGTTTTTGAATAAAATGTCATCAAAATTTAGAGGACTTGCTTGCAAAATGTTCAATAACAATGCAGGATACATAGATTGATTTATCAAGTAACTCTTCTTCAAAGAGTCAAATGTTTATGAAATCCAATTAATAAAAGGCAACAAAGAAAGCAAGCTTATAACAACATCGCCAAAGTATTCTTTTGGATTCAACATCAGCATTGTCTCAAAAACAGTGTAATTCAGTTACATTAACTGTGCATATAAAAATGAAAATTTTGACAACTGTAGCTTTGTTCAGTAAATATCAAGCCTCTTTGACTACAACCGTGAAATATACATGAACTACAACTACCTAAGTGTATCTGCCACAGGTTACATAATTTAGTAAGAGTCCTGTTTTACCCAAGATGCTATGATCCATCAAATTTCATTTATATTATCATTGCAGAAATAATTTTATCTTTTAATGTTCTGCAGTTACATGCGTCAAACTATTGTCTGCAGCTATAATCTCCTTAAAATAACTACTAAATCTGAAAGTAACTCCTGATGCTTTTTCAGCAGATTTGGGCATTCAGATTATCATGTGACCATGAGAGATGCTAAATGCTGGCAAACATTTTGTGTACTAGTTATAGATTCATCAACTCAAATGAAAAAACAAAACATCAGTATTTATCATTAAGCATTAATTTTCCTCATTTGAGCTCCTGCTGCCAAAAGGTTACAAAAGCATTACTAAACACTATGAAAAGGAAACGGTTGTTGACAAAACCACTGTAGCAACAACATTCCTACTACTCTTTGTAGGCACTCTGACAGGACTGATTAGCCTCTAGTTCCTAGCAAATATTTCACTTACACCTAATCTAAAATTTTCCATGTTTCCTATTGACCCCACTCCCAGGCATGGCGGCTATACAAATCTCTCAGACCTTAGAATGCAATGTTACAATCTAGTTTAACAAGTGGCTAGCAGAGACAGCAGCATTAAATACTTCTCCCATCCCATCCAGCAAGAAGCTGTACCCAGCCACTCATGTCTCACAGTACACTTTATCAGCAAGTGCCCTTCATGCTATCTTTAAAAGAAGCTGTTAGTTACTTTCATCTGGAAAAAGTGCCAGGCCTGGGTTATCATTGGATGTCTCAGATTTAACCGCCACATGTTAAAGTGAGAACGTCTTCACCGCACACGTTGCTCATGCACTAATACAGGACTATGGCAGAGGTTAAAATAAAAAAAAGGATGTTCACTGAATCTATCTGGGTTCATTTAACGGAACCATTAATGGTAGCTTATATTTAATTAAAAACAAAAACTTCCGAAACAAATGTTAAACTGGCGTGCCACTAGGATCACAGGCATAAACCATGACTGTCCTAGGCAAACTTGGACATGTTCACCGTACATTTAAGTGTTATCCCCATTTAACAGATGAAGAAAGAGGATGCAGGGACAGAGGCTAATTCACAGTAAAGAGAATGACAAAGCCAATTAAACTTAAGTTCAGAGCCCTTCTATCTGCATATCTCTTCCAAGCCCTATACCTAATTTTGTAGTCACAATTTTGTATTCTTTTTCCATTATGAAGGTCCTCACAACCTGATCTGCTCCTATACAGAGAGGTTTAATAATTAACCCAAATTCACATAGGACTGGTGTTTTTGGTTGCTTTTTTGGGGGTTGTTTTGCTTTAAAGATTTTATTTTTCCTTTTTCTCCCAAAGACCCCTAGCAAGGTCAGGTTTTATTTTTAGTTGTGGGTCCTCCAGCTGTGGCATGTGGGACACCACCCTCAGCATAGTCTGATGAGCAGTGCTATGTCCGCGCCCAGGATTCGAACTGGTGAAACCCCCGGGTCAGCCGCGCAGCGCACGAACTTAACCACTGCCACCGCGCCAGCCCCAGGGACTGTAATGGATTTGATCTGGGAAAATATATAGTCATACAAGAAAATGGAAAAATAGTATTCATTATTTTTCCCCAGAAGAATCCTAACTGGTATCACTGTCTTGGAGTCTTTCACCACTATATTCCAAACTACACACCACTAGCACCACAAACAAACAGTCATAGAATACTACTTTCACTGTGGTACTTCTGAATTTGAATGACTCCTCAATATCCAACAGATCAAATTTCAACTTCTCAGTCTGGTTTTCAACCTCACCATCAATGCAGACACATATACACATTTTTAAGTATTTAAATAAGTAATCTTATCTCCAACTATTTACATAACATTTATTTTATTCTTTTCTCCATCAAACTTTCCTTTAGCCTTGTTTCTGATTTGCCAAACTCTCAGCTAAAACTTTCCTATGTTCTACTATTGTTCACACTGTTTTTTTTAAATCATATATTCTGGCTCCCTGATCTTTCAACATTTTCAAACTTTATGGAATGTCATATTCGCTCTCCCCCAATAAGCTATAAATCTCTCAGAAAGAGACTAAATTTCAGTTACTTTATACTCTGACTCCAATACAGTGCCTGTACATAAAGCACTCACTAAATACTTTGCACAGGTGAATATTCTAGGCCTACATTTACAAATGCAAACCTCCTTCACCTAAATTCAAACAGATTTATCTGTGCCTTCATGACACGGGTTGCATTCTTCAATCTAAGTTATAGAAATAAACCTCCTCCACTAAAAACAAAAGTCTTCTTACACTGAATGTATAGTGCTGTATTTCAGATCTATAGTTGATCCCATTCTGAATAGCATATCGAGGCCCAAAGACTGGTCACATCTTTATCTTCTCTACTACCAATTCTCATGTCTGAGGTGGCTATGAATTTGGTGAAACAAGTCGTCAATCACCAAATACTAAAAATAAAAGAGAATCTTTTCCAAATTAAAAGATCAGTGTTTATACCTGTCCTCTTTCAAATTTACAACTCAATGTGACTAGGAAAACACAGGGTCTCAGTGCTGACGTAAAAGTACAAAACAAAGATTAGAGTTCTAGGTCAATGATTCCCAGACAACTAAAAAAAAAAAAAATTTATTTAATTGGTAAGACTGACAAATGATTCATATTTTTAATTTTGTCAAGAAAGGACTTGGGACCAGCTCCCGTGGCCGAGTGGTTGCCCGCGTCCTCTGCTTAGGTGGCCCAGCGTTTCACTGGTTCAGATCCCGGGCGTGGACATGGCACCGCTCATCAGGTCACACGGAGGTGGCGTCCCACATGCCCTAACTAAAATATGTACTGGGGGATTTGGGAAGAAAAGCAGGGGAGTAAAAGAAAGGACTTAAAAATGGGAGGGCATTTAAGTCCAAAAGAATATAATTTTAGGAAAAAAAAGAAAGAACCCATTAAATTGGAAAATCTGACATTATGGCTGATTAGCAAGTTTCAGGGAAGTAGGATTTGGGAACTGCCATCATAGATATGTCAATTAGTTTCAGCTAGACCAAATTCCTTTACCCTAAATGAGACTTTGCTTGAAATGAAATGTTATATCTTCAAAGACGTCCACAAAGCATAACACTAAAGCCAAACCAAGTAATTTAAAAATCAAAATAAGGAAAGCTTATTTCTTCCTAGCCACCAGTCCCTTCCCTCACAAAAAAAAAAAAATCTTACATGTGACTGGTAGACTCCCCAACAAAGAGCAGCAAAAGTTAAATGCCAAGTTTCTTTTATGCTAAGAAAATCCTGCAAAGACCTTTGCACCAGGAAGACGCTCCTATCAAATGATTCCGCAATTAAACTGTATATCAGGTCCTCATAATACACAACAAGAATACCCTGCCTGATTTAGTGTATACGATCAGGTTGCTACAAATCATAGGCAAACTTCTGTTATAGCCTGTTTATCTTATTTCCTTGGAAAAAAGGTATAAAGCCTCTTTGCAAGTGTTTTCCTGTCTTAATGCAGACCAATCTACTGTCTGCCAAATAATCCTTTCAGGTTCTTTAATACTGCTCCTCCCAACCCATCTTCTAAGAAGCTCTGGTAAAAACTAGGTCTCCAATTTGATAATTATTTATCTCACTTCCTTTTCAGCTTTTAAGAACCTGTGTTTCATTGTTTCTCTGTAGCGCTTGTTCTGTGCAACACTGTTATCCTTCAAGGTTTAAGGTAATTTCTCTGTTCTTCAAATATCCATAGTCTCTACATGTGCCACTTTCACAATACTCTGTATTTCACACTGCATAGCACAGCATAGCCATTGCTAATATGGTTCTCAAATAACTGTCATTGATTAGAATGGGTGACCTTTGGGCAAGCCACATTAATATTAACAGTGCCTCAGTTTCCCTATCAGTAAAATGAGGATAACATTTGTACATACCTCATAGGGTTCTTCTTAAGAGTAAATGAGCTAATATACAAAAAGTTCTTAGAACAGCACTTGTTATATATTAAGCACCATTTCTTAACTATCTAGTCTTAAAATCATTCACCTAATTCAAATCTCACCATTCTACCATAAATTCTTTTGTGGTCCAAAGTTTTATCTTTTTTCTCTCTTTGAATCCCACTATACAGCTTGACAATGCCCTAACAGGGGAGGCAAGTAAAAAACGTATTTGTTGAATTAATTATCGCCGAAATTTCTGATGGAGCAGTCAGAGAGAGCTTTGTAAATGTTCTCTAGTTACTCGTCTGTATTTTAAGTTCCTAACAGTTCTCAAAATTTTCAAACAAAACTAACTTACAACAGAGAAATAAACAAGTACTCAAGGATGGTCTGAGTATTTGATTAAAATCCTACTCTATAGCAGTCTAATCAACTGCTAGTGATTATTAAGCACTGTTCAGGGATTCTGAGGCTCTTACGGCCTCATGGTCAGAGCGCCATGATCAACTAATCTTGTCTACCTCTCTTTGTTTGTTGGGATAGTACAAAGTGGACACACTCATTTTTTCATTACCAATCTGGAGTTTGACCCTAACGAGCCCAACTCCTCCCAAGAAAATTTATTTAAAATTCCATATTTTCTCTTACAACTTCACACAAGTTTTGCCTTTTACTCTATAACATATCCATGTTTACTTAAATTAAAAAATATATTTTCCTCCGATTCAGGAATAAAACTGATGCTCCAGGGAGATGTGTGTCACGTTTCTTCTGTGGTTTCTTTAACCCCTGGTACCTAATATCTCCAGTGCAGCACTACCCCATTTTGAGAAACACAACTTTAGACTACACGTTTCCTGCAGTACATTGCTTTTGCATCCTCCCACTAGCAAACCAAAATACCAGCCTCCTGAATAACCAGAAGCTATATGACAGAATAATAATAGCACCTATATTTTAATACTGCCTTAAGCGTTTGTAAGATGATTTTCATCTCATTTAATATTCACATTTTAAAGAATTCAAAAACATCAAATTATAATCATGTATCAACTAAATTGTGTGACGTTTGTAAGTGAGTTTTCACTTTTCTCCAAAGTGGAAGCATGATGCTGGTAAACATTAAAGGAATAAATCAGATAAACTTCTAAAATACGTATGCTAACATATCTTCAACAGGATAAATGCTATTGCTAAAATTATCAGACATCGTTACATTTATTTAGAAAACACAAAAGCTGTCTTTTCCTCTTATAAAATTCCTAATAATTTAAATGTGTTATATTCTAACCATATCATCACTGTCCTGGGTCTACTTGTGACAAAAATTGTATTTAATGGCTTAATGTTTCAATCAAAACATTCTTTTCGTCAGGGAATTTGATCAAACGAAAATTACAGGCCCACATGATTTCCATCCTAGTGGACTTGAAGGTCAACATGAATGAACAGGTTACATAAAGCTAAATTGTCAACTCATCCTCCTTTTATGTGATCAATTCTAAATACAAAACAAATTGCAAATTCTCTTGTAAGTTAAAGCAAAAAACGCTTCACTTCCCCTCCCTTGCAAAAACAAACTGCAATTGGATTTATGGTGGATACGAGCCCCCACCAATGGATTTAAGGGCAGCAGGGAATGGCCTCTTCCATAACGCCTACAAATTTGTGCAAAGACGATATATTGACGCAAAGAAATCCCTTCAAAAAGGGAGAAGCAGTGGGGCGAGAAGAGGGCTCAGCGGCTCAGAGGTCTCATTAGGGAGGAGGGAGGACCCGGGAGGCGGGGAGGGAGAGCAGAGAACCCACCCACGGCGGGCCCCACATGTAGCTTTTGAAAGACAGTGGGGGAAAAGCTGAGCTGCTTTCGGCTTTAAGAGAAGCAGAGACATGGCGGGCGAGTCCCCGGCTTGGGGAAGATTAAAGACCTTCTCTCAGCAAGTTGCCCCAGGCAAGGCTGTGCCCCTCCTCCGAGGCCTAGGAAAGAGGCGCCATGACGGGAATGCACGTCCAGGGACGCAAGCACAGTCTCAAGCTCCAGCAGCACGACTCACCTGAGCCCCCGACCCAGTTCATCCTCCCCCAAAACTTCTGAGAAGCAATGGGGTTCTGACAGCTGCACTTCAGACGGCTCCGTTCAGGGCTAAGCCACAGCTTCCTCGGTTTCAGCCTGCTCCTCTCCGGCCCACGGACCTATAGCCCAGCCTCCTACAGCCTTTGCCTGGTTAGGCCCTTCCGCGTCTCCCGGCAGCCTCTGGGTGTTTCGCGGCGACGCTGTCCCGATAGGGCCGCAGGGGGACGCCGTGGAAAGCAGCGCGTCCGAAGGAGGAAGAAACACAGCAGTTTCAACCGGTCGGGCGAAGGAAACCTCAAGAAATCAAGTGTCGGGCTGTGGCCGCAGGGTTAGTGGGGTGCTTGAAACCACCCCACCATAGTTTTATTTTTACTTTGGTGTAGGTCTCAGCCTTTTCTTTTTAGGTCAAAGAACAGACTGAGGGGAGAAAAAGAAGGCAAGAACAAAGATATGGATCCGTAATCCTCAAGATGATGTTTCTATCTCCACATCACCTCACATCCAAATCCTTTAAATATCTTTCACGTGCAGTTTCAATATTCAGTACACAGTTGTTTATTAGAAATAGCTGCGCTGTAGTAACTTACCATTTTGTGGGTTTCTGGGAGAGCTTGATCAAAACTGGGTTTAGCCGGTAAAGACTCAAAGACTTAAACACCTTACCGAAAAAACTAAAACAAAGTTGGATTTTAGTGATCGTTTCTCTGTGTTATGTTTGTATATTCTCACAAAATGTTTATCTTACACACTGTTCTATGATATTTTGGTTAGAAACTAGAAATCTCCTGTACCAAACAAATGCACAAAATGGTTTTTTTCCTCAATTGTCATGATTGTTTTCCAGATTTTTAATTCAAAACCTCCTCATTTTCAAATATGATACATTTTCTGTTAACTCATTGGGAAATAGTGCCTAAAATATAGTTGTCAAAATAGGATTATGTGCCCTGGTAGACATCGTTTAATCATAGAAATACTGATTTTTGTCAAAAATTCACCAAAGGATATCTATCATTGGTTTGAATTAAACCAAGTGAGTATAGCATTTCAGAACAAATTAGTCTTCGTCATGGAGTAGCTCATCGTTTTTCAGTAACTAAACCATACAGTCGAGTCAGAAGCAATGGCCCAGTGCGTTAGCCTTTCCTACTTTCAACATTTTGAAACAGGTACAAACTCAATTCAATTAACTAAAAATAATTAAGGAGGATTGACTGACCTCAAAATATATTCATAGGTAGAGACATAAAGGACAGGTTGACCAATCTGTTGAGAAGAGTCAAGAAGTGGAGCTGATAGAACCGTGTCTTCTTCTGATTCAGAGTCACTGCTTTCCTTCCAGTCACAGAGAGGCAGTGGAAGTGGTCAATTAGGCTAAGGAAAGATTAATCTATAGATACATCCGGGTCAAGATATTTGCTGGGTTTTCCTTCACAGCAAAAGACATTTCATTATGAACCAGTTATTAGGTGGTTATTTGTAACAGATGAAATATTGACCTAAGATCTCATCTTCATTGTGTTTGTGGCTCACATGAATAAGGCTAGCATGACTGGTAGATAATGAGTCAAATGCTGTGCTATTTTAGGCCAGTAGGGCAATTAGGTAATCTCGGTCAGGAAACAGTTCAAGAAAGGAATACAGCACAGATAAAATACTACTTAGCATTTGCTGAGAAGGAAATGCATCCCAAATCTTAAACCTTAATTTGTCTTTACTGCTAAAAATTATTTACTCTCTGGTGATTTACTATCTAAACACATAATACATATTATCTACATTATACATTTTTATTCATATACTTATATATGTAGGTCTCTTTTATTATAAAAATTTATTTCTGATGTTTTACTGTTTAGAAAGCATGTAGTTTTCCCCATTACATGTGTATATATATAGTCTCTAATATATATATAAAGTCTATTTAATCCTGTTTCTTCATGGTTGTTGGTAATGTCCAATGTGACACTGACATTGAGAGTATCACACTTGAGAACAGAGTAATTTGATAATTGCTTATTTTTTAACTTTCATTCATTTTCAAGATCTTTTTTTAAGATTATTTCTCTCTAAGAAAAATTTTAATGCTTTCCCATGTAAACATGTAAAGTTGAGATACTGAGGGAATTAGGCTGAATTATGTTTACTAGGTAACAAGTGACTTTTTTTCACTCTTTTTTCTTCACCTAGTTTGAAATTCAAACTAAATTAGCATTCTTTCTGCTTTAATTGCATGGCAATATAAAAAATGAAAGAAGTATCTTGACATTCTTAGTTTTCACATTTAAATATCATATATTTCCAACTGAATTATGTATCTGTTTTCCTATCATCTTGAATTCTTCCTCTGCCTTCCCTGAAGTTCTTTGAGCTTGGTCTCAGATGCTAGGACCAACCCTGACTCTTGGGGGTAGGGTAGGAGGAAGGGTGGGAGCGGAATTAAAATGGTGATAGTTACATCTGTACTTAAGTGGCTCATCATTAGGTCAAATCTCACATTAACCTTTCCAGTTCTGTGCACTGGCTTCCAACCTTCCCTGCACCACAATTCCGGTAACCAAATTTCTGTCTTTCTATCTTGATTATTTTCCTCATTCTAACAAGTCTTTTCACTCAAGCCAATAAAAGCTTGTTCCTATACCCTAGCTTCATTATCAGTTGATAAACTGACCTACCTACAACTAAGTGCAGGTTCTCTGATTGATCTCTAACCTTCTTTGCTTCTAGATTTCCACTGCCCTGCTCCTCCCCTGATGTGGCTGTCCTATGCCAGTGATGCAGGCCACTTGGCCTCGACTGCCAGCTGCTTGCTGACCGGCGTAACCCTCTGTGTAAGTGTTCTGCCTGGCTGAACATCCCCTCCTATCACCCCCAGCTAAGTTTACCCTGGCCCTCCACCTGTCTTATCACAGTCAGAGATGTGACATAAAAGAATTAAAGTTTATAAGGGTAGACACGTGAGAAACGTGAGATTAGGAATAAAAGATTTGAAAATAACCACTATAACACTATGATCTTGCACACAGACTTAGAAAGTCTCAATGGAATGAATGATAGATTGTGCTGCTAATATGGTCAGCTATAAAAGAAATTTGCATGAATTTGCCACCATGTATTAGTCAATCTGCTGAATTGAATGCAAACAAATGAAAAGAGACCTGTGATGATTCTTGAAATTCATATAGGTACATGGGAAAGGAAGTTTTTAAAAGTTTAAGGCTATTGTTACTTATGAAAAGGAGAATAGTTCTTTATTCACAGTAAACTGAATAATGAAGATCATTCAACACTGAAACAGGTCATTCTAGCACAAGGGTTGGCAAACTTCTTCTGAAGAGGGCCAGATAGTGAATATTTTAGGCTCTGTTTCATCTATCCAGCTCTGGCTCTGTGGCTTGCAAGCCATAGAAAATAAGTAAATAAATAAATGGGTGTGGTTGTTCCAATAAACTTTATTTAAGGGACATTCTAGTCAAAATTTCATGTAATTTTCATGCACCACAAAATATTATTATTCTTGTGATGTGTTTCTCAACCATTTTAAAATGTAAAACTGCTCTATCTCTAAGGGCCATAAAAAATAGGTGGCAGGCCAAATTTGGCCCACTGGTTGGGTTATAATTTGCCAACCTCTGTTCTAATTTAATGCATATCTTCCCAGGCTTCCAGTTGACTAGAAATGTGTATGTATGTTGTGGGGGTGGTGGGTGTGGGGAAGCAAAATGCTTTTGCATATCTGAAAACACACTCATCCTTACCTAAACATTTTATATATTTAAAAGTATGCAGGAATTTTGCTTGACTGTTTAGCAGTTTAAGTCCTCATTAGGGATGTAGGAAATTTTTTTAACACTTTTGTTTGAATCAAATAACCAAAGTGGGAAGTAGCCAATAGGTTATCTCTAAGCTCTTAAAAACAAAACAAGCAAAACAAAAGTTGCAAAGACAAAGAACTCTCAAAAAAGGTCCCAGAGAAGCTATTTCCACCATCTAACTCCAGTTGGATTCCCAAATGGTTAACTTTAGGTTATAAAGTCACACACCTGGCAAACAACTATCTAAAGGACGCAAATAGGTGGTAGAAGTGAAACACTGCTTTTTTTTATTCAATAGTCACCTTGTAACAAAATACTAGCATCAGATCTCCATTGCTAAAAATAGCAGTTGTGGGGCTGGAAGATTTTTATTGCAAGGACAAACATAGAGATGGAGATATAGCAAAGAACTATTTTCTATAATGCAGAAGACTTCTCTCCTATTTATTTACAAAATATGCCCTCAATTACGACTTGTCTGATAGATTCTGGGACTTCATGAGAAACACAGGCAGAAAAAATAAAATAAAATGGGACTGAAAAACAGATCTAATTATTTGATAGTTTGCTTTCTCCAGTGTCCCTCCCGCTTGTTCCTTCTCTCTCTCTCTTCCAGATTCAGTCCATACCCTTTCACATTCATTTCATGTTGGTCCTCTTGCCCCTCCTCCCTCATCTCCCTAGCTCCTTCTGCCTCATCTCGTTTTATAGCTTGGAAATTTCCTTTTCTTTCTGCTCTTCCCTTGTGGTATCTACTAAAACCTTAGAGGAGTGATGTATATTCTGAAACTTCTGTGCGTTTCTAAGTGACGCTGAGCATGCTCAGTAGCTGGGGCAGGTTTTGTCGCCCGCAGCTGCCCTGATTCGACCTTTCCCAAAATAGACATTTAACTCTTTGGACTCCTGCCTAAGGATGTAATTCGCTTTGCTTTCTCCTCATTTTCAAGGTTCAAAGGGAAGCGGCGAGGATTCCAAGTCCCACCATCCTCAGCCACGAGGGGCCTGTGAGGGAGGAGCTTGGGGCAGCTTAGTGCAGCTTGAGCTTCTGAGGGAATCATCCCCAGTGCAGTGGAGTCTGAGCTCCGCTGCACCTGTCACAGCAGAACAAAATTGAAAAAAACAAAAGCAAAATTTAAGAAAAGAAGAGAAGAAATGTTGGACGGAACCTGTAGGACTTTCTGAAACATTTGCTGGGGATTCTGGTGGATCATGATCTTTTAAAACCAATTCTTTTTGAAGCCGGTTTGGGTAATTGGGAAAATGACACATATGCGAAATGCAGCAGCTGATCTAATGAAATGGACCAGATCTAGCGCTGCTAAAAGGCTGCCTGCCTGGTGGCTGCGGCATATGCTCTGAAAACCCTCTATCCCATCATTAGCAGGCGTTTAAAGCAATCTGGCCACAGGAAGAGAAAAGAAGCAGCTTACCCGACTGCAGAGAACAGAGAAATACTGCATTGCACCGAGACCACTTGTAAAAATTCTTCGCCTGGAGTGAATGCAGATTTTTTCAAACAGCTACTAGAACGGAAAATTCTCTTTCCAAACTTGTGACCACTGAAACAGGGTGGCTCTGCCTCCACTCGGTGGCTCTGATCTCGAGAACATTTCTGTCTATGTGGCTGGTCTGGATGGACAAATCGTGAAAAGCATTGGAAAAGAAGCCTCGGGCTTTCATCATCATATTAATCAAGTGGCTTATGATTGCCATCCCTGCTGCCTCTGTGAACAGTGCGATAAGGTACCTGGAGTGCAAACTGGCTTGCATCATCAAATTACTCAAGTGGCTTATGATTGCCATCCCTGCTGCCTCTGTGAACAGTGCGATAAGGTACCTGGAGTGCAAACTGGCTTTCATCATCAAATTACTCAAGTGGTAGCATTTGCCATCCCTGCTGCCTCTGTGAACAGTGTGATAAGGTACCTGGAGTACAAACTGGCTTTCATCATCAAATTACTCAAGTGGCTTATGATTGCCATCCCTGCTGCCTCTGTGAACAGTGCGATAAGGTACCTGGAGTGCAAACTGGCTTTCATCATCAAATTACTCAAGTGGCTATGATTGCCATCCCTGCTGCCTCTGTGAACAGTGCGATAAGGTACCTGGAGTGCAAACTGGCTTTGGCCTTCAGAACTCGCCTAGTAGACCATGCCTGTGAAACCTATTTTACAAATCAGACTTATTATAAAGGTGATCAATATGGATGGGAGGCTGGCAAACCCTGACCAGTCTCTTACTGAGGATATTATGATGTTCTCCCAATCTGTGGCTCACTTGTATTCTAATCTGACCAAACCTATTTAGATGTAATCCTGACCTCCTATACGCTCATCCAGACTGCTACATCCAGAGGAGCTAGCCCAATTGGGCCCACCTATTAGCAGGGCTTGTGGTATATGCCACTGCTACAGTGTTGAAAGCCTGCTCTCCCAAATTTGGTAAATTGGTGGCTGAAGAAGCTCATAGAAAAGGCTGTTTGCAGTATGTGCACTCCAGAATTATAGCCAAGGTTGAAGAAATTGCCTTTTACAGAGGACATAAGGTAAGATAGAAATTAAGATGATGGGTGAAATGTGAGACTGTTCGAGCTGCCACTGCAGTGCTAGATACCATCTGTTGTACTGTTGATGGACCCACTTCTTTAGCGTTTTAGACTCCGATGACATCTAAACCTGTACTAGAATGTATGCTTCCTTACCCTTTTTACTCACAAGTTGTTAAAGAATTATAGAGTGCAAACTTTTCTAAAGTTTCATGAGAATAAAATTTTCAGCACTCAGTCTACTTAGCCCCAGTTACCCAAACATGCTCAGAATTATCTCTGAAGCATTTTTCTAAACTTAAATCCTAATTGGTTGTAGAACATTAGAAGAAAATGTGTTTGGAAACTGAGTAAACACATGTCCATTGAGATGGAAAATTTAGGATGGTATTCTCTTGGTGTTACTATTGAGGGCCCTTGTTTTTAAGAGGAAAAAAGACCCTGTCCTTTTACATGAAAGACAAGTTTAACAATTTTGCATGCCTGGTCAGCAATGGAGGGTCCTCAGTCCTAAGAAGTGCAGGAGACACAAATGGCATTTCCAACTCTTAGTTAATGTTCAGCACCATGTTTGACACAAATAAAAAGAGGCAGGAAATGAAATTTTGTCTGGCTTTGAGAGAAAAGCTAAGATTAGAGAAGAAATGAGGAGGAGAAAAGGAATTTCAGAACGTTATTTCTGAATACTAAAGATTTTCGACATTAAGCAGATCCCTAAAATAGTTAGCCTAATTACATAAACTTCCAGAGCATTGAAGTAACCTCAGAATATTAAATACGACCAAATTTTTTAAGGTGATGCATCTGAAATCTTAATACAAATGACTTAGTACAAATGAAATATTCAGGTATTCTTAAGTTGAAATGGCATTTTAATTCCCAAGCAGAATTATTTACTTTTTGAAGCATCATTAGTTATCAAGACAAACGTTTACAGTAGTAGGAATCTGAAGAAGAAAATTTAAAGCAAATTTAGGACTTCTACTCCCCCTTGAAAATTGTCCTTATATGTTGTATTAGTCATATTGACTTGTGATTCTTCTTGAATCATTGAACTCAGTGATTTAAATTATACCATGCTGTAGGCTTCCGGCATTTAAGACAAAATCCAGCAAATTGAGTTAGTTCGAAAATGGAATCTAATTACACATATGTGTGTCATGTGTTTATTTTCAAATATTTTTGGTGTGATCAAGAAGGATAAAGTTCTAACATTGTTTACTCATGTCTTATAGAATATCGTTTAATTTTAACCTCATGCATGTAATTTTGAAATAAAAAATTATAAATCACTGACATGTACTTTATATTTACTAAGTATCATGGGTTTTTTTCAATAATATAGTGTGACCAAAATTAAACAATAATGACTCATTCTTATATTAATCTGTATTTTTTAGTTGTTAGAATCATAGATCATACTATACTAAGTAAACAAAATAATGTGTACCTATCTTTAAAGAAAGCCTTCAGACATACAGTATTTACTTTTGTAACTCATGCTGGGTTCTTGCCTCTTTTTCCCTCTATAGGTGGAAATGAAGCAACTCCAGAAAAGTTACAAAGCTTTAGCCGATCAGATGAACCTCATTTTATCCAAACGTTTGTGGTGCATCATGATAGAGCAGTTCTTGATGAAGTATGTTTGGAGCAGCAGTGGACTGATTATGGTGGCTGTACCTATTATCACTGCAACTGGCTTTGCAGATGGTGTGTAAATGACATTTATGCTTAATCTTCAATATATGTTTAGGATTATTTTCTTGAAGGTGTCACTGCTGGTTTTGTGTGAGTGAAACTGAATATGTAGCCATTTTTCTGTGGTCATTAATGGTCAGAAACAAAGGCAGACTTTGCAACATCCAATAATAATACCTGCAATGTGAAAGGAGATAAGTGGCTCAAAAGTCCTTTCCAGTTGTGAGATATTTCAAATTAATATCTTGAAAAGCAGTGTGTTCTCTCCATGTGTTTTAAACTTCAGTTCTGCACATCCCATGTATTTAGTCTATAAATATTCTATAACTGGATCTGCCCTGTTTTGTGATTTGAAGAGTTGGTTGACTACATTAGGCAACTAGGAATATTGTTTTAGGAAGTGCTTCACACCATGGAAGGAGATCTCCTCTACTTGTAGGTAACATAGATAAAGCTCCTATGTAGCATGATTTGGTGGCATTGTGGGGGTAGGGGTTGTCAAGCTGCCCCTGTCTAATTCTAGCCATCACCACCCCAGTGGTTTTTACCAACATTTTTCATCTTTGGGATAACTAAGAAAGATAAGGACAACAAGAACAATATTAAAACGTTCTGTAATACTTGAGATGGGAGTTTGGGTCTTAATGGGCAGAGACAAAGGGGAGTTAATTAAATTAGCAGCATTTTCTGCTCTTCCTCCAAAATAAAACGTTCCCCCTTCTCTTTAAAAACCACTTGGTCAAAATTGGCCTTAGTGTTGAAGTAACTAAATAAAAGCATGGGCTTTGTAGTAAGACAGAGCTTAGCCCAACTCTTGGCTTTTCCTCTTCCTGCCTGTATCCTCTCAGTCATGTTAATTAAACTCTGAACCTCCATTTCCTCATCTGTAAAAGGAGAATTGGAAAGGCTACTTCAGAGGACTGTTGGGAGGATTTAACAGAATAATGTTTATAAAGTACAGAGCATGCTCTTGACGTTCTTGATATAGAGTGACAATTATTACCTAGGAAACAAAAGGCAACACTGAGAATAAGGTAACAGAATTCACACTATTTTACGGCTATTTTTGGTGTAGAATTAAGAATTAAGTTATTTGTTTGAAGTCATCTAATAAAAACAAGTAAAAGAATTTCCTATACTTTAATATTTTGAAACAGTGCTTCAATGCTTTAACCAATTATTACAAAAA
Organism: Equus caballus; assembly: GCF_041296265.1. Classification (NCBI taxonomy): domain Eukaryota; kingdom Metazoa; phylum Chordata; class Mammalia; order Perissodactyla; family Equidae; genus Equus; species Equus caballus. The sequence goes on along the minus strand of NW_027222360.1, from coordinate 252,108 downwards.
AACTTGTCAAATTTGAGTCATTCTTAACCTAAAATTGTTCATTTTAGTAAATTGGAATTTGTCAATCCCATGTGATAAGACTGTAGATATACCAAATATACTCCACAACTCAACTGTCTAATACTGTGTTTAGACCACTGGGAAACTGAATTTTATCTATTTTTATGTTTTCAAAGTTTTATTTTTCAAAAATCATTTAAAAAGTTTATATTGAATAAGGTGTTGTTGGTAATAGTATTTTTAGACATAATCCTTTCATTATAAGATAAAATAAATTGCTTTTTCAAAAAAGTATTGGAGAAAAAAATGACACAAAAATTTATGGTCTTGAGATTAGTTTTAGTAAGACACAACAAAATTATCAGATATTCATAGTGGGGTCTAAGTATATGGATGTTTTAAAAGGTTCGTATAAACGATAGAGACAACACCAATGACAAGATCATGGTGTAGTTCTCTTAGTGCTTGGAAGCACGGGTCTTATTACAAAACCCCAGAGTATTCAACATAGAGCAGAGAAAATGCAGCTATTAATGGTGACAAATTAACCCCACAGAGACCAGTAAGAAGTAAACAGTATATGCAAAGAATCTAACAATCTTATTTCTATGGGTGATGTAATAAGATATTTAAAAATAAATCCTGAAAATATCATATTAAATTAAAGAAACAACATTAAAATTTCACATTGAAATTATGATAATCATAGTGATGTAAGTAAAATAAAAGTAATTCTAAAGCTTCTTTTCAAAAGAGGATTTTATACAAAGAGAAGCAGTATAAGAATGTCATAGAAGAAAAAATAAATTCGTATGACAGCATTATTATGAGAAGGTGCTTCAATATCTTCTGTAATTTCTAATGTTACTATATATACGCTTATAATGTTTGTACGTATTTACTAAAGACATTTGACCTACAATGATTTAACACATGAAAATATTGTTAGCGTTTTATCACAAAATTATTTTTCTAAATAATGATATATCTTTGAGGCTTTAGGTCTTGGAATTACATATCATATATTCTAATCTAATCTTCAGTCTTAATTTACACTTATGCCCTGAGTTGTCCCTTATGTTAGAGATGAATTAAATACATGATACTGTATATTTTAAAGAAAAATAGGTGGAAAAAGTGGGTGAATGAGAAGAATGGCAAAGAGAAAAGGGAGAAAAAGTAGGATAGAGGAAAAAAAGACAATACAATAAAGAAGCAGGCCACTGTTCAGATCTTGACTCAGCTATTTAGTAGTTATCCATCCTTGAGAAATTTGCATAAACTTTATATGCCTCAGTTTTCCTCTCTTAACCATAGGTATAGTAATATATATCTTACAGAATTATGAAATTGTATATAATGTATTTAATGTGCTTTGAACAGTTCTCAGCAAGTAGTAAGAATTTAGGTGGATCATTGTTAATATTTATTCTATTCTTACCATGTGGGCTCTGGCATCAGATTGCCTGGGTTCAAATGCTTACTCTTTTGCTTACTAGGCTATGACTATGGGCAAGTCATTTAATTTGTGCTTCAATTTCCTCATTTCTGAAATGGGAGAAATTATAGCAGGGTTGTTAGGAGGATTAAAGAAGAGTACATGTGTAAAACTTAGAACAATGCCTGCTTCATCGAAAATGCTCAATAGACATTTGCTGGCACGATTATTGTTGTTAAGAGAGCAAGATATTTAAAAGTGATTAGGAAGTCAGAGGTAAAAGTGCAGATAGGAGGAAGAGCCTGCATAGTTTTTTTGGAGGAGAAAAGAAAAATAGTTTTGTAGTAGATTTGTTATACCACCCACCTACAACTTCAAGTGAAATCTTATGGTTAGGACAGGATTATGTTTATATTCAAGTTCACATTACAAAATTGCATGTGGAATCATGCCATTTTCCTCAGACGAGGAGCTTAGAGGTCATCCAGTCTGGAGCCCCAGATTTGCCTCAGGGCACACAGATGGTTAGTGGAAGCACTAAGGATAGAAGACATTATGTGATTCCTAGTGTGTTACTTTTCTTACCTTCATCACGCTACCTCCGTTTAGCTATATTGGAACTTAGTCTATAAGGGACTTAACTTAGTTTGAGACCAAGCAATCGTGGGAGCTAATGCTTGAAATAGAGGCATTGAAATAGTTAATTATATATAGTTTCTGTTATATTTTCTTAGAGGACATTACCCCCTTTCTTTGCTTTGTATTAAGAGAAAGACTGAAATTATGTCAAGAAAATAGTTACCTGGGAGCTGTATCTCAATTTTAATATTATAGGCCACTTTTCTTCTCTTCATATCAAAAGCAGTTCTGGGCAAGGCCAGGGAAAGCTACTTATAGGTCCCTTCTGCCGGACCTTATCACAGACACCTGACAGGCAGTGAACAGTGCACCTAAGCCACTAGCACTGCCAGTAGCGTCCACATGTTGGTGATCTGCTAACGTGAGGTGGCACTTCAGAAGTAGCAACTGAAAGCACTCTTAGGAATGGAACTGAACTCTACCATAACCCTCATAACATGGGTGATATTTTATTCCTAAAATGTACTTCCAACAAGATGATCTCCATAGCTCCTGCTGCAGGAGTATGTCTCATATTCAAATGCCAAATTGTTGAAATATAATTTTGTATTTGGGTCAGTTTATATATGACTACTCTCTTGTTGACCAATTATTGTCACAGTAATTATCAGTACATATCAAAGACATACTTTGTAGCTGTAATTAGCTATTCGTGTCAGGAGCTATAATTTTTAAAGTATAACATACATGCCCACAACGGCACAATCATTAGTGTACCACTCGGTGAACTGTCACAAAGTCAACCCATACACGTAAGCACCACTGAGAAGAAACAGAACCTTACCTTCATCCTAGAAGCTCCCATCCCAGAAACCCCTTCCCAGTCTTATCCTCATCTTCAGCCTCCTACCCCCATCCCCACTTCCTCCTGCCCCTGCCCCATGCCACAGCAAAGGCAGGCATTTTACCGATCATTCATTAGTATTTGCTGGGTTTTGAGCCTTATATAAATAGTATCATGCAGTACGTATGAGAGTTTTAGTTGCTCCACATCTTTGTCAATGTTTGATGTGAGTCTTTTTCCTTTTAGGCATTCTTATGAGTGTATAAGCGTGCTTCATTGTAGTCTTAATTTGCATTTCTCTGATGACTGAGGAGGTTAAGCACTTTTCATTTGTTTATTGGCTACTTGGATAGCCTTTTTTATGAAGTACCGATAAGTTTTTTTCTTCATTTTTAAACTGGCTTATCTGGTTTTTGCTTGTTCATTTGTAAAGCTCTTGTGTATTCTGTAATGAGTAGTTTGTCAGATACACACACACACACACACACTCAAATCTCTTTTCCCACTCTATTCTTGTTCAGTCTCTTAAGTGTCAAGAGAAGTTCATAATTTTAATATAGTTCAATTTATCAATCATTTTCTTTGTTGTTAGTGCTTTTTTTGTCCTGTTTAAGAAATATTTGTGTCACCAAGGTCATAGAGTTATTCTCCTATTTTTTTTTTTTTTGAGAAGATTAGCCCTGAGCTAACTACTGCCAATCCTCCTCTTTTTTTCTGAGGAAGACTAGCCCCTGAGCTAACATCCATGCCCACCTTCCTCTACTTTATACATGGGACGCCTACCACAGCATGGCGGCTTGCCATGCGGTGCCATGTCTGTACCCGGGATCTGAGCCAGCGAACCCCAGGCCATCGAGAAGCAGAACGTGCCAACTTAACCGCTGCACCACTGGGCCGGCCCTCTCCTATTTTATCTTCTAGAAATTTATTGGTTTTTCATTTCACATTAAGATCATCAGTTAGAATTGATGTTTATATATGGTATGAGGTAGGGTAAGATTCAGATTTGTCAAGGTGGCAAAGATAAAACATAAATGACAAGAAATAAACTCAGATTGTAAGTCCAAAGAAAAAGTACAGAAGGGTAGCCTGCTTTTTTAATTTTTAAAAATTAATAGACAATTTTCTTTAGAATAGTTTTAGGTTTACAGAAAAATTGAGCAGAAAGTGTTCAGTTCCCAAATTTCCCCTCCTCCCATAATTTCCCTTGTTATTTACATCTTGTATTAATGTGATACCTTTGTTATAACTGATGAACCAATATTTATACATTAGTAACTGAAGTCCATAGTTTACATTAGGATTCACTCTTTGTATTATACAGTTCTATGGGTTTTCACAAATGTATTACATAACCTTAGTTTTAAATCCTTTCTCACCTTTCAGTGAAATAGCAACAGATGTGACCGTGTTTCAATATATCCTTTTATTAGCAGAGCTGAAAATAGCAGTAAAATGAGAAGATATAATGTTAAATATTAAATCCTTAAGTGAGGCACTTTTGACAACGTATTCAAAATATTTGGTGAGGAAGATAAAATGTGTTGATCTGGGATACAAAATAGGTGAGTGCTTTAGGTCATGAATTTTATCTCTGACACTGAGGAATGTAATTCTCACAGAGGCTATGCAGTTGGCTGTTGTGAGCATGGCATACTACTGGCACTGCTCTCACAGTACTTTCCAAAGAACAACTGCAGAATAAAAGTCAAATGAAATCTGTCCAGAGCTATTTGTAATTTTGTTGCAAAAGCACGAAGAAAACCCAATAGGCATTAATCTGCTAAAGCGACGTGGAAAGTACCATGCCATGTCAAACACCAGTTCATCTGTGCTAGTGTTTTTACTTCTTAACAGAGACTGTCAGCTACTATTTAAACCGCTTTTAACCCAAATTCATAAAATCCCATGATTATTTTAGATCACCAGCCAGATTCTCTATGAGCCAAAACTATTCTTAGTGCTTTAACTGATTCAGCAATTCACTATTTTGGTAGCTTGCTGAGAATCTTTCGGTAATTTTTTTGTGTCTATCTAATTTTTGTCACACATTTAAATGTAAGAATATCTACATTCTGTTTCCAGTCTATTTATTCAATCACATTTTTCACTCCTCACTTATACCAGCACTCAAAGCCTTTTCTTTTTTCATTCCTCAGGGAAACTCACTCACTTTCAAGGGGGCTAACAGGAGTCCTCTAGAGCAGTGACAATAGTAGGGCTAGGGAGGAACCACATTGGACTATTTGTCCTCTTTTAAAGATTGGCACCTGAGCTAACAACTGTTGCCAATCTTCTTTTTTCCTTCTTCTTCTTCTCCTCCACAAAACCCCCCAGTACATAGTTGTATATTCTAGTTGTGAGTGACTTGCCTGTGCTATGGGACACCACCTCAGCGTGGCCTGCTGAGCGGTGCCGTGTCCGCGCCCAGGATCCCAACCAGCGAAACCCTGGGCTGCCAAAGTGGAGCTCAGGAACTTAACCACTCGGCCACCGGGTGGCCCTAGACTATTGTAAAAGGGCCCATGAACTCATGGTGATTCTCACTGGTGAAATCAGTGCCTGACACCAACCCATGCTGTAACTTGATCAAGCTGTTTATCATTCAGTTGGCATTGCCGAGTTTCCTCTCTGTCCTGTTGCTTATACTATACTTATGATCTATTGAAATTATATGTGGTCTTCAAGGCCTCACTCACAGTCTACTCCTCCATGAAGCATTTCCTGTCTCTTGCAGCAAGAAATGATCTTTGCCTCCTCTAAACACCTCCCATTAACTCTTCATAGGCTGCCCTGCATATTTGGGAACTTATCTTCTCTCTCCTACCAAACTGTAGGCTCCCAAGGAAAGAGTCTGAAAATCACATTTATCCTTGCATGTCCTATAGCACCTTGCCTAATTTCTTGCATATCTAGGTGTTCAGTAAATATCTGCTGAGTGCATTTTACCTTATATTATGTGGATCTCTTTCAAACCCAGCTGAGCTGTCTGTGAGCAAGTAAATATGAAATTATCTGGTAGTCATAATAGGGCATAAGTTAAATATTTGCACTGATATGGAGAAAAAACCTTTGCACTGAGATAAGTCAGAGAACAATAAATATCAAAGTTAGACTATGACTATCTATATCACTCTAATTTCTTCATTAATTTTCAGCTTTTAATTTAGAACTTTGGAAATAATCTATAGACGGGCCAGATAGAGACTCAAATTGTTGGAAAGATTAAAATAATGACTTGGAGAGAACAATTTTGAAGAATGAGACTAAATTAAATAGATATGATAATAACTAGAGAAAATAATAACAGCTAACATTTAGAGAACTTATTATAGGCCATAGATTAGACTAACACTTCATTTGTATTTCACCTTAAAACAACTCTTTGAGATAGAATTGTTTGAGATAGTATTATTGTCTCCTCATTTACAAATGAGAAAATAGGCATGGAGAGGATAAGTGGCAAGTTCTACTTACCTTACTACCTGCCAATAAGTAGTAAAGCCTGGATTCAAACCTATCTGACTCCTCTTAACTGTAATTCTGCATTGACAGTAATTTAGGATGTTCATTCATCTATCCATCCCATCCGTGCATCCATGCATCCATTCAATACACATTAAGGAGTACTATGTGCTGGAGACTCTGCTGAGTACTAGGAATAAGAATAAAACACACATTCTTGACCCTTAAGAAACTTAAAGTCCATTGAGAAGGCCAGCAAAAGTTTCCAGGAAACCTTTACTAAAGAGTTAACTCTTGAAGAAAGAGCTAGACAAAGAGAAGAGAAGTATATTGAAGTCAGAAGAAAATCATGTATGCAAATAGCAGAGGATAAATAGAGTGTTGCATGTTTGGGCTGCCGCTAGACTGTAGAGTGAGGGTTGGTTGAAACAGGTAGACAGAGGCTGGATTATGAGGGTCAGCTAACTTGCATTTCTATTAAAGGAACTACACTAGAAATATTTGTGTATTCCTATTAGTAGTATTTTATTGACCAAATCCATAGTATTTGATTGCCTAGCTGTAATAAGGGCAGGGAGTTAATTTGAAAAAGTTAAAGAATGCTAAGTGAAAATAGTCATAATTCCTATAGACTTACTTTTGTTCCAAGTCTCCTTCTAAAAAAATAATGAAACAAAAGAAAGCTTTAAATAAAATCTCGTACAAATATTGTATTTTCAATAATTCATTAAATTTCTAAGAAATTGCTGGTACTAATGAAAAATTTACATGTGGTTGTTTTGGCCATAATTTCATCTGTATAAAATAAAACATTTAGTTACTTGAAAACTCAATAGTTTTGTAGTTTGCTTTTAGATCTAGAGGATGGCCCCAAACAAGCTATGGTTAGGTGAACGGACAGAAGCCTTTACTACTGCTCGAACTTTATTGGCCTCTGGAGCTGATGCTATTGAAAGGATTATGTCTTCATAAGAGGCTTGCATTTCTCATCATCAATTTGATTAAAATAAGATATATGAAAAATCAAGCAAAATGTAAATTACAAGATATACTTAGTATTTTGAAACATTTTTCTCTACCAAACATTGCTAAGAGTAAGGCAGCCCTCCCAAGTATATTGCTGCTAATAACCTTTAATTTTACACTTTCAATTATAACTCCTCTTTTTCTGTCTATAGTATGATGTATTTGTTTTTAATTAAAAAAAAAAACCCACACCCCTAGTGTGGATTCTGGAGCCAGAGTGCCTAAATTTAAATTCTTGCTCCAGTATTTACAAATTATATGAACTTACTCAAATTCCTTAACCTGTCTGTGTCTGTTTCATCATCTGTGAAATAAGGATAATGATAGCATTGACTTTGTAGGGTTGTTGTGAGTTAATACATGAATGTTTAAAACAATACATATTAAGCAGTCACTAAATGTTAGCCAATAATATTACTTATATACCTTGCAAACTTTTACTCATCCTTCCTGACAAGTCAAGCCTCACCAACCACCTCTAAAACCCTCTTGTGATTCCACCTTCTTTCCGCCTTCGTTGCAGAGTCTGGCTCTACCTCTTCTGTGTTCACAGTACACCTGGTGCTTTACCACATTGTAATTGACTATCCCCCTGCACCAGGCCCTGAGTGGAAAGCAGGAACTGTCCTACTCAGCTTTACATTCTTAATATCCATTTTAATGCTTGGAATGTTGTACGTGGTCAATAAATACTTGCTGAAAGAATGGTAATGACCTGCAAATATCACAGTGTTAAGACTGGAAATCATTTTATTCAGTTCAGATGTTACATAATATTCCCATGGACAGACATTCTCACTATTAATTACTCTTGTGGCTTTTGTATCAATATAAATTGCCAGAGCATCTTTATAAATTTAGCTGCCTATTAAATAAGCCTCGAATAAGCCATATAAAAGAGTTACAAAGTTTGTGATTTACCCACAAAACCTTTCAGTCTCATTCAACAACTGATTTCTTGAATTGGGTTAAAAATAAAAGTAAAACCAGTTGTTTAGGGCCACGTACCAAACCAACTCAATTTTAAAAAATTTTTCAAATAGTAATTTTGATAATCTGAAGACACAGTTTTGAGGATAGTTTTTGATTAATAAATTACTTATTAAAATTAAATGACAAATCAAAATTTTGGCCATCTCACATTAACATACTTTGGTATCTAAGTCACAGAAAGAATATCAATTAGTTTTTCTACATTGTCTCCGACACAAAAACTGATTGCATTTTGCTTTATTTTGGCTGACTGTGCTTTGAATCACAGAATGTTCACTTCTAAAGAATCTATTGCTGCTATGACAGCACATGAAAGCATCATGCATTCTCTGGCTCCAGAGGGAGCAAGGGTCCTTTTAGAGTTAGAGTTCAAGGGCAAACCCCCTGTCTTATATCCCAAAGTAATTTGTCCACAGTCACATTCTCAGGTTTTTCAGACACTCTTGGCCCGCTCCACCCTGACTCCTGGTCTACTAACCTTGCCTCCTGCTTTTTAATTGACCTCTACATTTGGTTTTGGACTTTTTATTTTTATGCAAATATATTTAGCCAGGTTTCTTTGAATCCATATTTTGTTAATCCTTAGCTCTGTTTTCCTCTGCTTGAGAACTCAGGAGATTTTTGTGGATAACATTTGAGAAATTACCCTTTAAATAGCTATAACATACAGAAATGCATACTAATCCAGCTACAGACCTCTCACACAGTAGAAACACGGTAGAAAGCTTTTGACAGTAATATGCACTCTTTTACTGCTTGTTTTGCACACACAAAAATCTTACACAAATGTCAGCATTGTTGTATTATTCCACAATTTATTGTTTAAGAGACATTTACTAGTGACCTGCTCTTACTGGTCCAGTTTCCTAGTAAACATTTCTGTAAGGGAATGGTTTTTGTGCTTTCCTTTTCACTGAGAAAGATGGTCTTGACAGGAGATGAGTCACCTTTCACAGTACCCTGACAACAAGGTGTTTTTTTAATAGAAAAACAGCAGGAGATTCAGCCTAAATTGGATCACTGGCAGGATAGGAGCAAGGTACCACTCTATTGAGCCTTATGGACTAAAGCAGAGATTTATCTCATCTTATCTTTAATCTCACCTAGAAAACAGTCATATTTAATGTTTTTCTTTGGGCATATAAATCATGTTTGGCTTGAAAAGAAGCTGAATTGTGGAATTTGGACTGAAAAGGAGTTGAAGATTTACATTGAGCTCACTCCCAATTTTGGTATCCTCTAGCAGGGATATTTTCTCTGCCAAGCTTAGGAATTTTGACAATCAATTTGACTCAGAAGCATTCATTTCTAATAAGAAAAATATATTTTTCTTCTATTTAAACCCTATTTTAAATTGAAAAAGATATCAAAATAAAGGATCATAATTTCATTGAATGAACTTAAGCTTTTCACAAAATTTCTAATTTTCTGAAATGAAATCTGTCATTTGAACGAGTCAAATCAGAAATTTGACTAAAGATTTATTTATTTATGAAGATTTTATTTTTTCCTTTTTCTGCCCAAAGCCCCCGTACATAGTTGTGTATTTTCAGTTGTGGGTCCTTCTAGTTGTGCTATGTGGAACGCTGCCTCAGCATGGCTTCATGAGCAGTGCCGTGTCTGTGCCCAGGATTCCAACTGGGAACCCGAGGCCGCTGAAGCAGAGCGTACAAACTTAACCACTCGGCCCCGGGGCTGGCCCCAAAAGATTTGTTTTTTTTAAGATCGGTACCTGAGCCAACATCTGCTGCCAATCTTTTTTTCCCTTCTCTCCAAAGCCCCAGTACACAGTGTATATTCTAGTTGTAGGTCCTTCTGGTTCTGCTATGTGCGATGCTACCTCAGCACGACTTGATGAGCGGTGCTAGGTCTGCACCCAGGATCCAAACCGGCAAAACCCTGGGCCGCTGAAGTGGAGCGTGAAAACTTAACCACTTGGCCGTGGGGCCAGCCCCTTGACCAAAGATTTTTAAGTCTCACTAATATTCTGAAATCTTTACATTTTGTTTTTAACCGTGACTTGAATGAATAATTTTTTATGTGTTTTATAATCCCAATCAAACTTACATTGACACGTTGCTATGTTGCTCTCTTGAGAAACTTTTTACCGTTACTTGTTTTAGTTATGATATGTTATTTATTTTTTCATGTATAATAAAATAGGATCTTTAATATTAAATCAAAAAAGCTTATATGATTGCATATTTTTTTAAGTCTGTCTTGAGTATATTAACTCTATTTTATTTCTCTGTGTTGGTTTTAGATCACTGAATTAGCAGGCTATACTGCTCGAGTGTACAATATGTTTTGGGTCTTTGATGAAGTGAAAAGAGGCATTTATAAGAGAACTGCTGTCATGCAAGAGTCTGAAAACCATAGCAAGAATGGAGCTAACATAGAATTATCCCTCAGTGATACGTTGGAAATCAAAGGTATTAGACTCAAATTTTTTTGTATTTTTCCTGTATTTAAGTGTTTATCAACAGAACTAAAGTTTTTTAGAAGCTAGTCTTTAACAGATAAAAGAAACCAACATTTATTTATTTAAATAGTTATTCCTAAACTTAGTATTGCAGTGTGAGGAGTGGTGACTAACATTACCATTAAAAAAATTGTTACCTTTATTTAGAACAAAATTTCTAGAATTATTTTTGGAAACTGCACATATGGCAGAATGAATTGTTTGCTTTTAAAAATCAAATAACAGAATTAGAACTAATGTCATATTGTTCTTCATCATCCTATGTTTTTAAACTTATTTGGTTATCATATTTTTAAAAATTATATATAAATGTCTTAATTCCCTTTCTGGGGCACCGTGTTTTTTCTGTAAGAAAAGTTAATTTAGAGAAACAAGTAGTTGTAAAGAGTATGGCTGGGTTATATCAGATAGAGTTTAGCTTTGCTCTCATTATGATGTTGACATTAGGTTATTGGTAAGTAATGTTTCTGAGAAAGATTTTCCAAGTAGATGTGTCAAAACGTCCAAATTTACGAACTTTTCTTTAGATATAGATATCTATATTTCACTTGGTTTTCTGATTTGTTACTGTGAATTATCTTTATAACGAATTTATCTATGTTGCATTATACTTTAAGTTATTTACGTAGTTAAGAATAACGTGTGATAGCTTTTGTAACTTAAGTCGTTCTTAACTTATAGGAGAAGTTATTGATGTGGATCATGGAATTATTTGCGAAAATGTTCCCATACATACACCAACGGGAGAAGTGGTGGTTTCCAGGCTAAACTTCAAAGTAAGATGATATTCAAAATCTTCTGATTGTTGCCATCACACTAATAAAACAACACAGAATTCATGTACATTTGTTAAATACATGGAGGAGCATATGGAAAGAGGGGGAAATCAAGGAAGGTATGCACAGTGGCTGAATTGCCAAAAGCAGTTAATTCCTCAGAAAGCAGAAAGAAAGAGAAATTTGATGTCTACTGCTTTATTGCCAGGTTGAAAATTAAAATTACAGTTCACTGAGAGCCTATACAAGGTTCCCAAACGGTTTTTCACACTGCGTTTTCCTCACCTGAAAAAACAGGCCAAGAGATTGTGACGATCCATAATTAGCGTTTTAATCCATTTGGCAGGACTCAGTGTTTTTCACGTTCTGTGATACTGGGATCTGCGTCTTCACTGTCATGTGTTAAACCTTTAAGTCTTGTCCAAAAGTCATGTCATTACCTAGAGAATCCTTCTGTGAATTTCCAGGCAGGTTGCCATCTTTCTGCTTCCGCCTCCTCTCCTCACCTTTACAATGGGGAGAATAACGGTAACCTGCCTTTTGGATGTGAGGATCAAATGAGACAGTTGGTGCAAAGCAGTCGGCGCAGGATCTGGCACAAAGTGAAGCCTTCAATAAATTATGATTACAGTAGTTTTGACTTCCCTCCAGTCGGAATATCGTTGAGTTGAAGTTAGTGGCTATGTCACAGCTGTGTCTCAGGCTGGTGTCTGCCGCCCTGAGCCAAGCCGTAAAAATCCCTAGAATAACTTTGCAAAAGCCTGTTAGCCTCTTGAGGCTCCTACACTTCTTTATTTTATTTTGTTTTATTTTGTTTTATTTTACTTTATTGCAGTGACAGTGGATTCTAACATCACGTAGCTTTCCAGAGGTACGTTGTAATACATTTCGAATTCTGTGTAGATTACGTCGTGTTTACCGCCCCAAAACTAATTATAGTCCGTCACCTCACATGTGAGCCTCATCGCCCCTTTGGCTCTCTCCCCTCCCCCTCCCCTACGGTAACCACCAATCCAATCTCCGTTGCTCTGTGCGTGTTCGTCATTGTTTTTATCATGTACTCATGAGTGAGATCACACGGTGTTTGACTTTCTCCCTCTGATTTATTTCACTTCGCATAATACCCTCAAGGTCCATCCACGTTGTCACAAATGGCCGGATCTCATCGTTTCTTAGGCCGAGTAGCATTCCATTGTGTATACACACCACATCTTCTCTGTCCATACTTCCCTTGATGGGTACCTAGGTTGCTTCCAAGTTTTGGCTGTTGTGAATAATGCTGCAGTGAACCTAGGGGTGCATGTGTCTTTCTGCATTGGTGTTTTCCAGTTCTTTGATAAATACCCAGCAGTGGCTAGCTGGATCATACATATGGTAGATGTATTCTTAGCTTTGAGGATACTCCATACGGCTTTCCATGGTGGCTGCACCAGTCTGCACTCCCACCAGCAGTGTAGGAGAGTTCCCTTCTCTCCACATCCTCTCCGACACTTGTCTCCTGTCTTGTTAATTAGAGCCATTCTGACCAGAGGAAGGTGACCTCTCCTTGTAGTTTTGATTGCCTTCCTCTGATCGCTAATGATGTTGAGCCCCTTTCCATATGCCTGTTGGCCACCCGTATACCTTCTTTGGAGAAGTCACTGCTCAGATCTTTTGCCCGTCTTTTTAATCGGGTTGTTGATTTTTGTTGTTGTTGAGCTGTCGGAGTTCTTTCTGTGTTTTGGATATAAACCCTTTATCCGATATATGGTTTGCAAGTATCTTCTCCCAGTTGTTAGGTTGTGTTTTGGTTTTGTGGATGGTTTCCTTTGCCGTGCAGAAGATTTTTTTTTCACTTTGATGTAGTCCCGTTTGTTCATTTTGTACTGTGTTTCCATTGCCCAGTCAGACATGGTACTTGAAAGTAGGCTGCTAAGACTGCTGTCAAAGGGCATACTGCCTATGTTTTCTTCTAGACGTTGCATGGTTTCGGGTGTGGCATTGCAGTCAGACCCGAGGAGGCTGCAGTTCCCCGAGAGCGAGCGTGTGGGCGGGGCCCCAGCAGTTCTCCCAGGAGGGTGTCCCTGTCCCTGTCCGCAGTCCACCACCTGAGGGGGGTGGGCGGGGCAGCGGCCAGGGAGCCTCTGGGGCGGCGCGCGCGCGCGCGCGCGCACGGCTGCTGGGCCGCCGTCCGGGGAGGCGTCGCCACGCGCCTGCCTGCCCAGAGCCGAGCCCGGCGGAGTCCGGCCGCGCTCTGCTGCTCTCTCCTGGGCCGGGCTCGCCCGTTCCCCCGGCGTCCCTGGACGCCGCTCCGTGTCCCCGCTGCGCACAGCAGCCCGGGCCCTCCACAGCCACGGCCGCTAGCCTGAGGAGGCCCTCCTTCAGCTCCCGCTCTTCCTGCTCGCCGGACACGGACGACCAGGGCGCCTGCGAAGAGGATTCCATCTGGGAGAGGTACCTGGGGGCGTGGGCCTGGGGGCTGGTGGGAGGCGAGCGTGTCCCTGAGGAATAGGCTTGTGCGCCGAGAGGTGCCCGTCAGGCCGCGGGACAGCCGCGCGCGCGGCGAGGGGGTCTCTTCGTGCGCTTCACGCGTTCGTGGAACGGGCGGTGTGCCGGGCACCTGCCCAGGGGCCAGCCTGGGGATGCGGTGCCCGGGAGTCGGCGCTGAAGCGGCGCCCGTGGTCTTGGCTTCTTGGAAGGCCAGACGACGTCGGTAACGACACTGGTCTCGATGCGTTCTGAGGGGTGCAGGTCTCCCTCTTTTCGAGGCTACGTTCCGTTGGGGTTTTCACGGCTGTCGTGGCCCTGAAGCTCAGGCCGGTTCAGGGGAAGTGGCCTGTGGAGGGCCGCGTAATATTCGTGTGCAGAGCCAGTGCTTTCCAAAGGCCTTGACAGGGCAGAAGTCTACCTGTTAGGGGTGCAGTGGGGCTGTCCGGGGAGCATTGTGAGCACAGGTGTGTGTCCCACACTTGAAAGTCTGGCAAAGAAAGCGTGAGGCTGGAGGGTGCTCCGTTCGTTCCCTCCTTCCACAGAAAGTCTGGAGAGTTGACTTTGGGACTTCCTTTCCTCGGGTCGGTGCGTGTTCAGTGGTCTGGACACTTGGTGGGCAAGACTGACAGGGTGTTTGACGTACTGGACCTCGCAGCCTAGTTGGAAAGGACAGATAGGCAGCAACTAATTACCTAGGAGATACGTAAAAGCCATTCTGTGTTGAGTGCTGAGAAATACGGCATTTACTGTTAGACTTTGTGACTTAGGCAGTGATGTTTAAGCTGAGAGCAGATGTGCCTAAAAGCAAAGGAGGACTTGTGCGGGAGAGCGTTGGGACAGGGCAAGGGAGGAGGATGGCCTGTCAGAGGAGCTGAAAGCATGCCTGAGACTGGGGCCGCGTAGGGACTGTAGGGTGGGGAAAACCAAACTTTTCGATTAAGGCTGGCGCTTTCATAGGCTTTCGGAGACTAAGCGGTGATTCAGCACGTGGACTCTGGAGCCAGACTCTGTCACATGGGTCCTAGCTCTTGCCACCTAGGGCTGTGGAACTTGGGCAAGTTACTGTACCATTCTGTGTGTCAGTTTCCTGATCTGTAAAACGGGGATGATTATAACACACACTCCATAGGTGAGTGTAAAGGTTAGAGGCTATTTCATGTCCGTAAAGTACTTAGAGCAGTGTCTGGCCTTCAGTAGGCGTTAGTAGTGGTTGATTAAATAAATGGATAAATGCATACATAAGTATTCAAGGCTTGAGGCTGTCCCTCGTGCAACGTGTGAACTGGAATGGATTACACCCGGCTTTGTTTCCTTTCCAGCTTGCAGTTGCTACTGACCGCATCTGTGGCACTGTGGAATTAGAAATAATCTCTCGACTTGGCTGCTCTTGGTAACAGAATCTAATGCTGTCCAGATTATCCCAGGGAAATAAAAGCCTTGTCAGTAGCCTAGTAGGGTCAGGCTTATTTAATAGGTATCGCTTATATTGGTTTGGCTGGTATTTGTTGGTAACTTTTTCTTGGCAAAGCTGTTGCTAAAAGTAGATTAGCTGTAAAATAGTTCAGACCCAGGGAAAAGTAGAGAGTCGGTAAGCAGGAGCACGCTTTTCTTGACTTCCCTGCCTGTCTTTTTGACTCCAGCCGCTCTCCCCCCCAGACGCGGTGCCCTCTGCGGTGCAGTCATCTAAACCGTGCAGGGTCCGGAACCGTGAGAATCTAAGGCAGTAGTCATGCTTTGCTTAACAGTGGGGCTAGGTTCTGAGGAGTGCGTCACTGCCAGGCAATCTCGTGAGCGTGCAAGCACCACGGAGTTCATAAACCTAGATGGCAGAGCCTCCTATACACCTTGGCTCTATGGGATAATCTTTTGGGACCCCCGTTGTTGACTGAAACGTCCTGATGTAGCGCCTGACGGTACTTCCCAACTCCAAGGGCACGGGAGTGTAGCCTGGGGGGCTCTGTCAAAGAACGGAGACGCTGAGGCCTACTCTGGACCCACTGACTCAGAATCTACTGGGATAGTTCCCGGCTTTAAAGACCAGCCATAGTCCTCATCTGCAGACATCTCCTCAACGGTTTTCCACACCGGGTTTTCTCACCTGAGAAAACAGGCCAAGAGATTGTGAGGATCCACAGTTAGTGTTTTAATCCATTTGGCAGGACTCAGTGTTTTTTTCACGTTCTGTGATACTGGGATCTGCGTCTTCACTGTCATGTGTTAAACCTTTAAGTCTTGTCCAAAAGTCATGTCATTACCTAGAGAATCCTTCTGTGAATTCCAGGCAGGTTGCCATCTTTCTGCTTCCGCCTCCTCTCCTCACCTTTACAATGGGGAGAATAACGGTAACCTACCTTTTGGATGTGAGGATTAAACGAGACAGTTGGTGCAAAGCAGTCGGCGCAGGATCTGGCAAAGCGAAGCCTTCAATAAATTATGATTACAGTAGTTTTGACTTCCCTCCAGTCGGAATATAGTCGAGTTGAAGTTCGGGCTATGTCACAGCTGTGTCTCAGGCTGGTGTCTGCCGCCCTGAGCCAAGCCGTAAAAATCCCTAGAATAACTTTGCAAAAGCCTGTTAGCCTCTTGAGGCTCCTACACTTCTTTATTTTATTTTGTTTTATTTTGTTTTATTTTACTTTATTGCAGTGACAGTGGATTCTAACATCACGTAGCTTTCCAGAGGTACGTTGTAATACATTTCGAATTCTGTGTAGATTACGTCGTGTTCACCGCCCAAAAACTAATTATAGTCCGTCACCTCACATGTGAGCCTCATCGCCCCTTTGGCTCTCTCCCCTCCCCCCTCCCCCTACGGTAACCACCAATCCAATCCTCCGTTGCTCTGTGCGTGTTCGTCATTGTTTTTATCATGTACTCATGAGTGAGATCACACGGTGTTTGACTTTCTCCTCTGATTTATTTCACTTCGCATAATACCTCAAGGTCCATCCACGTTGTCACAAATGGCCGGATCTCATCGTTTCTTAGGGCCGAGTAGCATTCCATTGTGTATACACACCACATCTTCTGTCCATACTTCCCTTGATGGGCACCTAGGTTGTTTCCAAGTTTTGGCTGTTGTGAATAATGCTGCAGTGAACCTAGGGGTGCATGTGTCTTTCTGCATTGGTGTTTTCCAGTTCTTTGGATAAATACCCAGCAGTGGGCTAGCTGGATCATACATATGGTAGATGTATTCTTAGTTTTCTGAGGATACTCCATACGGCTTTTCATGGTGGCTGCACCAGTCTGCACTCCCACCAGCAGTGTAGGAGAGGTCTCTCTCTCCACATCCTCTCCGACACTTGTCTCCTGTCTTGTTAATTAGAGCCATTCTGACCAGAGGAAGGTGACTCTCCTTGTAGTTTTGATTTGCCTTCCTCTGATCGCTAATGATGTTGAGCCCTTTCCATATGCCTGTTGGCCACCCGGATACCTTCTTTGGAGAAGTCACTGCTCAGATCTTTTGCCCGTCTTTTTAATCGGGTTGTTGATTTTTTGTTGTTGTTGAGCTGTCGGAGTTCTTTCTGTGTTTTGGATATAAACCTTTATCCGATATATGGTTTGCAAGTATCTTCTCCCAGTTGTTAGGTTGTGTTTTGGTTTTGTGGATGGTTTCCTTTGCCGTGCAGAAGATTTTTTTTTCACTTTGATGTAGTCCCGTTTGTTCATTTTGTACTGTGTTTCCATTGCCCAGTCAGACATGGTACTTGAAAGTAGGCTGCTAAGACTGCTGTCAAAGGGCATACTGCCTATGTTTTCTTCTAGACGTTGCATGGTTTCGGTGTGGCATTGCAGTCAGACCCGAGGAGGCTGCAGTTCCCCCGAGAGCGAGCGTGTGGCGGGGCCCCAGCAGTTCTCCCAGGAGGGTGTCCCTGTCCCTGTCCGCAGTCCACCACCTGAGGGGGGGTGGGAGGGGCAGCGGCCAGGGAGCCTCTGGGCGGCGGCGCGCGCGCGCGCGCGCGGGGAGCGCGCACGCGCTGGGCCGCCGTCCGGGGAGGCGCCGGCCAGCCGCGCCTGCCTCGCCCAGAGCCGAGCCCGGCGGAGTCCGGCCGCGCTCTGCTGCCTCTCCCGGGGCCGGGCTCGCCCGTTCCCCCGGCGTCCCTGGACGCCGCTCCGTGTCCCCGCTGCGCACAGCAGCCCGGGCCCTCCACAGCCACGGCCGCTAGCCTGAGGAGGCCCTCCTTCAGCTCCCGCTCTTCCTGCTCGCCGGACACGGACGACCAGGGCGCCTGCGAAGAGGATTCCATCCTGGGAGAGGTACCTGGGGGCGTGGGCCTGGGGGCTGGTGGGAGGCGAGCGTGTCCCTGAGGAATAGGCTTGTGCGCCGAGAGGTGCCCGTCAGGCCGCGGGACAGCCGGCGCGGCGCGGGCAGCGAGGGGGTCTCTTCGTGCGCTTCACGCGTTCGTGGAACCGGGCGGTGCCGGGCACCTGCCCAGGGGCCAGCCTGGGGATGCGGTGTCGGGAGTCGGGCGCTGAAGCGGCGCCCGTGGTCTTGGCTTCTTGGAAGGCCAGACGCGACGTCGGTAACGACACTGGTCTCGATGCGTTCTGAGGGGTGCAGGTCTCTCTTTTCGAGGCTAGGTTCCGCTGGGGTTTTCACGAAGCCTGTCGTGGCCCTGAAGCTCAGGCCGGTTCAGGGGAAGTGGCCTGTGGAGGGCCGCGTAATATTCGTGTGCAGAGCCAGTGCTTTCCAAAGGCCTTGACTGGGCAGAAGTCTACCTGTTAGGGGTGCAGTGGGGCTGTCCGGGGAGCATTGTGAGCACAGGTGTGTGTCCCACACTTGAAAGTCTGGCAAAGAAAGCGTGAGGCTGGAGGGTGCTCCGTCTGTTCCCTCCTTCCACAGAGAAAGTCTGGAGAGTTGACTTTGGGACTTCCTTTCCTCGGGTCGGTGCGTGTTCAGTGGTCTGGACACTTGGTGGGCAAGACTGACAGGGTGTTTGACGTACTGGACCTCGCAGCCTAGTTGGAAAGGACAGATAGGCAGCAACTACCTAGGAGATACGTAAAAGCCATTCTGTGTTGAGTGCTGAGAAATACGGCATTTACTGTTAGACTTTGTGACTTAGGCAGTGATGTTTAAGCTGAGAGCAGATGCCTGGAAAGCAAAGGAGGACTTGTGCGGGAGAGCGTTGGGACAGGGCAAGGGAGGAGGATGGCCTGTCAGAGGAGCTGAAAGCATGCCCTGGAGACTGGGGCCGCGTAGGGACTGTAGGGTGGGGAAAACCAAACTTTTCGATTAAGGCTGGCGCTTTCTATAGGCTTTCGGAGACCAAGCGTGGTGATTCAGCACGTGGACTCTGGAGCCAGACTCTGTCACATGGGTCCTAGCTCTGCTACCCATGGCTGAACTTGGGCAAGTTACTGTACCATTCTGTGTGTCAGTTTCCTGATCTGTAAAACGGATGATTATAACACACACTCCATAGGTGAGTGTAAAGGTTAGAGGCTATTTCATGTCCGTAAAGTACTTAGAGCAGTGTCTGGCCTTCAGTAGGCGTTAGTAGTGGTTGATTAAATAAATGGATAAATGCATACATAAGTATTCAAGGCTTGAGGCTGTCCCTCGTGCAACGTGTGAACTGGAATGGATTACACCCGGCTTTGTTTCCTTTCCAGCCTGCAGTTGCTACTGACCGCATCTGTGGCACTGTGGAATTAGAAATAATCTCCCTCGACTTGGCTGCTCTTGGTAACAGAATCTAATGCTGTCCAGATTATCCCAGGGAAATAAAAGCCTTGTCAGTAGCCTAGTAGGGTCAGGCTTATTTAATAGGTATCGCTTATATTGGTTTGGCTGGTATTTGTTGGTAACTTTTCTTGGCAAAGCTGCTCGGTTAAAAGTAGATTAGCTGTAAAATAGTTCAGACCCAGGGAAAAGTAGAGAGTCGTGTAAGCAGAGCACGCCTTTCCTTGACTCTCTGTCGAGAGCTTTTGTGACTCCAGCCGCTCTCTGCCTCAGACGCGGTGCCCTCTGCGTGTGCAGTCATCTAAACTGCAGGGTCCGGAACCGTGGAGAATCTAAGGCAGTGCAGTCATGCTTTGCTTAACAGTGGGGCTAGGTTCTGAGGAGTGCGTCACGGTCAGGCAATCTCGTGAGCGTGCAAGCACCACGGAGTTCATAAACCTAGATGGCAGAGCCTCCTATACACCTTGGCTCTATGGGACTAATCTTTTGGGACCCCCGTTGTTGACTGAAACGTCCTGATGTAGCGCCTGACGCCTTCCCAACTCCAAGGGCACGGGAGTGTAGCCTGTGGGGCTCTGTCAAAGAACGGAGACGCGGAGGCCTACTCTGACCCACTGACTCAGAATCTACTGGGATAGTTCCCGGCTTTAAAGACCAGCCATAGTCCTCATCTGCAGACATCTCCTCAACGGTTTTCCACACCGGGTTTTCCTCACCTGAGAAAACAGGCCAAGAGATTGTGAGGATCCATAGTTAGTGTTTTAATCCATTTGGCAGGACTCAGTGTTTTTCTTACGTTCTGTGATACTGGGATCTGCGTCTTCACTGTCATGTGTTAAACCTTTAAGTCTTGTCCAAAAGTCATGTCATTACCTAGAGAATCCTTCTGTGAATTCCAGGCAGGTTGCCATCTTTCTGCTTCCGCCTCCTCTCCTCACCTTTACAATGGGGAGAATAACGGTAACCTACCTTTTGGATGTGAGGATTAAACGAGACAGTTGGTGCAAGTCGGCGCAGGATCTGGCACAAAGCGAAGCCTTCAATAAATTATGATTACAGTAGTTTTGACTTCCCTCCAGTCGGAATATAGTCGAGTTGAAGTTCGGCAATCACAGCTGTGTCTCAGGCTGGTGTCTGCCGCCCTGAGCCAAGCCGTAAAAATCCTAGAATAACTTTAAAAGTTAGCCTCTTGAGGCTCCTACACTTCTTTATTTTATTTTGTTTTATTTTGTTTTATTTTACTTTATTGCAGTGACAGTGGATTCTAACATCACGTAGCTTTCCAGAGGTACGTTGTAATACATTTCGAATTCTGTGTAGATTACGTCGTGTTCACCGCCCAAAAAACTAATTATAGTCCGTCGCCTCACATGTGAGCCTCATCGCCCCTTTGGCTCTCTCCTCCCCCCCTCCCCCTACGGTAACCACAATCCAATCGTTGCTCTGTGCGTGTTCGTCATTGTTTTTGTTATGTACCATGAGTGAGATCACACGGTGTTTGACTTTCTCCCTCTGATTTATTTCACTTCGCATAATACCCCAAGGTCCATCCACGTTGTCACAAATGGCCGGAGCTCATCGCTTAGGGCCGAGTAGCATTCCATTGTGTATACACACCACATCTTCTCTGTCCATACTTCCCTTGATGGGCACCTAGGTTGCTTCCAAGTTTTGGCTGTTGTGAATAATGCTGCAGTGAACCTAGGGGTGCATGTGTCTTTCTGCATTGGTGTTTTCCAGTTCTTTGGATAAATACCCAGCAGTGGGCTAACTGGATCATACATATGGTAGATGTATTCTTAGTTTTCTGAGGATACTCCATACGGCTTTCCATGGTGGCTGCAGTCTGCACTCCCACCAGCAGTGTAGGAGAGTTCCCTTCTCTCCACATCCTCTCCGACACTTGTCTCCTGTCTTGTTAATTAGAGCCATTCTGACCAGAGGAAGGTGACCTCTCCTTGTAGTTTTGATTTGCCTTCCTCTGATCGCTAATGATGTTGAGCCCTTTCCATATGCCTGTTGGCCACCCGTATACCTTCTTTGGAGAAGTCACTGCTCAGATCTTTTGCCCGTCTTTTTAATCGGGTTGTTGATTTTTTGTTGTTGTTGAGCTGTCGGAGTTCTTTCTGTGTTTTGGATATAAACCCCTTATCCGATATATGGTTTGCAAGTATCTTCTCCCAGTTGTTAGGTTGTGTTTTGGTTTTGTGGATGGTTTCCTTTGCCGTGCAGAAGATTTTTTTTCACTTTGATGTAGTCCCGTTTGTTCATTTTGTACTGTGTTTCCATTGCCCAGTCAGACATGGTACTTGAAAGTAGGCTGCTAAGACTGCTGTCAAAGGGCATACTGCCTATGTTTTCTTTCTAGACGTTGCATGGTTTCGGGTGTGGCATTGCAGTCAGACCCGAGGAGGCTGCAGTTCCCCGAGAGCGAGCGTGTGGGCGGGGCCCCAGCAGTTCTCCCAGGAGGGTGTCCCTGTCCCTGTCCGCAGTCCACCGCCTGAGGGGGGGGGGGGGGGCGGGGCAGCGGCCAGGGAGCCTCTGGGCGGCGGCGCGCGCGCGCGCGCGGGGAGCGCGCACGGCTGCTGGGCCGCCGTCCGGGGAGGCGCCGGCCAGCCGCGCCTGCCTGCTCAGAGCCGAGCCGGCGGAGTCCGGCCGCGCTCTGCTGCTCTCTCCTGGGCCGGGCTCGCCCGTTCCCCCGGCGTCCCTGGACGCCGCTCCGTGTCCCCGCTGCGCACAGCAGCCGGGCCCTCCACAGCCACGGCCGCTAGCCTGAGGAGGCCCTCCTTCAGCTCCCGCTCTTCCTGCTCGCCGGACACGGACGACCAGGGCGCCTGCGAAGAGGATTCCATCTGGGAGAGGTACCTGGGGGCGTGGGCCTGGGGGCTGGTGGGAGGCGAGCGGTCCCTGAGGAATAGGCTGGTGCGCCGAGAGAGGTGCCCGTCAGGCCGCGACAGCTGCGCGGGCAGCGAGGGGGTCTCTTCGTGCGCCCACGCGTTCGTGGAACGGGCGGTGCCGGGCACGGCTCCCGGGGCCAGCCTGGGGATGCGGTGCCTGGAGTCGGGCGCTGAAGCGGCGCCCGTGGTCTTGGCTTCTTGGAAGGCCAGACGCGACGTCGGTAACGACACTGGTCTCGATGCGTTCTGAGGGGTGCAGGTCTCCCTCTTTTCGAGGCTACGTCTCTGGGGAGCCTGGCCGTGGCCCTGAAGCTCAGCGGTTCAGGGGAAGTGGCCTGTGGAGGGCCGCGTAATATTCGTGTGCAGAGCCAGTGCTTTCCAAAGGCCTTGACTGGGCAGAAGTCTACCTGTTAGGGGTGCAGTGGGGGCTGTCCGGGGAGCATTGTGAGCACAGGTGTGTGTCCCACACTTGAAAGTCTGGCAAAGAAAGCGTGAGGCTGGAGGGTGCTCCGTTCGTTCCCTCCTTCCACAGAAAGTCTGGAGAGTTGACTTTGGGACTTCCTTTCCTCGGGTCGGTGCGTGTTCAGTGGTCTGGACACTTGGTGGGCAAGACTGACAGGGTGTTTGACGTACTGGACCTCGCAGCCTAGTTGGAAAGGACAGATAGGCAGCAACTAATTACCTAGGAGATACGTAAAAGCCATTCTGTGTTGAGTGCTGAGAAATACGGCATTTACTGTTAGACTTTGTGACTTAGGCAGTGATGTTTAAGCTGAGAGCAGATGCCTAAAAGCAAAGGAGGACTTGTGCGGGAGAGCGTTGGGACAGGGCAAGGGAGGAGGATGGCCTGTCAGAGGAGCTGAAAGCATGCCCTGGAGACTGGGGCCGCGTAGGACTGTAGGGTGGGAAACCAAACTTTTCGATTAAGGCTGGCGCTTTCTATAGGCTTTCGGAGACTAAGCGTGGTGATTCAGCACGTGGACTCTGGAGCCAGACTCTGTCACATGGGTCCTAGCTCTGCCACCTACGGGCTGTGTGAACTTGGGCAAGTTACTGTACCATTCTGTGTCAGTTTCCTGATCTGTAAAACGGATGATTATAACACACACTCCATAGGTGAGTGTAAAGGTTAGAGGCTATTTCATGTCCGTAAAGTACTTAGAGCAGTGTCTGGCCTTCAGTAGGCGTTAGTAGTGGTTGATTAAATAAATGGATAAATGCATACATAAGTATTCAAGGCTTGAGGCTGTCGTGCAACGTGTGAACTGGAATGGATTACACCCGGCTTTGTTTCCTTTCCAGCTTGCAGTTGCTACTGACCGCATCTGTGGCACTGTGGAATTAGAAATAATCTCCTCGACTTGGCTGCTCTTGGTAACAGAATCCAATGCTGTCCAGATTATCCCAGGGAAATAAAAGCCTTGTCAGTAGCCTAGTAGGGTCAGGCTTGTTTAATAGGTATCGCTTATATTGGTTTGGCTGGTATTTGTTGGTAACTTTTTCTTGGCAAAGCTGCTCGGTTAAAAAGTAGATTAGCTGTAAAATAGTTCAGACCCAGGGAAAAGTAGAGAGTCGTGTAAGCAGAGCACGCCTTTCCTTGACTCTCTGTCGAGAGCTTTTGTGACTCCAGCCGCTCGCCTCAGACGCGGTGCCCTCTGCGTGTGCAGTCATCTAAACCGTGCAGGGTCCGGAACCGTGGAGAATCTAAGGCAGTGCAGTCATGCTTTGCTTAACAGTGGGGCTAGGTTCTGAGGGGAGGCCACGGTCAGGCAATCTCGTGAGCGTGCAAGCACCACGGAGTTCATAAACCTAGATGGCAGAGCCTCCTATACACCTTGGCTCTATGGGACTAATCTTTTGGGACCCCGTTGTTGACTGAAACGTCCTGATGTAGCGCCTGACGCTACTTCCAACTCCAAGGGCACGGGAGTGTAGCGGTGGGGCTCTGTAAGAACGGAGACGCTCGAGGCCTACTCTGGACCCACTGACTCAGAATTACTGGGAGGTTCCGGCTTTAAAGACCAGCCATGTCCTCATCTGCAGACATCTCCTCAACGGTTTTCCACACCGGGTTTTCCCTCACCTGAGAAAACAGGCCAAGAGATTGTGAGGATCCGTAGTTAGTGTTTTAATCCATTTGGCAGGACTCAGTGTTTTTCACGTTCTGTGATACTGGGATCTGCGTCTTCACTGTCATGTGTTAAACCTTTAAGTCTTGTCCAAAAGTCATGTCATTACCTAAGAATCCTTCTGTGAATTCCAGGCAGGTTGCCATCTTTCTGCTTCCGCCTCCTCTCCTCACCTTTACAATGGGGAGAATAACGGTAACCTACCTTTTGGATGTGAGGATTAAACGAGACTGTTGGTGCAAAGCAGTGGCGCAGGATCTGGCACAAAGCGAAGCCTTCAATAAATTATGATTACAGTAGTTTTGACTTCCCTCCAGTCGGAATATAGTCGAGTTGAAGTTCGGTTATGTCACAGCTGTGTCTCAGGCTGGTGTCTCCCCTGAGCCAAGCCGTAAAAATCCCTAGAAACTTTGCAAAGCCTGTTAGCCTCTTGAGGCTCCTACACTTCTTTATTTTATTTTGTTTTATTTTATTTTATTTTACTTTATTGCAGTGACAGTGGATTCTAACATCACGTAGCTTTCCAGAGGTACGTTGTAATACATTTCGAATTCTGTGTAGATTACGTCGTGTTCACCGCCAAAAACTAATTATAGTCCGTCGCTCACATGTGAGCCTCATCGCCCCTTCGGCTCTCTCTCCCCTCCCCCCTCCCCCTACGGTAACCACCAATCCAATCTCCGTTGCTCTGTGCGTGTTCGTCATTGTTTTTGTCATGTACTCATGAGTGAGATCACACGGTGTTTGACTTTCTCCTCTGATTTATTTCACTCGCATAATACTCTCAAGGTCCATCCACGTTGTCACAATGGCCGGAGCTCATCGTTTCTTAGGGCCGAGTAGCATTCCATTGTGTATACACACCACATCTTCTCTGTCCATACTTCCCTTGATGGGCACCTAGGTTGCTTCCAAGTTTTGGCTGTTGTGAATAATGCTGCAGTGAACCTAGGGGCATGTGTCTTTCTGCATTGGTGTTTTCCAGTTCTTTGGATAAATACCCAGCAGTGGGCTAGCTGGACATACATATGGTAGATGTATTCTTAGTTTTCTGAGGATACTCCATACGGCTTTCCATGGTGGCTGCACCAGTCTGCACTCCCACCAGCAGTGTAGGAGAGTTCCCTTCTCTCCACATCCTCTCCGACACTTGTCTCCTGTCTTGTTAATTAGGAGCCATTCTGACCAGAGGAAGGTGACCTCTCCTTGTAGTTTTGATTTGCCTTCTCTGATCGCTAATGATGTTGAGCCCTTTCCATATGCCTGTTGGCCACCCGTATACCTTCTTTGGAGAAGTCACTGCTCAGATCTTTTGCCCGTCTTTTAATCGGTTGTTGATTTTTTGTTGTTGTTGAGCTGCGGAGTTCTTTTCTGTGTTTTGGATATAAACCCCTTATCCGATATATGGTTTGCAAGTATCTTCTCCCAGTTGTTAGGTTGTGTTTTGGTTTTGTGGATGGGTTTTGCCGTGCAGAAGATTTTTTTTCACTTTGATGTAGTCCGTTTGTTCATTTTGTCTGGTTTCCATTGCCCAGTCAGACATGGTACTTGAAAGTAGGCTGCTAAGACTGCTGTCAAAGGGCATACTGCCTATGTTTTCTTCTAGACGTTGCATGGTTTCGGGTGTGGCATTGCAGTCAGACCCGAGGAGGCTGCAGTTCCCCGAGAGCGAGCGTGTGGGCGGGGCCCCAGCAGTTCTCCCAGGAGGGTGTCCCTGTCCCTGTCCGCAGTCCACCGCCTGAGGGGGGGGTGGGGGGGCAGCGGCCAGGGAGCCTCTGCGCGGCGCGCGCGCGCGCGGGGGAGCGCGCACGGCTGCTGGGCCGCCGTCCGGGGAGGCGGCCGGCCAGCCGCGCCTGCCTGCCCAGAGCCGAGCCCGGCGGAGTCCGGCCGCGCTCTGCTGCTCTCTCCTGGGCCGGGCTCGCCCGTTCCCCCGGCGTCCCTGGACGCCGCTCCGTGTCCCCGCTGCGCACAGCAGCCCGGGCCCTCCACAGCCACGGCCGCTAGCCTGAGGAGGCCCTCCTTCAGCTCCCGCTCTTCCTGCTCGCCGGACACGGACGACCAGGGCGCCTGCGAAGAGGATTCCATCTGGGAGAGGTACCTGGGGGCGTGGGCCTGGGGGCTGGTGGGAGGCGAGCGTGTCCCTGAGGAACAGGCTTGTGCGCCGAGAGGTGCCCGTCAGGCCGCGGGACAGCTGCGCGGCGCGGGCAGCGGGGTCTCTTCGTGCGCTCACGCGTTCGTGGAACGGGCGGTGTGTGCCGGGCACCTGCCCAGGGGCCAGCCTGGGGGATGCGGTGCTCGGGAGTCGGGCGCTGAAGCGGCGCCCGTGGTCTTGGCTTCTTGGAAGGCCAGACGCGACGTCGGTAACGACACTGGTCTCGATGCGTTCTGAGGGGTGCAGGTCTCCCTTTTCGAGGCTACGTTCCGTTGGGGTTTTCACGAAGCCTGTCGTGGCCCTGAAGCTCAGGCCCGGTTCAGGGGAAGTGGCCTGTGGAGGGCCGCGTAATATTCGTGTGCAGAGCCAGTGCTTTCCAAAGGCCTTGACTGGGCAGAAGTCTACCTGTTAGGGGTGCAGTGGGGCTGTCCGGGAGCATTGTGAGCACAGGTGTGTGTCCCACACTTGAAAGTCTGGCAAAGAAAGCGTGAGGCTGGAGGGTGCTCCGTTCGTTCCCTCCTTCTTCCACAGAAAGTCTGGAGAGTTGACTTAGGACTTCCTTTCCTCGGGTCGGTGCGTGTTCAGTGGTCTGGACACTGGTGGGCAAGACTGACAGGGTGTTTGACGTACTGGACCTCGCAGCCTAGTTGGAAAGGACAGATAGGCAGCAACTAATTACCTAGGAGATACGTAAAAGCCATTCTGTGTTGAGTGCTGAGAAATACGGCATTTACTGTTAGACTTTGTGACTTAGGCAGTGATGTTTAAGCTGAGAGCAGATGCCTAAAAGCAAAGGAGGACTTGTGCGGGAGAGCGTTGGGACAGGGCAAGGGAGGAGGATGGCCTGTCAGAGGAGCTGAAAGCATGCCCTGGAGACTGGGGCCGCGTAGGGACTGTAGGTGGGGAAAACCAAACTTTTCGATTAAGGCTGGCGCTTTCTATAGGCTTTCGGAGACTAAGCGTGGTGATTCAGCACGTGGACTCTGGAGCCAGACTCTGTCACATGGGTCCTAGCTCTGCCACCTACGGGCTGTGTGAACTTGGGCAAGTTACTGTACCATTCTGTGTGTCAGTTTCCTGATCTGTAAAACGGGGATGATTATAACACACACTCCATAGGTGAGTGTAAAGGTTAGAGGCTATTTCATGTCCGTAAAGTACTTAGAGCAGTGTCTGGCCTTCAGTAGGCGTTAGTAGTGGTTGATTAAATAAATGGATAAATGCATACATAAGTATTCAAGGCTTGAGGCTGTCCCTCGTGCAACGTGTGAACTGGAATGGATTACACCCGGCTTTGTTTCCTTCCAGCTTGCAGTTGCTACTGACCGCATCTGTGGCACTGTGGAATTAGAAATAATCTCCTCGACTTGGCTGCTCTTGGTAACAGAATCTAATGCTGTCCAGATTATCCCAGGGAAATAAAAGCCTTGTCAGTAGCCTAGTAGGGTCAGGCTTATTTAATAGGTATCGCTTATATTGGTTTGGCTGGTATTTGTTGGTAACTTTTTCTGGCAAAGCTGCTCGGTTAAAAGTAGATTAGCTGTAAAATAGTTCAGACCCAGGGAAAAGTAGAGAGTCGGTAAGCAGAGCACGCTTTCTTCTTGACTCTCTGTCGAGAGCTTTTGTGACTCCAGCCGCTCTCTGCCTCAGACGCGGTGCCCTCTGCGTGTGCAGTCATCTAAACCGTGCAGGGTCCGGAACCGTGGAGAATCTAAGGCAGTGCAGTCATGCTTTGCTTAACAGTGGGGCTAGGTTCTGAGGAGTGCGTCACGGTCAGGCAATCTCGTGAGCGTGCAAGCACCACGGAGTTCATAAACCTAGATGGCAGAGCCTCCTATACACCTTGGCTCTATGGGACTAATCTTTTGGGACCCCGTTGTTGACTGGAAACGTCCTGATGTAGCGCCTGACGGTACTTCCCAACTCCAAGGGCACGGGAGTGTAGCCTGTGGGGCTCTGTCAAAGAACGGAGACGCTGAGGCCTACTCTGACCCACTGACTCAGAATCTACTGGGATAGTTCCTGGCTTTAAAGACCAGCCATAGTCCTCATCTGCAGACATCTCCTCAACGGTTTTCCACACCGGGTTTTCCCTCACCTGAGAAAACAGGCCAAGAGATTGTGAGGA
This sequence comes from Equus caballus, assembly GCF_041296265.1. Taxonomy (NCBI): domain Eukaryota; kingdom Metazoa; phylum Chordata; class Mammalia; order Perissodactyla; family Equidae; genus Equus; species Equus caballus. Next base: position 223,041 of record NW_027222360.1, on the reverse strand, counting down.
TCCGTAGTTAGTGTTTTAATCCATTTGGCAGGACTCAGTGTTTTTCACGTTCTGTGATACTGGGATCTGCGTCTTCACTGTCATGTGTTAAACCTTTAAGTCTTGTCCAAAAGTCATGTCATTACCTAGAGAATCCTTCTGTGAATTCCAGGCAGGTTGCCATCTTCTGCTTCCGCCTCCTCTCCTCACCTTTACAATGGGGAGAATAACGGTAACCTACCTTTTGATGTGAGGATTAAACGAGACAGTTGGTGCAAAGCAGTCGGCGCAGGATCTGGCACAAAGCGAAGCCTTCAATAAATTATGATTACAGTAGTTTTGACTTCCCTCCAGTCGGAATATAGTCGAGTTGAAGTTCGTGGCTATGTCACAGCTGTGTCTCAGGCTGGTGTCTGCCGCCCTGGAGCCAAGCCGTAAAAATCCCTAGAATAACTTTGCAAAAGCCTGTTAGCCTCTTGAGGCTCCTACACTTCTTTATTTTATTTTGTTTTATTTTATTTTATTTTACTTTATTGCAGTGACAGTGGATTCTAACATCACGTAGCTTTCCAGAGGTACGTTGTAATACATTTCGAATTCTGTGTAGATTACGTCGTGTTCACCGCCCAAAACTAATTATAGTCCGTCGCCTCACATGTGAGCCTCATCGCCCCTTCGGCTCTCTCCCCCTCCCCCCTCCCCCTACGGTAACCACCAATCCAATCTCCGTTGCTCTGTGCGTGTTCGTCATTGTTTTTGTCATGTACTCATGAGTGAGATCACACGGTGTTTGACTTTCCTCTGCCTCTGATTTATTTTACTGCATAATACCCTCAAGGTCCATCCACGTTGTCACAAATGGCCGGAGCTCATCGTTTCTTAGGGCCGAGTAGCATTCCATTGTGTATACACACCACATCTTCTCTGTCCATACTTTGATGGGCACCTAGGTTGCTTCCAAGTTTTGGCTGTTGTGAATAATGCTGCAGTGAACCTTAGGGTGCATGTGTCTTTCTGCATTGGTGTTTTCCAGTTCTTTGGATAAATACCCAGCAGTGGGCTAGCTGGATCATACATATGGTAGATGTATTCTTAGTTTTCTGAGGATACTCCATACGGCTTTCCATGGTGGCTGCACCAGTCTGCACTCCCACCAGCAGTGTAGGAGAGTTCCCTTCTCTCCACATCCTCTCCGACACTTGTCTCCTGTCTTGTTAATTAGAGCCATTCTGACCAGAGGAAGGTGACCTCTCCTTGTAGTTTTGATTTGCCTTCCTCTGATCGCTAATGATGTTGAGCCCTTTCCATGCCTGTTGGCCACCCGTATACCTTCTTTGGAGAAGTCACTGCTCAGATCTTTTGCCCGTCTTTTAATCGGGTTGTTGATTTTTTGTTGTTGTTGAGCTGTCGGAGTTCTTTCTGTGTTTTGGATATAAACCCCTTATCCGATATATGGTTTGCAAGTATCTTCTCCCAGTTGTTAGGTTGTGTTTTGGTTTTGTGGATGGTTTCCTTTGCCGTGCAGAAGATTTTTTTTCACTTTGATGTAGTCCCGTTTGTTCATTTTGTACTGTGTTTCCATTGCCCAGTCAGACATGGTACTTGAAAGTAGGCTGCTAAGACTGCGTCAAGGGCATACTGCCTATGTTTTCTTCTAGACGTTGCATGGTTTCGGGTGTGGCATTGCAGTCAGACCCGAGGAGGCTGCAGTTCCCCGAGAGCGCGGTGGGCGGGGCCCCAGGAGTTCTCCCAGGAGGGTGTCCCTGTCCCTGTCCGCAGTCCACCGCCTGAGGGGGGGGGGGTGCGGGCAGCGGCCAGGAGCCTCTGGCGGCGGCGCGCGCGCGCGCGCGCGGGGAGCGCGCACGGCTGCTGGGCCGCCGTCCGGGGAGGCGTCGGCCAGCCGCGCTGCCTGCCCAGAGCCGAGCCCGGCGGAGTCCGGCCGCGCTCTGCTGCTCTCTCCTGGGCCGGGCTCGCCCGTTCCCCCGGCGTCCCTGACGCCGCTCCGTGTCCCCCGCTGCGCACAGCAGCCCGGGCCCTCCACAGCCACGGCCGCTAGCCTGGAGGAGGCCCTCCTTCAGCCCCGCTCTTCCTGCTCGCCGGACACGGACGACCAGGGCGCCTGCGAAGAGGATTCCATCTGGGAGAGGCCTGGGGCGTGGGCCTGGGGGCTGGTGGGAGGCGAGCGTGTCCCTGAGGAATAGGCTTGTGCGCCGAGAGGTGCCCGTCAGGCCGCGGGACAGCTGCGCGGCGCGGGCAGCGAGGGGGGCCCCTTCGTGCGCTTCACGCGTTCGTGGAACGGGCGGGTGTGCCGGGTACCTCTGCCCAGGGGCCAGCCTGGGGATGCGGTGCCCGGGAGTCGGCGCTGAAGCGGCGCCCGTGGTCTTGGCTTCTTGGAAGGCCAGACGCGACGTCGGTAACGACACTGGTCTCGATGCGTTCTGAGGGGTGCAGGTCTCCCTTTTCGAGGCTACGTTCCGTTGGGGTTTTCACGAAGCCTGTCGTGGCCCTGAAGCTCAGGCCGGTTCAGGAAGTGGCCTGTGGAGGGCCGCGTAATATTCGTGTGCAGAGCCAGTGCTTTCCAAAGGCCTTGACTGGGCAGAAGTCTACCTGTTAGGTGCAGTGGGGGCTGTCCGGGGAGCATTGTGAGCACAGGTGTGTGTCCCACACTTGAAAGTCTGGCAAAGAAAGCGTGAGGCTGGAGGGTGCTCCGTTCGTTCCCTCCTTCCACAGAAAGTCTGGAGAGTTGACTTTGGGACTTCCTTTCCTCGGGTCGGTGCGTGTTCAGTGGTCTGGACACTTGGTGGGCAAGACTGACAGGGTGTTTGACGTACTGGACCTCGGTAGCCTAGTTGGAAAGGGACAGAGCAGCAACTAATTACCTAGGAGATACGTAAAAGCCATTCTGTGTTGAGTGCTGAGAAATACGGCATTTACTGTTAGACTTTGTGACTTAGGCAGTGATGTTTAAGCTGAGAGCAGATGCCTAAAAGCAAAGGAGGACTTGTGCGGGAGAGCGTTGGGACAGGGCAAGGGAGGAGGATGGCCTGTCAGAGGAGCTGAAAGCATGCCCTGGAGACTGGGGCCGCGTAGGGACTGTAGGGTGGGGAAAACCAAACTTTTCGATTAAGGCTGGCGCTTTCTATAGGCTTTCGGAGACCAAGCGTGGTGATTCAGCACGTGGACTCTGGAGCCAGACTCTGTCACATGGGTCCTAGCTCTGCCACCTACGGGCTGTGTGAACTTGGGCAAGTTACTGTACCATTCTGTGTGTCAGTTTCCTGATCTGTAAAACGGGGATGATTATAACACACACTCCATAGGTGAGTAAAAGGTTAGAGGCTATTTCATGTCCGTAAAGTACTTAGAGCAGTGTCTGGCCTTCAGTAGGCGTTAGTAGTGGTTGATTAAATAAATGGATAAATGCATACATAAGTATTCAAGGCTTGGAGGCTGTCCCTCGTGCAACGTGTGAACTGGAATGGATTACACCGGCTTTGTTTCCTTTCCAGCTTGCAGTTGCTACTGATCCGCATCTGTGGCACTGTGGAATTAGAAATAATCTCCCTCGACTTGGCTGCTCTTGGTAACAGAATCTAATGCTGTCCAGATTATCCCAGGGAAATAAAAGCCTTGTCAGTAGCCTAGTAGGGTCAGGCTTATTTAATAGGTATCGCTTTATATTGGTTTGGCTGGTATTTGTTGGTAACTTTTTCTTGGCAAAGCTGCTCGGTTAAAAAAAGTAGATTAGCTGTAAAATAGTTCAGACCCAGGGAAAAGTAGAGAGTCGTGTAAGCAGAGCACGCTTTCTTGACTCTCTGTCGAGAGCTTTTGTGACTCCAGCCGCTCTCTGCCTCAGACGCGGTGCCCTCTGCGTGTGCAGTCATCTAAACCGTGCAGGGTCCGGAACCGTGGAGAATCTAAGGCAGTGCAGTCATGCTTTGCTTAACAGTGGGGCTAGGTTCTGAGGAGTGCGTCACGGTCAGGCAATCTCGTGAGCGTGCGCACCACGGAGTTCATAAAACCTAGATGGCAGAGCCTCCTATACACCTTGGCTCTATGGGACTAATCTTTTGGGACCCCGTTGTTGACTGAAACGTCCTGATGTAGCGCCTGACGGTACTTCCCAACTCCAAGGGCACGGGGAGTGTAGCCTGTGGGGCTCTGTCAAAGAACGGAGACGCTCGAGGCCTACTCTGGACCCACTGACTCAGAATCTACTGGGATAGTTCCCGGCTTTAAAGACCAGCCATAGTCCTCATCTGCAGACATCTCCTCAACGGTTTTCCACACCGGGTTTTCCCTCACCTGAGAAAACAGGCCAGAGATTGTGAGGATCCGTAGTTAGTGTTTTAATCCATTTGGCAGGACTCAGTGTTTTTCACGTTCTGTGATACTGGGATCTGCGTCTTCACTGTCATGTGTTAAACCTTTAAGTCTTGTCCAAAAGTCATGTCATTACCTAGAGAATCCTTCTGTGAATTCCAGGCAGGTTGCCATCTTTCTGTTTCCGCCTCCTCTCCTCACCTTTACAATGGGGAGAATAACGGTAACCTACCTTTGGATGTGAGGATTAAACGAGACAGTTGGTGCAAAGCAGTCGGCGCAGGATCTGGCACAAAGCGAAGCCTTCAATAAATTATGATTACAGTAGTTTTGACTTCCTCCAGTCGGAATATAGTCGAGTTGAAGTTCGTGGCTATGTCACAGCTGTGTCTCAGGCTGGTGTCTGCCGCCCTGAGCCAAGCCGTAAAAATCCCTAGAATAACTTTGCAAAAGCCTGTTAGCCTCTTGAGGCTCCTACACTTCTTTATTTTATTTTGTTTTATTTTATTTTATTTTACTTTATTGCAGTGACAGTGGATTCTAACATCACGTAGCTTTCCAGAGGTACGTTGTAATACATTTCGAATTCTGTGTAGATTACGTCGTGTTCACCGCCCAAAAACTAATTATAGTCCGTCGCCTCACATGTGAGCCTCATCGCCCTTCGGCTCTCTCCCCTCCCCCTCCCCTACGGTAACCACCAATCCAATCTCCGTTGCTCTGTGCGTGTTCGTCATTGTTTTTGTCATGTACTCATGAGTGAGATCACACGGTGTTTGACTTTCTCCTCTGATTTATTTCACTTCGCATAATACCCTCAAGGTCCATCCACGTTGTCACAAATGGCCGGAGCTCATCGTTTTTAGGGCCGAGTAGCATTCCATTGTGTATACACACCACATCTTCTGTCCATACTTCCCTTGATGGGCACCTAGGTTGCTTCCAAGTTTTGGCTATTGTGAATAATGCTGCAGTGAACCTAGGGGGTGCATGTGTCTTTCTGCATTGGTGTTTTCCAGTTCTTTGGATAAATACCCAGCAGTGGGCTAGCTGGATCATACATATGGTAGATGTATTCTTAGTTTTCTGAGGATACCCATACGTTTTCCATGGTGGCTGCACCAGTCTGCACTCCCACCAGCAGTGTAGGAGAGTTCCCTTCTCTCCACATCCTCTCCGACACTTGTCTCCTGTCTTGTTAATTAGAGCCATTCTGACCAGAGGAAGGTGACCTCTCCTTGTAGTTTTGATTTGCCTTCCTCTGATCGCTAATGATGTTGAGCCCTTTTCCATATGCCTGTTGGCCACCCGTATACCTTCTTTGGAGAAGTCACTGCTCAGATCTTTTGCCCGTCTTTTTAATCGGGTTGTTGATTTTTTGTTGTTGTTGAGCTGTCGGAGTTCTTTCTGTGTTTTGGATATAAACCCCTTATCCGATATATGGTTTGCAAGTATCTTCTCCCAGTTGTTAGGTTGTGTTTTGGTTTTGTGGATGGTTTCCTTTGCCGTGCAGAAGATTTTTTTCACTTTGATGTAGTCCCGTTTGTTCATTTTGTACTGTGTTTCCATTGCCCAGTCAGACATGGTACTTGAAAGTAGGCTGCTAAGACTGCTGTCAAAGGGCATACTGCCTATGTTTTCTTCTAGACGTTGCATGGTTTCGGGTGTGGCATTGCAGTCAGACCCGAGGAGGCTGCAGTTCCCCGAGAGCGAGCGTGTGGGCGGGGCCCCAGGAGTTCTCCCAGGAGGGTGTCCCTGTCCCTGTCCGCAGTCCACCGCCTGAGGGGGGGGGGTGGGGCGGGGCAGCGGCCAGGAGCCTCTGGGCGGCGGGCGCGCGCGCGCGCGGGGAGCGCGCACGGCTGCTGGGCCGCCGTCCGGGAGGCGTCGGCCAGCCGCGCCTGCCTGCCCAGAGCCGAGCCCGGCGGAGTCCCGGCCGCGCCTGCTGCTCTCTCCTGGGCCGGGCTCGCCCGTTCCCCGGCGTCCCGGGACGCCCGCCGTGTCCCCGCTGCGCACAGCAGCCCGGCCCTCCACAGCCACGGCCGCTAGCCTGAGGAGGCCCTCCTCAGCTCCCCGCTCTTCCTGCTCGCCGGACACGGACGACCAGGGCGCCTGCGAAGAGGATTCCATCTGGGAGAGGTACCTGGGGGCGTGGGCCTGGGGGCTGGTGGGAGGCGAGCGTGTCCCTGAGGAATAGGCTTGTGCGCCGAGAGGTGCCCGTCAGGCCGCGGACAGCTGCGCGGCGCGGGCAGCGAGGGGGTCTCTTCGCGCTTCACGCGTTCGTGGAACGGGCGGTGTGCCGGGCACCTGCCCAGGGGCCAGCCTGGGGATGCGGTGCTCCGGGAGTCGGCGCTGAAGCGGCGCCCGTGGTCTCGCTTCTTGGAAGGCCAGACGCGCACGTCGGTAACGACACTGGTCTCGATGCGTTCTGAGGGGTGCAGGTCTCCCTCTTTTCGAGGCTACGTTCCGTTGGGGTTTTCACGCCTGCTCGTGGCCCTGAAGCTCAGGCCGGTTCAGGGGAAGTGGCCTGTGGAGGGCCGCGTAATATTCGTGTGCAGAGCCAGTGCTTTCCAAAGGCCTTGACTGGGCAGAAGTCTACCTGTTAGGGGTGCAGTGGGGGCTGTCCCCGGGGAGCATTGTGAGCACAGGTGTGTGTCCCACACTTGAAAGTCTGGCAAAGAAAGCGTGAGGCTGGAGGGTGCTCCGTTCGTTCCTCCTTCCACAGAAAGTCTGGAGAGTTGACTTTGGGACTTCCTTTCTCGGGTCGGTGCGTGTTCAGTGGTCTGGACACTTGGTGGGCAAGACTGACAGGGTGTTTGACGTACTGGACCTCGCAGCCTAGTTGGAAAGGACAGATAGGCAGCAACTAATTACCTAGAGATACGTAAAAGCCATTCTGTGTTGAGTGCTGAGAAATACGGCATTTACTGTTAGACTTTGTGACTTAGGCAGTGATGTTTAAGCTGAGAGCAGATGCCTAAAAGCAAAGGAGGACTTGTGCGGGAGAGCGTTGGGACAGGGCAAGGGAGGAGGATGGCCTGTCAGAGGAGCTGAAAGCATGCCCTGGAGACTGGGGCCGCGTAGGGACTGTAGGGTGGGGAAAACCAAACTTTTCGATTAAGGCTGGCGCTTTCTATAGGCTTTCGGAGACTAAGCGTGGTGATTCAGCACGTGGACTCTGGAGCCAGACTCTGTCACATGGGTCCTAGCTCTGCCACCTACGGGCTGTGTGAACTTGGGCAAGTTACTGTACCATTCTGTGTGTCAGTTTCCTGATCTGTAAAACGGGATGATTATAACACACACTCCATAGGTGAGTGTAAAGGTTAGAGGCTATTTCATGTCCGTAAAGTACTTAGAGCAGTGTCTGGCCTTCAGTAGGCGTTAGTAGTGGTTGATTAAATAAATGGATAAATGCATACATAAGTATTCAAGGCTTGGAGGCTGTCCCTCGTGCAACGTGTGAACTGGAATGGATTACACCCGGCTTTGTTTCCTTTCCAGCTTGCAGTTGCTACTGACCGCATCTGTGGCACTGTGGAATTAGAAATAATCTCCCTCGACTTGGCTGCTCTTGGTAACAGAATCTAATGCTGTCCAGATTATCCCAGGGAAATAAAAGCCTTGTCAGTAGCCTAGTAGGGTCAGGCTTATTTAATAGGTATCGCTTATATTGGTTTGGCTGGTATTTGTTGGTAACTTTTTCTTGGCAAAGCTGCTCGGTTAAAAAAAGTAGATTAGCTGTAAAATAGTTCAGACCCAGGAAAAGTAGAGAGTCGTGTAAGCAGAGCACGCCTTTCCTTGACTCTCTGTCGAGAGCTTTTGTGACTCCAGCCGCTCTCTGCCTCAGACGCGGTGCCCTCTGCGTGTGCAGTCATCTAAACCGTGCAGGGTCCGGAACCGTGGAGAATCTAAGGCAGTGCAGTCATGCTTTGCTTAACAGTGGGGCTAGGTTCTGAGGAGGCCACGGTCAGGCAATCTCGTGAGCGTGCAAGCACCACGGAGTTCATAAACCTAGATGGCAGAGCCTCCTATACACCTTGGCTCTATGGGACTAATCTTTTGGGACCCCCGTTGTTGACTGAAACGTCCTGATGTAGCGCCTGACGGTACTTCCCAACTCCAAGGGCACGGGAGTGTAGCCTGTGGGCTCTGTCAAAGAACGGAGACGCTCGAGGCCTACTCTGGACCCACTGACTCAGAATCTACTGGGATAGTTCCCGGCTTTAAAGACCAGCCATAGTCCTCATCTGCAGACATCTCCTCAACGGTTTTCCACACCGGGTTTTCCCTCACCTGAGAAAACAGGCCAAGAGATTGTGAGGATCCGTAGTTAGTGTTTTAATCCATTTGGCAGGACTCAGTGTTTTTCACGTTCTGTGATACTGGGATCTGCGTCTTCACTGTCATGTGTTAAACCTTTAAGTCTTGTCCAAAAGTCATGTCATTACCTAGAGAATCCTTCTGTGAATTCCAGGCAGGTTGCCATCTTTCTGCTTCCGCCTCCTCTCCTCACCTTTACAATGGGGAGAATAACGGTAACCTACCTTTTGGATGTGAGGATTAAACGAGACAGTTGGTGCAAAGCAGTCGGCGCAGGATCTGGCACAAAGCGAAGCCTTCAATAAATTATGATTACAGTAGTTTTGACTTCCCTCCAGTCGGAATATAGTCGAGTTGAAGTTCGTTAGCTGTCACAGCTGTGTCTCAGGCTGGTGTCTGCCGCCCTGAGCCAAGCCGTAAAAAAATCCCTAGAATAACTTTGCAAAGCCTGTTAGCCTCTTGAGGCTCCTACACTTCTTTATTTTATTTTGTTTTATTTTATTTTATTTTACTTTATTGCAGTGACAGTGGATTCTAACATCACGTAGCTTTCCAGAGGTACGTTGTAATACATTTCGAATTCTGTGTAGATTACGTCGTGTTCACCGCCCAAAAACTAATTATAGTCCGTCGCCTCACATGTGAGCCTCATCGCCCCTTCGGCTCTCTCCCCCTCCCCCTCCCCCTACGGTAACCACCAATCCACCCCGTTGCTCTGTGCGTGTTCGTCATTGTTTTTGTCATGTACTCATGAGTGAGATCACACGGTGTTTGACTTTCTCCTCTGATTTATTTCACTTCGCATAATACCCTCAAGGTCCATCCACGTTGTCACAAATGGCCGGAGCTCATCGTTTCTTAGGGCCGAGTAGCATTCCATTGTGTATACACACCACATCTTCTCTGTCCATACTTCCCTTGATGGGCACCTAGGTTGCTTCCAAGTTTTGGCTGTTGTGAATAATGCTGCAGTGAACCTAGGGGTGCATGTGTCTTTCTGCATTGGTGTTTTCCAGTTCTTTGGATAATACCCAGCAGTGGGCTAGCTGGATCATACATATGGTAGATGTATTCTTAGTTTTCTGAGGATACTCCATACGGCTTTCCATGGTGGCTGCACCAGTCTGCACTCCCACCAGCAGTGTAGGAGAGTTCCCTTTCTCCACATCCTCTCCGACACTTGTCTCCTGTCTTGTTAATTAGAGCTATTCTGACCAGAGGAAGGTGACCTCTCCTTGTAGTTTTGATTTGCCTTCCTCTGATCGCTAATGATGTTGAGCCCTTTCCATATGCCTGTTGGCTACCCGTATACCTTCTTTGGAGAAGTCACTGCTCAGATCTTTTGCCCGTGCCTTTTTAATCGGGTTGTTGATTTTTTGTTGTTGTTGAGCTGTCGGAGTTCTTTCTGTGTTTTGGATATAAACCCCTTATCCGATATATGGTTTGCAAGTATCTTCTCCCAGTTGTTAGGTTGTGTTTTGGTTTTGTGGATGGTTTCCTTTGCCGTGCAGAAGATTTTTTTTCACTTTGATGTAGTCCCGTTTGTTCATTTTGTACTGTGTTTCCATTGCCCAGTCAGACATGGTACTTGAAAGTAGGCTGCTAAGACTGCTGTCAAAGGGCATACTGCCTATGTTTTCTTCTAGACGTTGCATGGTTTCGGGTGTGGCATTTGCAGTCAGACCCGAGGAGGCTGCAGTTCTCGAGAGCGAGCGTGTGGGCGGGGCCCCAGCAGTTCTCCCAGGAGGGTGTCCCTGTCCCTGTCCGCAGTCCACCACCTGAGGGGGGGGTGGGGCGGGGCAGCGGCCAGGAGCCTCTGGGCGGCGGCGCGCGCGCGCGCGGGGAGCGCGCACGGCTGCTGGGCCGCCGTCCGGGAGGCGTCGGCCAGCCGCGCCTGCCTGCCCAGAGCCGAGCCCGGCGGAGTCCGGCCGCGCCTGCTGCTCTCTCCTGGGCCGGGCTCGCCCGTTCCCCGGCGTCCCCTGGACGCCGCTCCGTGTCCCCGCTGCGCACAGCAGCCCGGGCCCTCCACAGCCACGGCCGCTAGCCTGAGGAGGCCCTCCTTCAGCTCCCGCTCTTCCTGCTCGCCGGACACGGACGACCAGGGCGCCTGCGAAGAGGATTCCATCTGGGAGAGGTACCTGGGGGCGTGGGCCTGGGGGCTGGTGGGAGGCGAGCGTGTCCCTGAGGAACAGGCTTGTGCGCCGAGAGGTGCCCGTCAGGCCGCGGGACAGCTGCGCGGCGCGGGCAGCGAGGGGGTCTCTTCGTGCGCTTCACGCGTTCGTGGAACGGGCGGTGTGTGCCGGGCACCTGCCCAGGGGCCAGCCTGGGGATGCGGTGCCCGGGGAGTCGGGCGCTGAAGCGGCGCCCGTGGTCTTGGCTTCTTGGAAGGCCAGACGCGACGTCGGTAACGACACTGGTCTCGATGCGTTCTGAGGGGTGCAGGTCTCCCTCTTTTCGAGGCTACGTTCCGTTGGGGTTTTCACGAAGCCCGTCGTGGCCCTGAAGCTCAGGCCGGTTCAGGGGAAGTGGCCTGTGGAGGGCCGCGTAATATTCGTGTGCAGAGCCAGTGCTTTCCAAAGGCCTTGACTGGGCAGAAGTCTACCTGTTAGGGGTGCAGTGGGGGCTGTCCGGGGAGCATTGTGAGCACAGGTGTGTGTCCCACACTTGAAAGTCTGGCAAAGAAAGCGTGAGGCTGGAGGGTGCTCCGCTCGTTCCCTCCTTCCACAGAAAGTCTGGAGAGTTGACTTTGGGACTTCCTTTCCTCGGGTCGGTGCGTGTTCAGTGGTCTGGACACTTGGTGGGCAAGACTGACAGGGTGTTTGACGTACTGGACCTCGCAGCCTAGTTGGAAAGGACAGATAGGCAGCAACTAATTACCTAGGAGATACGTAAAAGCCATTCTGTGTTGAGTGCTGAGAAATACGGCATTTACTGTTAGACTTTGTGACTTAGGCAGTGATGTTTAAGCTGAGAGCAGATGCCTAAAAGCAAAGGAGGACTTGTGCGGGAGAGCGTTGGGACAGGGCAAGGGAGGAGGATGGCCTGTCAGAGGAGCTGAAAGCATGCCCTGGAGACTGGGGCCGCGTAGGACTGTAGGGTGGGGAAAACCAAACTTTTCGGCTGGCGCTTTCTATAGGCTTTCGGAGACTAAGCGTGGTGATTCAGCACGTGGACTCTGGAGCCAGACTCTGTCACATGGGTCCTAGCTCTGCCACCTACGGGCTGTGTGAACTTGGGCAAGTTACTGTACCATCTCTGTGTCAGTTTCCTGATCTGTAAAACGGGGATGATTATAACACACACTCCATAGGTGAGTGTAAAGGTTAGAGGCTATTTCATGTCCGTAAAGTACTTAGAGCAGTGTCTGGCCTTCAGTAGGCGTTAGTAGTGGTTGATTAAATAAATGGATAAATGCATACATAAGTATTCAAGGCTTGAGGCTGTCCCTCGTGCAACGTGTGAACTGGAATGGATTACACCCGGTTTGTTTCCTTTCCAGCTTGCAGTTGCTACTGACCGCATCTGTGGCACTGTAATAGAAATAATCTCCCTCGACTTGGCTGCTCTTGGTAACAGAATCTAATGCTGTCCAGATTATCCCAGGGAAATAAAAGCCTTGTCAGTAGCCTAGTAGGGTCAGGCTTATTTAATAGGTATCGCTTATATTGGTTTGGCTGGTATTTGTTGGTAACTTTTTCTTTGGCAAAGCTGCTCGGTTAAAAAAAGTAGATTAGCTGTAAAATAGTTCAGACCCTAGGAAAAGTAGAGAGTCGTGTAAGCAGAGCACGTTTTCCTTGACTCTCTGTCGAGAGCTTTTGTGACTCCAGCCGCTCTCTGCCTCAGACGCGGTGCCCTCTGCGTGTGCAGTCATCTAAACCGTGCAGGGTCCGGAACCGTGGAGAATCTAAGGCAGTGCAGTCATGCTTTGCTTAACAGTGGGGCTAGGTTCTGAGGAGTGCGTCACGGTCAGGCAATCTCGTGAGCGTGCAAGCACCACGGAGTTCATAAACCTAGATGGCAGAGCCTCCTATACACCTTGGCTCTATGGGACTAATCTTTTGGGACCCCCGTTGTTGACTGAAACGTCCTGATGTAGCGCCTGACGGTACTTCCCAACTCCAAGGGCACGGGAGTGTAGCCTGTGGGGCTCTGTCAAAGAACGGAGACGCTCGAGGCCTACTCTGGACCCACTGACTCAGAATCTACTGGGATAGTTCCCGGCTTTAAAGACCAGCCATAGTCCTCATCTGCAGACATCTCCTCAACGGTTTTCCACACCGGGTTTTCCCTCACCTGAGAAAACAGGCCAAGAGATTGTGAGGATCCGTAGTTAGTGTTTTAATCCATTTGGCAGGACTCAGTGTTTTTCACGTTCTGTGATACTGGGATCTGCGTCTTCACTGTCATGTGTTAAACCTTTAAGTCTTGTCCAAAAGTCATGTCATTACCTAGAGAATCCTTCTGTGAATTCCAGGCAGGTTGCCATCTTTCTGCTTCCGCCTCCTCTCCTCACCTTTACAATGGGGAGAATAACGGTAACCTACCTTTTGGATGTGAGGATTAAACGAGACAGTTGGTGCAAAGCAGTCGGCGCAGGATCTGGCACAAAGCGAAGCCTTCAATAAATTATGATTATGTAGTTTTGACTTCCCTCCAGTCGGAATATAGTCGAGTTGAAGTTCGTGGCTATGTCACAGCTGTGTCTCAGGCTGGTGTCTGCCGCCCTGAGCCAAGCCGTAAAAATCCCTAGAATAACTTTGCAAAAGCCTGTTAGCTCCTTGAGGCTCCTACACTTCTTTATTTTATTTTGTTTTATTTTATTTTATTTTACTTTATTGCAGTGACAGTGGATTCTAACATCACGTAGCTTTCCAGAGGTACGTTGTAATACATTTCGAATTCTGTGTAGATTACGTCGTGTTCACCGCCCAAAAACTAATTATAGTCCGTCGCTCACATGTGAGCCTCATCGCCCCTTCGGCTCTCTCCCCCCCCCCCCCCCCCTACGGTAACCACCAATCCAATCTCCGTTGCTCTGTGCGTGTTCGTCATTGTTTTTGTCATGTACTCATGAGTGAGATCACACGGTGTTTGACTTTCTCCCTCTGATTTATTTCACTTCGCATAATACCCTCAAGGTCCATCCACGTTGTCACAAATGGCCGGAGCTCATCGTTTCTTAGGGCCGAGTAGCATTCCATTGTGTATACACACCACATCTTCTCTGTCCATACTTCCCTTGATGGGCACCTAGGTTGCTTCCAAGTTTTGGCTGTTGTGAATAATGCTGCAGTGAACCTAGGGGTGCATGTGTCTTTCTGCATTGGTGTTTTCCAGTTCTTTGGATAAATACCCAGCAGTGGGCTAGCTGGATCATACATATGGTAGATGTATTCTTAGTTTTCTGAGGATACTCCATACGGCTTTCCATGGTGGCTGCACCAGTCTGCACTCCCACCAGCAGTGTAGGAGAGTTCCCTTCTCTCCACATCCTCTCCGACACTTGTCTCCTGTCTTGTTAATTAGAGCCATTCTGACCAGAGGAAGGTGACCTCTCCTTGTAGTTTTGATTTGCCTTCCTCTGATCGCTAATGATGTTGAGCCCTTTCCATATGCCTGTTGGCCACCCGTATACCTTCTTTGGAGAAGTCACTGCTCAGATCTTTTGCCCGTCTTTTTAATCGGGTTGTTGATTTTTTGTTGTTGTTGAGCTGTCGGAGTTCTTTCTGTGTTTTGGATATAAACCCCTTATCCGATATATGGTTTGCAAGTATCTTCTCCCAGTTGTTAGGTTGTGTTTTGGTTTTGTGGATGGTTTCCTTTGCCGTGCAGAAGATTTTTTTTCACTTTGATGTAGTCCCGTTTGTTCATTTTGTACTGTGTTTCCATTGCCCAGTCAGACATGGTACTTGAAAGTAGGCTGCTAAGACTGCTGTCAAAGGGCATACTGCCTATGTTTTCTTCTAGACGTTGCATGGTTTCGGGTGTGGCATTGCAGTCAGACCCGAGGAGGCTGCAGTTCCCGAGAGCGAGCGTGTGGGCGGGGCCCCAGCAGTTCTCCCAGGAGGGTGTCCCTGTCCCTGTCCGCAGTCCACCGCCTGAGGGGGGGGGGGGTGGGGCGGGGCAGCGCCAGGGAGCCTCTGGGCGGCGGCGCGCGCGCGCGCGCGGGGAGCGCGCACGGCTGCTGGGCCGCCGTCCGGGAGGCGTCGGCCAGCCGCGCCTGCCTGCCCAGAGCCGAGCCCGGCGGAGTCCGGCCGCGCTCTGCTGCTCTCTCCTGGGCCGGGCTCGCCCGTTCCCCCGGCGTCCCTGGACGCCGCTCCGTGTCCCCGCTGCGCACAGCAGCCCGGGCCCTCCACAGCCACGGCCGCTAGCCTGAGGAGGCCCTCCTTCAGCTCCCGCTCTTCCTGCTCGCCGGACACGGACGACCAGGGCGCCTGCGAAGAGGATTCCATCTGGGAGAGGTACCTGGGGGCGTGGGCCTGGGGGCTGGTGGGAGGCGAGCGTGTCCCTGAGGAATAGGCTTGTGCGCCGAGAGGTGCCCGTCAGGCCGCGGGACAGCTGCGCGGCGCGGGCAGCGAGGGGGTCTCTTCGTGCGCTTCACGCGTTCGTGGAACGGGCGGTGCCGGGCACCTGCCCAGGGGCCAGCCTGGGGATGCGGTGCCCGGGAGTCGGGCGCTGAAGCGGCGCCCGTGGTCTTGGCTTGGAAGGCCAGACGCGACGTCGGTAACGACACTGGTCTCGATGCGTTCTGAGGGGTGCAGGTCTCCCTCTTTTCGAGGCTACGTTCCGTTGGGGTTTTCACGAAGCCTGTCGTGGCCCTGAAGCTCAGGCCGGTTCAGGGGAAGTGGCCTGTGGAGGGCCGCGTAATATTCGTGTGCAGAGCCAGTGCTTTCCAAAGGCCTTGACTGGGCAGAAGTCTACCTGTTAGGGGTGCAGTGGGGGCTGTCCGGGGAGCATTGTGAGCACAGGTGTGTGTCCCACACTTGAAAGTCTGGCAAAGAAAGCGTGAGGCTGGAGGGTGCTCCGTTCGTTCCCTCCTTCCACAGAAAGTCTGGAGAGTTGACTTTGGGACTTCCTTTTCGGGTCGGTGCGTGTTCAGTGGTCTGGACACTTGGTGGGCAAGACTGACAGGGTGTTTGACGTACTGGACCTCGCAGCCTAGTTGGAAAGGACAGATAGGCAGCAACTAATTACCTAGGAGATACGTAAAAGCCATTCTGTGTTGAGTGCTGAGAAATACGGCATTTACTGTTAGACTTTGTGACTTAGGCAGTGATGTTTAAGCTGAGAGCAGATGCCTAAAAGCAAAGGAGGACTTGTGCGGGAGAGCGTTGGGACAGGGCAAGGGAGGAGGATGGCCTGTCAGAGGAGCTGAAAGCATGCCCTGAGACTGGGGCCGTAGGGACTGTAGGGTGGGGAAAACCAAACTTTTCGATTAAGGCGCTTTCTATAGGCTTTCGGAGACTAAGCGTGGTGATTCAGCACGTGGACTCTGGAGCCAGACTCTGTCACATGGGTCCTAGCTCTGCCACCTACGGGCTGTGTGAACTTGGGCAAGTTACTGTACCATTCTGTGTGTCAGTTTCCTGATCTGTAAAACGGGGATGATTATAACACACACTCCATAGGTGAGTGTAAAGGTTAGAGGCTATTTCATGTCCGTAAAGTACTTAGAGCAGTGTCTGGCCTTCAGTAGGCGTTAGTAGTGGTTGATTAAATAAATGGATAAATGCATACATAAGTATTCAAGGCTTGGAGGCTGTCCCTCGTGCAACGTGTGAACTGGAATGGATTACACCCGGCTTTGTTTCCTTTCCAGCTTGCAGTTGCTACTGACCGCATCTGTGGCACTGTGGAATTAGAAATAATCTCCCTCGACTTGGCTGCTCTTGGTAACAGAATCTAATGCTGTCCAGATTATCCCAGGGAAATAAAAGCCTTGTCAGTAGCCTAGTAGGGTCAGGCTTATTTAATAGGTATCGCTTATATTGGTTTGGCTGGTATTTGTTGGTAACTTTTTCTTGGCAAAGCTGCTCGGTTAAAAAAAGTAGATTAGCTGTAAAATAGTTCAGACCCAGGGAAAAGTAGAGAGTCGTGTAAGCAGAGCACGCCTTTCCTTGACTCTCTGTCGAGAGCTTTTGTGACTCCAGCCGCTCTCTGCCTCAGACGCGGTGCCCTCTGCGTGTGCAGTCATCTAAACCGTGCAGGGTCCGGAACCGTGGAGAATCTAAGGCAGTGCAGTCATGCTTTGCTTAACAGTGGGGCTAGGTTCTGAGGAGTGCGTCACGGTCAGGCAATCTCGTGAGCGTGCAAGCACCACGGAGTTCATAAACCTAGATGGCAGAGCCTCCTATACACCTTGGCTCTATGGGACTAATCTTTTGGGACCCCCGTTGTTGACTGAAACGTCCTGATGTAGCGCCTGACGCTACTTCCCAACTCCAAGGGCACGGGAGTGTAGCCTGTGGGGCTCTGTCAAAGAACGGAGACGCCGAGGCCTACTCTGGACCCACTGACTCAGAATCTACTGGGATAGTTCCCGGCTTTAAAGACCAGCCATAGTCCTCATCTGCAGACATCTCCTCAACGGTTTTCCACACCGGTTTTCCCTCACCTGAGAAAACAGGCCAAGAGATTGTGAGGATCCATAGTTAGTGTTTTAATCCATTTGGCAGGACTCAGTGTTTTTCACGTTCTGTGATACTGGGATCTGCGTCTTCACCATGTGTTAAACCTTTAAGTCTTGTCCAAAAGTCATGTCATTACCTAGAGAATCCTTCTGTGAATTCCAGGCAGGTTGCCATCTTTCTGCTTCCGCCTCCTCTCCTCACCTTTACAATGGGGAGAATAACGGTAACCTACCTTTTGGATGTGAGGATTAAACGAGACAGTTGGTGCAAAGCAGTCGGCGCAGGATCTGGCACAAAGCGAAGCCTTCAATAAATTATGATTACAGTAGTTTTGACTTCCTCCAGTCGGAATATAGTCGAGTTGAAGTTCGTGGCTATGTCACAGCTGTGTCTCAGGCTGGTGTCTGCCGCCCTGAGCCAAGCCGTAAAAATCCCTAGAATAACTTTGCAAAAGCCTGTTAGCCTCTTGAGGCTCCTACACTTCTTTATTTTATTTTGTTTTATTTTGTTTTATTTTACTTTATTGCAGTGACAGTGGATTCTAACATCACGTAGCTTTCCAGAGGTACGTTGTAATACATTTCGAATTCTGTAGATTACGTCGTGTTCACCGCCCAAAAACTAATTATAGTCCGTCACCTCACATGTGAGCCTCATCGCCCCTTTGCCTCTCTCCCCTCCCCCCTCCCCCTACGGTAACCACCAATCCAATCTCCGTTGCTCTGTGCGTGTTCGTCATTGTTTTTATCATGTACTCATGAGTGAGATCACACGGTGTTTGACTTTCTCCCTCTGATTTATTTCACTTCGCATAATACCCTCAAGGTCCATCCACGTTGTCACAAATGGCCGGATCTCATCGTTTCTTAGGGCCGAGTAGCATTCCATTGTGTATACACACCACATCTTCTCTGTCCATACTTCCCTTGATGGGCACCTAGGTTGCTTCAAGTTTTGGCTGTTGTGAATAATGCTGCAGTGAACCAGGGGTGCATGTGTCTTTCTGCATTGGTGTTTTCCAGTTCTTTGGATAAATACCCAGCAGTGGGCTAGCTGGATCATACATATGGTAGATGTATTCTTAGTTTTCTGAGGATACTCCATACGGCTTTCCATGGTGGCTGCACCAGTCTGCACTCCCACCAGCAGTGTAGGAGAGTTCCCTTCTCTCCACATCCTCTCCGACACTTGTCTCCTGTCTTGTTAATTAGAGCCATTCTGACCAGAGGAAGGTGACCTCTCCTTGTAGTTTTGATTTGCCTTCCTCTGATCGCTAATGATGTTGAGCCCCTTTCCATATGCCTGTTGGCCACCCGTATACCTTCTTTGGAGAAGTCACTGCTCAGATCTTTTGCCCGTCTTTTAATCGGGTTGTTGATTTTTTGTTGTTGTTGAGCTGTCGGAGTTCTTTCTGTGTTTTGGATATAAACCCCTTATCCGATATATGGTTTGCAAGTATCTTCTCCCAGTTGTTAGGTTGTGTTTTGGTTTTGTGGATGGTTTCCTTTGCCGTGCAGAAGATTTTTTTTTCACTTTGATGTAGTCCCGTTTGTTCATTTTGTACTGTGTTTCCATTGCCCAGTCAGACATGGTACTTGAAAGTAGGCTGCTAAGACTGCTGTCAAAGGGCATACTGCCTATGTTTTCTTCTAGACGTTGCATGGTTTCGGGTGTGGCATTGCAGTCAGACCCGAGGAGGCTGCAGTTCCCCGAGAGCGAGCGTGTGGGCGGGGCCCCAGAGTTCTCCCAGGAGGGTGTCCCTGTCCCTGTCCGCAGTCCACCGCCTGAGGGCGGGGGGGGGTGGGGGGGGGGTGGGCGGGGCAGCGGCCAGGGAGCCTCTGGGCGGCGCGCGCGCGCGCGCGCGCGGGAGAGCGCGCACGGCTGCTGGGCCGCCGTCCGGGAGGCGTCGGCCAGCCGCGCCTGCCTGCCCAGAGCCGAGGCCCGGCGGAGTCCGGCCGCGCTCTGCTGCTCTCTCCTGGGCCGGGCTCGCCCGTTCCCCCGGCGTCCCTGGACGCCGCTCCGTGTCCCCGCTGCGCACAGCAGCCCGGGCCCTCCACAGCCACGGCCGCTAGCCTGAGGAGGCCCTCCTTCAGCTCCCGCTCTTCCTGCTCGCCGGACACGGACGACCAGGGCGCCTGCGAAGAGGATTCCATCTGGGAGAGGTACCTGGGGGCGTGGGCCTGGGGGCTGGTGGGAGGCGAGCGTGTCCCTGAGGAATAGGCTGGTGCGCCGAGAGGTGCCCGTCAGGCCGCGGGACAGCCTGCGCGGCGCGGGCAGCGAGGGGTCTCTTCGTGCGCTTCACGCGTTCGTGGAACGGGGTGTGCCGGGCACCTGCCCAGGGGCCAGCCTGGGGATGCGGTGCCCGGGAGTCGGGCGCTGAAGCGGCGCCCGTGGTCTTGGCTTCTTGGAAGGCCAGACGCGACGTCGGTAACGACACTGGTCTCGATGCGTTCTGAGGGGTGCAGGTCTCCCTCTTTTCGAGGCTACGTTCCGTTGGGGTTTTCACGAAGCCTGTCGTGGCCCTGAAGCTCAGGCCGGTTCAGGGGAAGTGGCCTGTGGAGGGCCGCATAATATTCGTGTGCAGAGCCAGTGCTTTCCAAAGGCCTTGACTGGGCAGAAGTCTACCTGTTAGGGGTGCAGTGGGGGCTGTCCGGGGAGCATTGTGAGCACAGGTGTGTGTCCCACACTTGAAAGTCTGGCAAAGAAAGCGTGAGGCTGGAGGGTGCTCCGTTCGTTCCCTCCTTCCACAGAAAGTCTGGAGAGTTGACTTTGGGACTTCCTTTCCTCGGGTCGGTGCGTGTTCAGTGGTCTGGACACTTGGTGGGCAAGACTGACAGGGTGTTTGACGTACTGGACCTCGCAGCCTAGTTGGAAAGGACAGATAGGCAGCAACTAATTACCTAGGAGATACGTAAAAGCCATTCTGTGTTGAGTGCTGAGAAATACGGCATTTACTGTTAGACTTTGTGACTTAGGCAGTGATGTTTAAGCTGAGAGCAGATGCCTAAAAGCAAAGGAGGACTTGTGCGGGAGAGCGTTGGGACAGGGCAAGGGAGGAGGATGGCCTGTCAGAGGAGCTGAAAGCATGCCCTGGAGACTGGGGCCGCGTAGGGACTGTAGGGTGGGGAAAACCAAACTTTTCGATTAAGGCTGGCGCTTTCTATAGGCTTTCGGAGACTAAGCGTGGTGATTCAGCACGTGGACTCTGGAGCCAGACTCTGTCACATGGGTCCTAGCTCTGCCACCTACGGGCTGTGTGAACTTGGGCAAGTTACTGTACCATTCTGTGTGTCAGTTTCCTGATCTGTAAAACGGGGATGATTATAACACACACTCCATAGGTGAGTGTAAAGGTTAGAGGCTATTTCATGTCCGTAAAGTACTTAGAGCAGTGTCTGGCCTTCAGTAGGCGTTAGTAGTGGTTGATTAAATAAATGGATAAATGCATACATAAGTATTCAAGGCTTGGAGGCTGTCCCTCGTGCAACGTGTGAACTGGAATGGATTACACCCGGCTTTGTTTCCTTTCCAGCTTGCAGTTGCTACTGACCGCATCTGTGGCACTGTGGAATTAGAAATAATCTCCCTCGACTTGGCTGCTCTTGGTAACAGAATCTAATGCTGTCTAGATTATCCCAGGGAAATAAAAGCCTTGTCAGTAGCCTAGTAGGGTCAGGCTTATTTAATAGGTATCGCTTATATTGGTTTGGCTGGTATTTGTTGGTAACTTTTTCTTGGCAAAGCTGCTCGGTTAAAAAAAGTAGATTAGCTGTAAAATAGTTCAGACCCAGGAAAAGTAGAGAGTCGTGTAAGCAGAGCACGCCTTTCCTTGACTCTCTGTCGAGAGCTTTGTGACTCCAGCCGCTCTCTGCCTCAGACGCGGTGCCCTCTGCGTGTGCAGTCATCTAAACCGTGCAGGGTCCGGAACCGTGGAGAATCTAAGGCAGTGCAGTCATGCTTTGCTTAACAGTGGGGCTAGGTTCTGAGGAGTGCGTCACGGTCAGGCAATCTCGTGAGCGTGCAAGCACCACGGAGTTCATAAACCTAGATGGCAGAGCCTCCTATACACCTTGGCTCTATGGGACTAATCTTTTGGGACCCCCGTTGTTGACTGAAACGTCCTGATGTAGCGCCTGACGCTACTTCCCAACTCCAAGGGCACGGGAGTGTAGCCTGTGGGGCTCTGTCAAAGAACGGAGACGCTCGAGGCCTACTCTGGACCCACTGACTCAGAATCTACTGGGATAGTTCCCGGCTTTAAAGACCAGCCATAGTCCTCATCTGCAGACATCTCCTCAACGGTTTTCCACACGGGTTTTCCCTCACCTGAGAAAACAGGCCAAGAGATTGTGAGGATCCATAGTTAGTGTTTTAATCCATTTGGCAGGACTCAGTGTTTTTCACGTTCTGTGATACTGGGATCTGCGTCTTCACTGTCATGTGTTAAACCTTTAAGTCTTGTCCAAAAGTCATGTCATTACCTAGAGAATCCTTCTGTGAATTCCAGGCAGGTTGCCATCTTTCTGCTTCCGCCTCCTCTCCTCACCTTTACAATGGGGAGAATAACGGTAACCTACCTTTTGGATGTGAGGATTAAACGAGACAGTTGGTGCAAAGCAGTCGGCGCAGGATCTGGCACAAAGCGAAGCCTTCAATAAATTATGATTACAGTAGTTTTGACTTCCCTCCAGTCGGAATATAGTCGAGTTGAAGTTCGTGGCTATGTCACAGCTGTGTCTCAGGCTGGTGTCTGCCGCCCTGAGCCAAGCCGTAAAAATCCCTAGAATAACTTTGCAAAAGCCTGTTAGCCTCTTGAGGCTCCTACACTTCTTTATTTTATTTTGTTTTATTTTGTTTTATTTTACTTTATTGCAGTGACAGTGGATTCTAACATCACGTAGCTTTCCAGAGGTACGTTGTAATACATTTCGAATTCTGTGTAGATTACGTCGTGTTCACCGCCCAAAAACTAATTATAGTCCGTCACCTCACATGTGAGCCTCATCGCCCCTTTGGCTCTCTCCCCCCCCCCCCCCCTACGGTAACCACCAATCCAATCTCCGTTGCTCTGTGCGTGTTCGTCATTGTTTTTATCATGTACTCATGAGTGAGATCACACGGTGTTTGACTTTCTCCCTCTGATTTATTTCACTTCGCATAATACCCTCAAGGTCCATCCACGTTGTCACAAATGGCCGGATCTCATCGTTTCTTAGGGCCGAGTAGCATTCCATTGTGTATACACACCACATCTTCTCTGTCCATACTTCCCTTGATGGGCACCTAGGTTGCTTCCAAGTTTTGGCTGTTGTGAATAATGCTGCAGTGAACCTAGGGGTGCATGTGTCTTTCTGCATTGGTGTTTTCCAGTTCTTTGGATAAATACCCAGCAGTGGGCTAGCTGGATCATACATATGGTAGATGTATTCTTAGTTTTCTGAGGATACTCCATACGGCTTTCCATGGTGGCTGCACCAGTCTGCACTCCCACCAGCAGTGTAGGAGAGTTCCCTTCTCTCCACATCCTCTCCGACACTTGTCTCCTGTCTTGTTAATTAGAGCATTCTGACCAGAGGAAGGTGACCTCTCCTTGTAGTTTTGATTTGCCTTCCTCTGATCGCTAATGATGTTGAGCCCTTTCCATATGCCTGTTGGCCACCCGTATACCTTCTTTGGAGAAGTCACTGCTCAGATCTTTTGCCCGTCTTTTTAATCGGGTTGTTGATTTTTTGTTGTTGTTGAGCTGTCGGAGTTCTTTCTGTGTTTTGGATATAAACCCCTTATCCGATATATGGTTTGCAAGTATCTTCTCCCAGTTGTTAGGTTGTGTTTTGGTTTTGTGGATGGTTTCCTTTGCCGTGCAGAAGATTTTTTTTCACTTTGATGTAGTCCCGTTTGTTCATTTTGTACTGTGTTTCCATTGCCCAGTCAGACATGGTACTTGAAAGTAGGCTGCTAAGACTGCTGTCAAAGGGCATACTGCCTATGTTTTCTTCTAGACGTTGCATGGTTTCGGGTGTGGCATTGCAGTCAGACCCGAGGAGGCTGCAGTTCCCCGAGAGCGAGCGTGTGGGCGGGGCCCCAGGAGTTCTCCCAGGAGGGTGTCCCTGTCCCTGTCCGCAGTCCACCGCCTGAGGGCGGGGGGGGGTGGGGGGGTGGGGCGGGGCAGCGGCCAGGGAGCCTCTGGGCGGCGCGCGCGCGCGCGCGCGCGCGGGGAGCGCGCACGGCTGCTGGGCCGCCGTCCGGGAGGCGTCGGCCAGCCGCGCCTGCCTGCCCAGAGCCGAGCCCGGCGGAGTCCGGCCGCGCTCTGCTGCTCTCCTGGGCCGGGCTCGCCCGTTCCCCCGCGTCCCTGGACGCCGCTCCGTGTCCCCGCTGCGCACAGCAGCCCGGGCCCTCCACAGCCACGGCCGCTAGCCTGAGGAGGCCCTCCTTCAGCTCCCGCTCTTCCTGCTCGCCGGACACGGACGACCAGGGCGCCTGCGAAGAGGATTCCATCTGGGAGAGGTACCTGGGGGCGTGGGCCTGGGGGCTGGTGGGAGGCGAGCGTGTCCCTGAGGAATAGGCTTGTGCGCCGAGAGGTGCCCGTCAGGCCGCGGGACAGCTGCGCGGCGCGGGCAGCGAGGGGGTCTCTTCGTGCGCTTCACGCGTTCGTGGAACGGGCGGTGTGTGCCGGGCACCTGCCCAGGGGCCAGCCTGGGGATGCGGTGCCCGGGAGTCGGGCGCTGAAGCGGCGCCCGTGGTCTTGGCCGAAGGCCAGACGCGACGTCGGTAACGACACTGGTCTCGATGCGTTCTGAGGGGTGCAGGTCTCCCTCTTTTCGAGGCTACGTTCGTTGGGGTTTTCACGAAGCCTGTCGTGGCCCTGAAGCTCAGGCCGGTTCAGGGGAAGTGGCCTGTGGAGGGCCGCGTAATATTCGTGTGCAGAGCCAGTGCTTTCCAAAGGCCTTGACTGGGCAGAAGTCTACCTGTTAGGGGTGCAGTGGGGGCTGTCCGGGGAGCATTGTGAGCACAGGTGTGTGTCCCACACTTGAAAGTCTGGCAAAGAAAGCGTGAGGCTGGAGGGTGCTCCGTTCGTTCCCTCCTTCCACAGAAAGTCTGGAGAGTTGACTTTGGGACTTCCTTTCTCGGGTCGGTGCGTGTTCAGTGGTCTGGACACTTGGTGGGCAAGACTGACAGGGTGTTTGACGTACTGGACCTCGCAGCCTAGTTGGAAAGGACAGATAGGCAGCAACTAATTACCTAGGAGATACGTAAAAGCCATTCTGTGTTGAGTGCTGAGAAATACGGCATTTACTGTTAGACTTTGTGACTTAGGCAGTGATGTTTAAGCTGAGAGCAGATGCCTAAAAGCAAAGGAGGACTTGTGCGGGAGAGCGTTGGGACAGGGCAAGGGAGGAGGATGGCCTGTCAGAGGAGCTGAAAGCATGCCCTGGAGACTGGGGCCGCGTAGGGACTGTAGGGTGGGGAAAACCAAACTTTTCGATTAAGGCTGGCGCTTTCTATAGGCTTTCGGAGACTAAGCGTGGTGATTCAGCACGTGGACTCTGGAGCCAGACTCTGTCACATGGGTCCTAGCTCTGCCACCTACGGGCTGTGTGAACTTGGGCAAGTTACTGTACCATTCTGTGTGTCAGTTTCCTGATCTGTAAAACGGGGATGATTATAACACACACTCCATAGGTGAGTGTAAAGGTTAGAGGCTATTTCATGTCCGTAAAGTACTTAGAGCAGTGTCTGGCCTTCAGTAGGCGTTAGTAGTGGTTGATTAAATAAATGGATAAATGCATACATAAGTATTCAAGGCTTGGAGGCTGTCCCTCGTGCAACGTGTGAACTGGAATGGATTACACCCGGCTTTGTTTCCTTTCCAGCTTGCAGTTGCTACTGACCGCATCTGTGGCACTGTGGAATTAGAAATAATCTCCCTCGACTTGGCTGCTCTTGGTAACAGAATCTAATGCTGTCCAGATTATCCCAGGGAAATAAAAGCCTTGTCAGTAGCCTAGTAGGGTCAGGCTTATTTAATAGGTATCGCTTATATTGGTTTGGCTGGTATTTGTTGGTAACTTTTTCTTGGCAAAGCTGCTCGGTTAAAAAAAGTAGATTAGCTGTAAAATAGTTCAGACCCAGGGAAAAGTAGAGAGTCGTGTAAGCAGAGCACGCCTTTCCTTGACTCTCTGTCGAGAGCTTTTGTGACTCCAGCCGCTCTCTGCCTCAGACGCGGTGCCCTCTGCGTGTGCAGTCATCTAAACCGTGCAGGGTCCGGAACCGTGGAGAATCTAAGGCAGTGCAGTCATGCTTTGCTTAACAGTGGGGCTAGGTTCTGAGGAGTGCGTCACGGTCAGGCAATCTCGTGAGCGTGCAAGCACCACGGAGTTCATAAACCTAGATGGCAGAGCCTCCTATACACCTTGGCTCTATGGGACTAATCTTTGGGACCCCGTTGTTGACTGAAACGTCCTGATGTAGCGCCTGACGCTACTTCCCAACTCCAAGGGCACGGGAGTGTAGCCTGTGGGGCTCTGTCAAAGAACGGAGACGCTCGAGGCCTACTCTGGACCCACTGACTCAGAATCTACTGGGATAGTTCCCGGCTTTAAAGACCAGCCATAGTCCTCATCTGCAGACATCTCCTCAACGGTTTTCCACACCGGGTTTTCCCTCACCTGAGAAAACAGGCCAAGAGATTGTGAGGATCCATAGTTAGTGTTTTAATCCATTTGGCAGGACTCAGTGTTTTTCACGTTCTGTGATACTGGGATCTGCGTCTTCACTGTCATGTGTTAAACCTTTAAGTCTTGTCCAAAAGTCATGTCATTACCTAGAGAATCCTTCTGTGAATTCCAGGCAGGTTGCCATCTTTCTGCTTCCGCCTCCTCTCCTCACCTTTACAATGGGGAGAATAACGGTAACCTACCTTTTGGATGTGAGGATTAAACGAGACAGTTGGTGCAAAGCAGTCGGCGCAGGATCTGGCACAAAGCGAAGCCTTCAATAAATTATGATTACAGTAGTTTTGACTTCCCTCCAGTCGGAATATAGTCGAGTTGAAGTTCGTGGCTATGTCACAGCTGTGTCTCAGGCTGGTGTCTGCCGCCCTGAGCCAAGCCGTAAAAATCCCTAGAATAACTTTGCAAAAGCCTGTTAGCCTCTTGAGGCTCCTACACTTCTTTATTTTATTTTGTTTTATTTTTTTATTTTACTTTATTGCAGTGACAGTGGATTCTAACATCACGTAGCTTTCCAGAGGTACGTTGTAATACATTTCGAATTCTGTGTAGATTACGTCGTGTTCACCGCCCAAAAACTAATTATAGTCCGTCACCTCACATGTGAGCCTCATCGCCCTTTGGCTCCTCTCCCCCCTCCCCCTACGGTAACCACCAATCCATCTCCGTTGCTCTGTGTGTGTTCGTCATTGTTTTTATCATGTACTCATGAGTGAGATCACACGGTGTTTGACTTTCTCCTCTGATTTATTTCACTTCGCATAATACCCTCAAGGTCCATCCACGTTGTCACAAATGGCCGGATCTCATCGTTTCTTAGGGCCGAGTAGCATTCCATTGTGTATACACACCACATCTTCTCTGTCCATACTTCCCTTGATGGGCACCTAGGTTGCTTCCAAGTTTTGGCTGTTGTGAATAATGCTGCAGTGAACCTAGGGGTGCATGTGTCTTTCTGCATTGGTGTTTTCAGTTCTTTGGATAAATACCCAGCAGTGGGCTAGCTGGATCATACATATGGTAGATGTATTCTTAGTTTTCTGAGGATACTCCATACGGCTTTCCATGGTGGCTGCACCAGTCTGCACTCCCACCAGCAGTGTAGGAGAGTTCCCTTCTCTCCACATCCTCTCCGACACTTGTCTCCTGTCTTGTTAATTAGAGCCATTCTGACCAGAGGAAGGTGACCTCTCCTTGTAGTTTTGATTTGCCTTCCTCTGATCGCTAATG
Organism: Equus caballus; assembly: GCF_041296265.1. NCBI lineage: Eukaryota > Metazoa > Chordata > Mammalia > Perissodactyla > Equidae > Equus > Equus caballus. The sequence goes on along the minus strand of NW_027222360.1, from coordinate 195,830 downwards.
ATGTTGAGCCCCTTTCCATATGCCTGTTGGCCACCCGTATACCTTCTTTGGAGAAGTCACTGCTCAGATCTTTTGCCCGTCTTTTTAATCGGGTTGTTGATTTTTTGTTGTTGTTGAGCTGTCGGAGTTCTTTCTGTGTTTTGGATATAAACCCCTTATCCGATATATGGTTTGCAAGTATCTTCTCCCAGTTGTTAGGTTGTGTTTTGGTTTTGTGGATGGTTTCCTTTGCCGTGCAGAAGATTTTTTTTCACTTTGATGTAGTCCCGTTTGTTCATTTTGTACTTTGTTTCCATTGCCCAGTCAGACGTGGTACTTGAAAGTAGGCTGCTAAGACTGCTGTCAAAGGGCATACTGCCTATGTTTTCTTCTAGACGTTGCATGGTTTCGGGTGTGGCATTGCAGTCAGACCCGAGGAGGCTGCAGTTCCCCGAGAGCGAGCGTGTGGGCGGGGCCCCAGGAGTTCTCCCAGGAGGGTGTCCCTGTCCCTGTCCGCAGTCCACCGCCTGAGGGCGGGGGGGTGGGGGAGTGGGGCGGGGCAGCGGCCAGGGAGCCTCTGGGCGGCGGCGCGCGCGCGCGCGCGCGGGGAGCGCGCACGGCTGCTGGGCCGCCGTCCGTCCGGGGAGGCGTCGGCCAGCCGCGCCTGCCTGCCCAGAGCCGAGCCCGGCGGAGTCCGGCCGCGCTCTGCTGCTCTCTCCTGGGCCGGGCTCGCCCGTTCCCCCGGCGTCCCTGGACGCCGCTCCGTGTCCCCGCTGGGCACAGCAGCCCGGGCCCTCCACAGCCACGGCCGCTAGCCTGAGGAGGCCCTCCTTCAGCTCCCGCTCTTCCTGCTCGCCGGACACGGACGACCAGGGCGCCTGCGAAGAGGATTCCATCTGGGAGAGGTACCTGGGGGCGTGGGCCTGGGGGCTGGTGGGAGGCGAGCGTGTCCCTGAGGAATAGGCTGGTGCGCCGAGAGGTGCCCGTCAGGCCGCGGGACAGCTGCGCGGCGCGGGCAGCGAGGGGGTCTCTTCGTGCGCTTCACGCGTTCGTGGAACGGGCGTGTGCCGGGCACCTGCCCAGGGGCCAGCCTGGGGATGCGGTGCCCGGGAGTCGGGCGCTGAAGCGGCGCCCGTGGTCTTGGCTTCTTGGAAGGCCAGACGCGACGTCGGTAACGACACTGGTCTCGATGCGTTCTGAGGGGTGCAGGTCTCCTCTTTCGAGGCTACGTTCCGTTGGGGTTTTCACGAAGCCTGTCGTGGCCCTGAAGCTCAGGCCGGTTCAGGGGAAGTGGCCTGTGGAGGGCCGCATAATATTCGTGTGCAGAGCCAGTGCTTTCCAAAGGCCTTGACTGGGCAGAAGTCTACCTGTTAGGGGTGCAGTGGGGGCTGTCCGGGGAGCATTGTGAGCACAGGTGTGTGTCCCACACTTGAAAGTCTGGCAAAGAAAGCGTGAGGCTGGAGGGTGCTCCGTTCGTTCCCTCCTTCCACAGAAAGTCTGGAGAGTTGACTTTGGGACTTCCTTTCCTCGGGTCGGTGCGTGTTCAGTGGTCTGGACACTTGGTGGGCAAGACTGACAGGGTGTTTGACGTACTGGACCTCGCAGCCTAGTTGGAAAGGACAGATAGGCAGCAACTAATTACCTAGGAGATACGTAAAAGCCATTCTGTGTTGAGTGCTGAGAAATACGGCATTTACTGTTAGACTTTGTGACTTAGGCAGTGATGTTTAAGCTGAGAGCAGATGCCTAAAGCAAGGAGGACTTGTGCGGGAGAGCGTTGGGACAGGGCAAGGGAGGAGGATGGCCTGTCAGAGGAGCTGAAAGCATGCCCTGGAGACTGGGGCCGCGTAGGGACTGTAGGGTGGGGAAAACCAAACTTTTCGATTAAGGCTGGCGCTTTCTATAGGCTTTCGGAGACTAAGCGTGGTGATTCAGCACGTGGACTCTGGAGCCAGACTCTGTCACATGGGTCCTAGCTCTGCCACCTACGGGCTGTGTGAACTTGGGCAAGTTACTGTACCATTCTGTGTGTCAGTTTCCTGATCTGTAAAACGGGGATGATTATAACACACACTCCATAGGTGAGTGTAAAGGTTAGAGGCTATTTCATGTCCGTAAAGTACTTAGAGCAGTGTCTGGCCTTCAGTAGGCGTTAGTAGTGGTTGATTAAATAAATGGATAAATGCATACATAAGTATTCAAGGCTTGGAGGCTGTCCCTCGTGCAACGTGTGAACTGGAATGGATTACACCCGGCTTTGTTTCCTTTCCAGCTTGCAGTTGCTACTGACCGCATCTGTGGCACTGTGGAATTAGAAATAATCTCCCTCGACTTGGCTGCTCTTGGTAACAGAATCTAATGCTGTCCAGATTATCCCAGGGAAATAAAAGCCTTGTCAGTAGCCTAGTAGGGTCAGGCTTATTTAATAGGTATCGCTTATATTGGTTTGGCTGGTATTTGTTGGTAACTTTTTCTTGGCAAAGCTGCTCGGTTAAAAAAAGTAGATTAGCTGTAAAATAGTTCAGACCCAGGGAAAAGTAGAGAGTCGTGTAAGCAGAGCACGCCTTTCCTTGACTCTCTGTCGAGAGCTTTTGTGACTCCAGCCGCTCTCTGCCTCAGACGCGGTGCCCTCTGCGTGTGCAGTCATCTAAACCGTGCAGGGTCCGGAACCGTGGAGAATCTAAGGCAGTGCAGTCATGCTTTGCTTAACAGTGGGGCTAGGTTCTGAGAGTGCGTCACGGTCAGGCAATCTCGTGAGCGTGCAAGCACCACGGAGTTCATAAACCTAGATGGCAGAGCCTCCTATACACCTTGGCTCTATGGGACTAATCTTTTGGGACCCCCGTTGTTGACTGAAACGTCCTGATGTAGCGCCTGACGCTACTTCCCAACTCCAAGGGCACGGGAGTGTAGCCTGTGGGGCTCTGTCAAAGAACGGAGACGCTCGAGGCCTACTCTGGACCCACTGACTCAGAATCTACTGGGATAGTTCCCGGCTTTAAAGACCAGCCATAGTCCTCATCTGCAGACATCTCCTCAACGGTTTTCCACACCGGGTTTTCCCTCACCTGAGAAAACAGGCCAAGAGATTGTGAGGATCCATAGTTAGTGTTTTAATCCATTTGGCAGGACTCAGTGTTTTTCACGTTCTGTGATACTGGGATCTGCGTCTTCACTGTCATGTGTTAAACCTTTAAGTCTTGTCCAAAAGTCATGTCATTACCTAGAGAATCCTTCTGTGAATTCCAGGCAGGTTGCCATCTTTCTGCTTCCGCCTCCTCTCCTCACCTTTACAATGGGGAGAATAACGGTAACCTACCTTTTGGATGTGAGGATTAAACGAGACAGTTGGTGCAAAGCAGTCGGCGCAGGATCTGGCACAAAGCGAAGCCTTCAATAAATTATGATTACAGTAGTTTTGACTTCCTCCAGTCGGAATATAGTCGAGTTGAAGTTCGTGGCTATGTCACAGCTGTGTCTCAGGCTGGTGTCTGCCGCCCTGAGCCAAGCCGTAAAAATCCTAGAATAACTTTGCAAAAGCCTGTTAGCCTCTTGAGGCTCCTACACTTCTTTATTTTATTTTGTTTTATTTTATTTTATTTTACTTTATTGCAGTGACAGTGGATTCTAACATCACGTAGCTTTCCAGAGGTACGTTGTAATATTTCGAATTCTGTGTAGATTACGTCGTGTTCACCGCCCAAAAACTAATTATAGTCCGTCACCTCACATGTGAGCCTCATCGCCCCTTGGCTCTCTCCCCTCCCCCTCCCCCTACGGTAACCACCAATCCAATCTCCGTTGCTCTGTGCGTGTTCGTCATTGTTTTTATCATGTACTCATGAGTGAGATCACACGGTGTTTGACTTTCTCCCTCTGATTTATTTCACTTCGCATAATACCCTCAAGGTCCATCCACGTTGTCACAAATGGCCGGATCTCATCGTTTCTTAGGGCCGAGTAGCATTCCATTGTGTATACACACCACATCTTCTCTGTCCATACTTCCCTTGATGGGCACCTAGGTTGCTTCCAAGTTTTGGCTGTTGTGAATAATGCTGCAGTGAACCTAGGGGTGCATGTGTCTTTCTGCATTGGTGTTTTCCAGTTCTTTGGATAAATACCCAGCAGTGGGCTAGCTGGATCATACATATGGTAGATGTATTCTTAGTTTTCTGAGGATACTCCATACGGCTTTCCATGGTGGCTGCACCAGTCTGCACTCCCACCAGCAGTGTAGGAGAGTTCCCTTCTCTCCACATCCTCTCCGACACTTGTCTCCTGTCTTGTTAATTAGAGCCATTCTGACCAGAGGAAGGTGACCTCTCCTTGTAGTTTTGATTTGCCTTCCTCTGATCGCTAATGATGTTGAGCCCCTTTCCATATGCCTGTTGGCCACCCGTATACCTTCTTTGGAGAAGTCACTGCTCAGATCTTTGCCCGTCTTTTTAATCGGGTTGTTGATTTTTTGTTGTTGTTGAGCTGTCGGAGTTCTTTCTGTGTTTTGGATATAAACCCCTTATCCGATATATGGTTTGCAAGTATCTTCTCCCAGTTGTTAGGTTGTGTTTTGGTTTTGTGGATGGTTTCCTTTGCCGTGCAGAAGATTTTTTTTCACTTTGATGTAGTCCCGTTTGTTCATTTTGTACTGTGTTTCCATTGCCCAGTCAGACATGGTACTTGAAAGTAGGCTGCTAAGACTGCTGTCAAAGGGCATACTGCCTATGTTTTCTTCTAGACGTTGCATGGTTTCGGTGTGGCATTGCAGTCAGACCCGAGGAGGCTGCAGTTCGAGAGCGAGCGTGTGGGCGGGGCCCCAGCAGTTCTCCCAGGAGGGTGTCCCTGTCCCTGTCCGCAGTCCACCGCCTGAGGGGGGGGGGTGGGGGGGCAGCGGCCAGGGAGCCTCTGGGCGGCGGCGCGCGCGCGCGCGCGCGGGAGCGCGCACGGCTGCTGGGCCGCCGTCCGGGGAGGCGTCGGCCAGCCGCGCCTGCCTGCCCAGAGCCGAGCCCGGCGGAGTCCGGCCGCGCTCTGCTGCTCTCTCCTGGGCCGGGCTCGCCCGTTCCCCGGCGTCCCTGGACGCCGCTCCGTGTCCCCTGCGCACAGCCCGGGCCCTCCACAGCCACGGCCGCTAGCCTGAGGAGGCCCTCCTTCAGCTCCCGCTCTTCCTGCTCGCCGGACACGGACGACCAGGGCGCCTGCGAAGAGGATTCCATCTGGGAGAGGTACCTGGGGGCGTGGGCCTGGGGGCTGGTGGGAGGCGAGCGTGTCCCTGAGGAATAGGCTGGTGCGCCGAGAGGTGCCCGTCAGGCCGCGGGACAGCTGCGCGGCGCGGGCAGCGAGGGGTCTCTTCGTGCGCTTCACGCGTTCGTGGAACGGGCGTGTGCCGGGCACCTGCCCAGGGGCCAGCCTGGGGATGCGGTGCCTCGGGAGTCGGGCGCTGAAGCGGCGCCCGTGGTCTTGGCTTCTTGGAAGGCCAGACGCGACGTCGGTAACGACACTGGTCTCGATGCGTTCTGAGGGGTGCAGGTCTCCTCTTTCGAGGCTACGTTCCGTTGGGGTTTTCACGAAGCCTGTCGTGGCCCTGAAGCTCAGGCCGGTTCAGGGGAAGTGGCCTGTGGAGGGCCGCATAATATTCGTGTGCAGAGCCAGTGCTTTCCAAAGGCCTTGACTGGGCAGAAGTCTACCTGTTAGGGGTGCAGTGGGGGCTGTCCGGGAGCATTGTGAGCACAGGTGTGTGTCCCACACTTGAAAGTCTGGCAAAGAAAGCGTGAGGCTGGAGGGTGCTCCGTTCGTTCCCTCCTTCCACAGAAAGTCTGGAGAGTTGACTTAGGGACTTCCCCTCGGGTCGGTGCGTGTTCAGTGGTCTGGACACTTGGTGGGCAAGACTGACAGGGTGTTTGACGTACTGGACCTCGCAGCCTAGTTGGAAAGGACAGATAGGCAGCAACTAATTACCTAGGAGATACGTAAAAGCCATTCTGTGTTGAGTGCTGAGAAATACGGCATTTACTGTTAGACTTTGTGACTTAGGCAGTGATGTTTAAGCTGAGAGCAGATGCCTAAAAGCAAAGGAGGACTTGTGCGGGAGAGCGTTGGGACAGGGCAAGGGAGGAGGATGGCCTGTCAGAGGAGCTGAAAGCATGCCCTGGAGACTGGGGCCGCGTAGGGACTGTAGGGTGGGAAAACCAAACTTTTCGATTAAGGCTGGCGCTTTCTATAGGCTTTCGGAGACTAAGCGTGGTGATTCAGCACGTGACTCTGGAGCCAGACTCTGTCACATGGGTCCTAGCTCTGCCACCTACGGGCTGTGTGAACTTGGGCAAGTTACTGTACCATTCTGTGTGTCAGTTTCCTGATCTGTAAAACGGGGATGATTATAACACACACTCCATAGGTGAGTGTAAAGGTTAGAGGCTATTTCATGTCCGTAAAGTACTTAGAGCAGTGTCTGGCCTTCAGTAGGCGTTAGTAGTGGTTGATTAAATAAATGGATAAATGCATACATAAGTATTCAAGGCTTGGAGGCTGTCCCTCGTGCAACGTGTGAACTGGAATGGATTACACCCGCTTTGTTTCCTTTCCAGCTTGCAGTTGCTACTGACCGCATCTGTGGCACTGTGGAATTAGAAATAATCTCCCTCGACTTGGCTGCTCTTGGTAACAGAATCTAATGCTGTCCAGATTATCCCAGGGAAATAAAAGCCTTGTCAGTAGCCTAGTAGGGTCAGGCTTATTTAATAGGTATCGCTTATATTGGTTTGGCTGGTATTTGTTGGTAACTTTTTCTTGGCAAAGCTGCTCGGTTAAAAGTAGATTAGCTGTAAAATAGTTCAGACCCAGGGAAAAGTAGAGAGTCGTGTAAGCAGAGCACGCCTTTCCTTGACTCTCTGTCGAGAGCTTTTGTGACTCCAGCCGCTCTCTGCCTCAGACGCGGTGCCCTCTGCGTGTGCAGTCATCTAAACCGTGCAGGGTCCGGAACCGTGGAGAATCTAAGGCAGTGCAGTCATGCTTTGCTTAACAGTGGGGCTAGGTTCTGAGGAGTGCGTCACGGTCAGGCAATCTCGTGAGCGTGCAAGCACCACGGAGTTCATAAACCTAGATGGCAGAGCCTCCTATACACCTTGGCTCTATGGGACTAATCTTTTGGGACCCCCGTTGTTGACTGAAACGTCCTGATGTAGCGCCTGACGCTACTTCCCAACTCCAAGGGCACGGGAGTGTAGCCTGTGGGGCTCTGTCAAAGAACGGAGACGCTCGAGGCCTACTCTGGACCCACTGACTCAGAATCTACTGGGATAGTTCCCGGCTTTAAAGACCAGCCATAGTCCTCATCTGCAGACATCTCCTCAACGGTTTTCCACACCGGGTTTTCCCTCACCTGAGAAAACAGGCCAAGAGATTGTGAGGATCCATAGTTAGTGTTTTAATCCATTTGGCAGGACTCAGTGTTTTTCACGTTCTGTGATACTGGGATCTGCGTCTTCACTGTCATGTGTTAAACCTTTAAGTCTTGTCCAAAAGTCATGTCATTACCTAGAGAATCCTTCTGTGAATTCCAGGCAGGTTGCCATCTTTCTGCTTCCGCCTCCTCTCCTCACCTTTACAATGGGGAGAATAACGGTAACCTACCTTTTGGATGTGAGGATTAAACGAGACAGTTGGTGCAAAGCAGTCGGCGCAGGATCTGGCACAAAGCGAAGCCTTCAATAAATTATGATTACAGTAGTTTTGACTTCCCTCCAGTCGGAATATAGTCGAGTTGAAGTTCGTGGCTATGTCACAGCTGTGTCTCAGGCTGGTGTCTGCCGCCCTGAGCCAAGCCGTAAAAATCCCTAGAATAACTTTGCAAAAGCCTGTTAGCCTCTTGAGGCTCCTACACTTCTTTATTTTATTTTATTTTATTTTGTTTTATTTTATTTTATTTTACTTTATTGCAGTGACAGTGGATTCCAACATCACGTAGCTTTCCAGAGGTACGTTGTAATACATTTCGAATTCTGTGTAGATTACGTCGTGTTCACCGCCCAAAAACTAATTATAGTCCGTCACCTCACATGTGAGCCTCATCGCCCCTTTGGCTCTCTCCCCTCCCCCTCCCCTACGGTAACCACCAATCCAATCTCCGTTGCTCTGTGCGTGTTCGTCATTGTTTTTATCATGTACTCATGAGTGAGATCACACGGTGTTTGACTTTCTCCCTCTGATTTATTTCACTTCGCAGAATACCCTCAAGGTCCATCCACGTTGTCACAAATGGCCGGATCTCATCGTTTCTTAGGGCCGAGTAGCATTCCATTGTGTATACACACCACATCTTCTCTGTCCATACTTCCCTTGATGGGCACCTAGGTTGCTTCCAAGTTTTGGCTGTTGTGAGTAATGCTGCAGTGAACCTAGGGGTGCATGTGTCTTTCTGCATTGGTGTTTTCCAGTTCTTTGGATAAATACCCAGCAGTGGGCTAGCTGGATCATACATATGGTAGATGTATTCTTAGTTTTCTGAGGATACTCCATACGGCTTTCCATGGTGGCTGCACCAGTCTGCACTCCCACCAGCAGTGTAGGAGAGTTCCCTTCTCTCCACATCCTCTCCGACACTTGTCTCCTGTCTTGTTAATTAGAGCCATTCTGACCAGAGGAAGGTGACCTCTCCTTGTAGTTTTGATTTGCCTTCCTCTGATCGCTAATGATGTTGAGCCCCTTTCCATATGCCTGTTGGCCACCCGTATACCTTCTTTGGAGAAGTCACTGCTCAGATCTTTTGCCCGTCTTTTTAATCGGGTTGTTGATTTTTTGTTGTTGTTGAGCTGTCGGAGTTCTTTCTGTGTTTTGGATATAAACCCCTTATCCGATATATGGTTTGCAAGTATCTTCTCCCAGTTGTTAGGTTGTGTTTTGGTTTTGTGGATGGTTTCCTTTGCCGTGCAGAAGATTTTTTTTCACTTTGATGTAGTCCCGTTTGTTCATTTTGTACTGTGTTTCCATTGCCCAGTCAGACATGGTACTTGAAAGTAGGCTGCTAAGACTGCTGTCAAAGGGCATACTGCCTATGTTTTCTTCTAGACGTTGCATGGTTTCGGGTGTGGCATTGCAGTCAGACCCGAGGAGGCTGCAGTTCCCCGAGAGCGAGCGTGTGGGCGGGGCCCCAGCAGTTCTCCCAGGAGGGTGTCCCTGTCCCTGTCCGCAGTCCACCGCCTGAGGGGCGGGGGGGGGGGGCGGGGCAGCGGCCAGGGAGCCTCTGGGCGGCGGCGCGCGCGCGCGCGGGGAGCGCGCACGGCTGCTGGGCCGCCGTCCGGGGAGGCGTCGGCCAGCCGCGCCTGCCTGCCCAGAGCCGAGCCCGGCGGAGTCCGGCCGCGCTCTGCTGCTCTCTCCTGGGCCGGGCTCGCCCGTTCCCCCGGCGTCCCTGGACGCCGCTCCGTGTCCCCGCTGCGCACAGCAGCCCGGGCCCTCCACAGCCACGGCCGCTAGCCTGAGGAGGCCCTCCTTCAGCTCTCGCTCTTCCTGCTCGCCGGACACGGACGACCAGGGCGCCTGCGAAGAGGATTCCATCTGGGAGAGGTACCTGGGGGCGTGGGCCTGGGGGCTGGTGGGAGGCGAGCGTGTCCCTGAGGAATAGGCTGGTGCGCCGAGAGGTGCCCGTCAGGCCGCGGGACAGCTGCGCGGCGCGGGCAGCGAGGGGGTCTCTTCGTGCGCTTCACGCGTTCGTGGAACGGGCGGTGTGTGCCGGGCACCTGCCCAGGGGCCAGCCTGGGGATGCGGTGCCCGGGAGTCGGCGCTGAAGCGGCGCCCGTGGTCTTGGCTTCTTGGAAGGCCAGACGCGACGTCGGTAACGACACTGGTCTCGATGCGTTCTGAGGGGTGCAGGTCTCCCTCTTTTCGAGGCTACGTTCCGTTGGGGTTTTCACGAAGCCTGTCGTGGCCCTGAAGCTCAGGCCGGTTCAGGGGAAGTGGCCTGTGGAGGGCCGCATAATATTCGTGTGCAGAGCCAGTGCTTTCCAAAGGCCTTGACTGGGCAGAAGTCTACCTGTTAGGGGTGCAGTGGGGGCTGTCCGGGGAGCATTGTGAGCACAGGTGTGTGTCCCACACTTGAAAGTCTGGCAAAGAAAGCGTGAGGCTGGAGGGTGCTCCGTTCGTTCCCTCCTTCCACAGAAAGTCTGGAGAGTTGACTTTGGGACTTCCTTTCCTCGGGTCGGTGCGTGTTCAGTGGTCTGGACACTTGGTGGGCAAGACTGACAGGGTGTTTGACGTACTGGACCTCGCAGCCTAGTTGGAAAGGACAGATAGGCAGCAACTAATTACCTAGGAGATACGTAAAAGCCATTCTGTGTTGAGTGCTGAGAAATACGGCATTTACTGTTAGACTTTGTGACTTAGGCAGTGATGTTTAAGCTGAGAGCAGATGCCTAAAAGCAAAGGAGGACTTGTGCGGGAGAGCGTTGGGACAGGGCAAGGGAGGAGGATGGCCTGTCAGAGGAGCTGAAAGCATGCCCTGGAGACTGGGGCCGCGTAGGGACTGTAGGGTGGGGAAAACCAAACTTTTCGATTAAGGCTGGCGCTTTCTATAGGCTTTCGGAGACTAAGCGTGGTGATTCAGCACGTGGACTCTGGAGCCAGACTCTGTCACATGGGTCCTAGCTCTGCCACCTACGGGCTGTGTGAACTTGGGCAAGTTACTGTACCATTCTGTGTGTCAGTTTCCTGATCTGTAAAACGGGGATGATTATAACACACACTCCATAGGTGAGTGTAAAGGTTAGAGGCTATTTCATGTCCGTAAAGTACTTAGAGCAGTGTCTGGCCTTCAGTAGGCGTTAGTAGTGGTTGATTAAATAAATGGATAAATGCATACATAAGTATTCAAGGCTTGGAGGCTGTCCCTCGTGCAACGTGTGAACTGGAATGGATTACACCCGGCTTTGTTTCCTTTCCAGCTTGCAGTTGCTACTGACCGCATCTGTGGCACTGTGGAATTAGAAATAATCTCCCTCGACTTGGCTGCTCTTGGTAACAGAATCTAATGCTGTCCAGATTATCCCAGGGAAATAAAAGCCTTGTCAGTAGCCTAGTAGGGTCAGGCTTATTTAATAGGTATCGCTTATATTGGTTTGGCTGGTATTTGTTGGTAACTTTTTCTTGGCAAAGCTGCTCGGTTAAAAAGTAGATTAGCTGTAAAATAGTTCAGACCCAGGGAAAAGTAGAGAGTCGTGTAAGCAGAGCACGCTTCCTTGACTCTCTGTCGAGAGCTTTTGTGACTCCAGCCGCTCTCTGCCTCAGACGCGGTGCCCTCTGCGTGTGCAGTCATCTAAACCGTGCAGGGTCCGGAACCGTGGAGAATCTAAGGCAGTGCAGTCATGCTTTGCTTAACAGTGGGGCTAGGTTCTGAGGAGTGCGTCACGGTCAGGCAATCTCGTGAGCGTGCAAGCACCACGGAGTTCATAAACCTAGATGGCAGAGCCTCCTACACACCTTGGCTCTATGGGACTAATCTTTTGGGACCCCCGTTGTTGACTGAAACGTCCTGATGTAGCTAGCGCCTGACGGTACTTCCCAACTCCAAGGGCACGGGAGTGTAGCCTGTGGGGCTCTGTCAAAGAACGGAGACGCTCGAGGCCTACTCTGGACCCACTGACTCAGAATCTACTGGGATAGTTCCCGGCTTTAAAGACCAGCCATAGTCCTCATCTGCAGACATCTCCTCAACGGTTTTCCACACCGGGTTTTCCCTCACCTGAGAAAACAGGCCAAGAGATTGTGAGGATCCATAGTTAGTGTTTTAATCCATTTGTTTTTCACGTTCTGTGATACTGGGATCTGCGTCTTCACTGTCATGTGTTAAACCTTTAAGTCTTGTCCAAAAGTCATGTCATTACCTAGAGAATCCTTCTGTGAATTCCAGGCAGGTTGCCATCTTTCTGCTTCCGCCTCCTCTCCTCACCTTTACAATGGGGAGAATAACGGTAACCTACTTTTGGATGTGAGGATTAAACGAGACAGTTGGTGCAAAGCAGTCGGCGCAGGATCTGGCACAAAGCGAAGCCTTCAATAAATTATGATTACAGTAGTTTTGACTTCCTCCAGTCGGAATATAGTCGAGTTGAAGTTCGTGGCTATGTCACAGCTGTGTCTCAGGCTGGTGTCTGCCGCCCTGAGCCAAGCCGTAAAATCCCTAGAATAACTTTGCAAAAGCCTGTTAGCCTCTTGAGGCTCCTACACTTCTTTATTTTATTTTGTTTTATTTTATTTTATTTTACTTTATTGCAGTGACAGTGGATTCTAACATCACGTAGCTTTCCAGAGGTACGTTGTAATACATTTCGAATTCTGTGTAGATTACGTCGTGTTCACCGCCCAAAACTAATTATAGTCCGTCGCCTCACATGTGAGCCTCATCGCCCCTTCGGCTCTCTCCCCTCCCCCTCCCCTACGGTAACCACCAATCCAATCTCCGTTGCTCTGTGCGTGTTCGTCATTGTTTTTGTCATGTACTCATGAGTGAGATCACACGGTGTTTGACTTTCTCCCTCTGATTTATTTCACTTCGCATAATACCCTCAAGGTCCATCCACGTTGTCACAAATGGCCGGATCTCATCGTTTCTTAGGGCCGAGTAGCATTCCATTGTGTATACACACCACATCTTCTCTGTCCATACTTCCCTTGATGGGCACCTAGGTTGCTTCCAAGTTTTGGCTGTTGTGAATAATGCTGCAGTGAACCTAGGGGTGCATGTGTCTTTCTGCATTGGTGTTTTCCAGTTCTTTGGATAAATACCCAGCAGTGGGCTAGCTGGATCATACATATGGTAGATGTATTCTTAGTTTTCTGAGGATACTCCATACGGCTTTCCATGGTGGCTGCACCAGTCTGCACTCCCACCAGCAGTGTAGGAGAGTTCCCTTCTCTCCACATCCTCTCCGACACTTGTCTCCTGTCTTGTTAATTAGAGCCATTCTGACCAGAGGAAGGTGACCTCTCCTTGTAGTTTTGATTTGCCTTCCTCTGATCGCTAATGATGTTGAGCCCCTTTCCATATGCCTGTTGGCCACCCGTATACCTTCTTTGGAGAAGTCACTGCTCAGATCTTTTGCCCGTCTTTTTAATCGGGTTGTTGATTTTTTGTTGTTGTTGAGCTGTCGGAGTTCTTTCTGTGTTTTGGATATAAACCCCTTATCCGATATATGGTTTGCAAGTATCTTCTCCCAGTTGTTAGGTTGTGTTTTGGTTTTGTGGATGGTTTCCTTTGCCGTGCAGAAGATTTTTTTTCACTTTGATGTAGTCCCGTTTGTTCATTTTGTACTGTGTTTCCATTGCCCAGTCAGACATGGTACTTGAAAGTAGGCTGCTAAGACTGCTGTCAAAGGGCATACTGCCTATGTTTTCTTCTAGACGTTGCATGGTTTCGGGTGTGGCATTGCAGTCAGACCCGAGGAGGCTGCAGTTCCCCGAGAGCGAGCGTGTGGGCGGGGCCCCAGCAGTTCTCCCAGGAGGGTGTCCCTGTCCCTGTCCGCAGTCCACCGCCTGAGGGGCGGGGGGGTGGGGCGGGGCAGCGGCCAGGGAGCCTCTGGGCGGCGGGGCGCGCGCGCGCGCGCGCGGGGAGCGCGCACGGCTGCTGGGCCGCCGTCCGGGGAGGCGTCGGCCAGCCGCGCCTGCCTGCCCAGAGCCGAGCCCGGCGGAGTCCGGCCGCGCTCTGCTGCTCTCTCCTGGGCCGGGCTCGCCCGTTCCCCGGCGTCCCTGGACGCCGCTCCGTGTCCCCGCTGCGCACAGCAGCCCGGGCCCTCCACAGCCACGGCCGCTAGCCTGAGGAGGCCCTCCTTCAGCTCCCGCTCTTCCTGCTCGCCGGACACGGACGACCAGGGCGCCTGCGAAGAGGATTCCATCTGGGAGAGGTACCTGGGGGCGTGGGCCTGGGGGCTGGTGGGAGGCGAGCGTGTCCCTGAGGAATAGGCTGGTGCGCCGAGAGGTGCCCGTCAGGCCGCGGGACAGCTGCGCGGCGCGGGCAGCGAGGGGGTCTCTTCGTGCGCTTCACGCGTTCGTGGAACGGGCGTGTGTGCCGGGCACCTGCCCAGGGGCCAGCCTGGGGATGCGGTGCCCGGGAGTCGGGCGCTGAAGCGGCGCCCGTGGTCTTGGCTTCTTGGAAGGCCAGACGCGACGTCGGTAACGACACTGGTCTCGATGCGTTCTGAGGGGTGCAGGTCTCCCTCTTTTCGAGGCTACGTTCCGTTGGGGTTTTCACGAAGCCTGTCGTGGCCCTGAAGCTCAGGCCGGTTCAGGGGAAGTGGCCTGTGGAGGGCCGCGTAATATTCGTGTGCAGAGCCAGTGCTTTCCAAAGGCCTTGACTGGGCAGAAGTCTACCTGTTAGGGGTGCAGTGGGGGCTGTCCGGGGAGCATTGTGAGCACAGGTGTGTGTCCCACACTTGAAAGTCTGGCAAAGAAAGCGTGAGGCTGGAGGGTGCTCCGTTCGTTCCCTCCTTCCACAGAAAGTCTGGAGAGTTGACTTTGGGACTTCCTTTCCTCGGGTCGGTGCGTGTTCAGTGGTCTGGACACTTGGTGGGCAAGACTGACAGGGTGTTTGACGTACTGGACCTCGCAGCCTAGTTGGAAAGGACAGATAGGCAGCAACTAATTACCTAGGAGATACGTAAAAGCCATTCTGTGTTGAGTGCTGAGAAATACGGCATTTACTGTTAGACTTTGTGACTTAGGCAGTGATGTTTAAGCTGAGAGCAGATGCCTAAAAGCAAAGGAGGACTTGTGCGGGAGAGCGTTGGGACAGGGCAAGGGAGGAGGATGGCCTGTCAGAGGAGCTGAAAGCATGCCCTGGAGACTGGGGCCGCGTAGGGACTGTAGGGTGGGGAAAACCAAACTTTTCGATTAAGGCTGGCGCTTTCTATAGGCTTTCGGAGACTAAGCGTGGTGATTCAGCACGTGGACTCTGGAGCCAGACTCTGTCACATGGGTCCTAGCTCTGCCACCTACGGGCTGTGTGAACTTGGGCAAGTTACTGTACCATTCTGTGTGTCAGTTTCCTGATCTGTAAAACGGGGATGATTATAACACACACTCCATAGGTGAGTGTAAAGGTTAGAGGCTATTTCATGTCCGTAAAGTACTTAGAGCAGTGTCTGGCCTTCAGTAGGCGTTAGTAGTGGTTGATTAAATAAATGGATAAATGCATACATAAGTATTCAAGGCTTGGAGGCTGTCCCTCGTGCAACGTGTGAACTGGAATGGATTACACCCGGCTTTGTTTCCTTTCCAGCTTGCAGTTGCTACTGACCGCATCTGTGGCACTGTGGAATTAGAAATAATCTCCCTCGACTTGGCTGCTCTTGGTAACAGAATCTAATGCTGTCCAGATTATCCCAGGGAAATAAAAGCCTTGTCAGTAGCCTAGTAGGGTCAGGCTTATTTAATAGGTATCGCTTATATTGGTTTGGCTGGTATTTGTTGGTAACTTTTTCTTGGCAAAGCTGCTCGGTTAAAAAGTAGATTAGCTGTAAAATAGTTCAGACCCAGAGAAAAGTAGAGAGTCGTGTAAGCAGAGCACGCCTTTTCCTTGACTCTCTGTCGAGAGCTTTTGTGACTCCAGCCGCTCTGCCTCAGACGCGGTGCCCTCTGCGTGTGCAGTCATCTAAACCGTGCAGGGTCCGGAACCGTGGAGAATCTAAGGCAGTGCAGTCATGCTTTGCTTAACAGTGGGGCTAGGTTCTGAGGAGTGCGTCACGGTCAGGCAATCTCGTGAGCGTGCAAGCACCACGGAGTTCATAAACCTAGATGGCAGAGCCTCCTATACACCTTGGCTCTATGGGACTAATCTTTTGGGACCCCCGTTGTTGACTGAAACGTCCTGATGTAGCGCCTGACGGTACTTCCCAACTCCAAGGGCACGGGAGTGTAGCCTGTGGGGCTCTGTCAAAGAACGGAGACGCTCGAGGCCTACTCTGGACCCACTGACTCAGAATCTACTGGGATAGTTCCCGGCTTTAAAGACCAGCCATAGTCCTCATCTGCAGACATCTCCTCAACGGTTTTCCACACCGGGTTTTCCCTCACCTGAGAAAACAGGCCAAGAGATTGTGAGGATCCATAGTTAGTGTTTTAATCCATTTGGCAGGACTCAGTGTTTTTCACGTTCTGTGATACTGGGATCTGCGTCTTCACTGTCATGTGTTAAACCTTTAAGTCTTGTCCAAAAGTCATGTCATTACCTAGAGAATCCTTCTGTGAATTCCAGGCAGGTTGCCATCTTTCTGCTTCCGCCTCCTCTCCTCACCTTTACAATGGGGAGAATAACGGTAACCTACCTTTTGGATGTGAGGATTAAACGAGACAGTTGGTGCAAAGCAGTCGGCGCAGGATCTGGCACAAAGCGAAGCCTTCAATAAATTATGATTACAGTAGTTTTGACTTCCCTCCAGTCGGAATATAGTCGAGTTGAAGTTCGTGGCTATGTCACAGCTGTGTCTCAGGCTGGTGTCTGCCGCCCTGAGCCAAGCCGTAAAAATCCCTAGAATAACTTTGCAAAAGCCTGTTAGCCTCTTGAGGCTCCTACACTTCTTTATTTTATTTTGTTTTATTTTATTTTATTTTACTTTATTGCAGTGACAGTGGATTCTAACATCACGTAGCTTTCCAGAGGTACGTTGTAATACATTTCGAATTCTGTGTAGATTTCGTCGTGTTCACCGCCCAAAAAGTAATTATAGTCCGTCACCTCACATGTGAGCCTCATCGCCCCTTTGGCTCTCTCCTCCCCCCTCCCCCTACGGTAACCACCAATCCAATCTCCGTTGCTCTGTGCGTGTTCGTCATTGTTTTTATCATGTACTCATGAGTGAGATCACACGGTGTTTGACTTTCTCCCTCTGATTTATTTCACTTCGCATAATACCCTCAAGGTCCATCCACGTTGTCACAAATGGCCGGATCTCATCGTTTCTTAGGGCCGAGTAGCATTCCATTGTGTATACACACCACATCTTCTCTGTCCATACTTCCCTTGATGGGCACCTAGGTTGCTTCCAAGTTTTGGCTGTTGTGAATAATGCTGCAGTGAACCTAGGGGTGCATGTGTCTTTCTGCATTGGTGTTTTCCAGTTCTTTGGATAAATACCCAGCAGTGGGCTAGCTGGATCATACATATGGTAGATGTATTCTTAGTTTTCTGAGGATACTCCATACGGCTTTCCATGGTGGCTGCACCAGTCTGCACTCCCACCAGCAGTGTAGGAGAGTTCCCTTCTCTCCACATCCTCTCCGACACTTGTCTCCTGTCTTGTTAATTAGAGCCATTCTGACCAGAGGAAGGTGACCTCTCCTTGTAGTTTTGATTTGCCTTCCTCTGATCGCTAATGATGTTGAGCCCCTTTCCATATGCCTGTTGGCCACCCGTATACCTTCTTTGGAGAAGTCACTGCTCAGATCTTTTGCCCGTCTTTTTAATCGGGTTGTTGATTTTTTGTTGTTGTTGAGCTGTCGGAGTTCTTTCTGTGTTTTGGATATAAACCCCTTATCCGATATATGGTTTGCAAGTATCTTCTCCCAGTTGTTAGGTTGTGTTTTGGTTTTGTGGATGGTTTCCTTTGCCGTGCAGAAGATTTTTTTTCACTTTGATGTAGTCCCGTTTGTTCATTTTGTACTGTGTTTCCATTGCCCAGTCAGACATGGTACTTGAAAGTAGGCTGCTAAGACTGCTGTCAAAGGGCATACTGCCTATGTTTTCTTCTAGACGTTGCATGGTTTCGGGTGTGGCATTGCAGTCAGACCCGAGGAGGCTGCAGTTCCCCGAGAGCGAGCGTGTGGGCGGGGCCCCAGCAGTTCTCCCAGGAGGGTGTCCCTGTCCCTGTCCGCAGTCCACCGCCTGAGGGGCGGGGGGGTGGGGCGGGGCAGCGGCCAGGGAGCCTCTGGGCGGCGGCGCGCGCGCGCGCGCGGGGAGCGCGCACGGCTGCTGGGCCGCCGTCCGGGGAGGCGTCGGCCAGCCGCGCCTGCCTGCCCAGAGCCGAGCCCGGCGGAGTCCGGCCGCGCTCTGCTGCTCTCTCCTGGGCCGGGCTCGCCCGTTCCCCCGGCGTCCCTGGACGCCGCTCCGTGTCCCCGCTGCGCACAGCAGCCCGGGCCCTCCACAGCCACGGCCGCTAGCCTGAGGAGGCCCTCCTTCAGCTCCCGCTCTTCCTGCTCGCCGGACACGGACGACCAGGGCGCCTGCGAAGAGGATTCCATCTGGGAGAGGTACCTGGGGGCGTGGGCCTGGGGGCTGGTGGGAGGCGAGCGTGTCCCTGAGGAATAGGCTGGTGCGCCGAGAGGTGCCCGTCAGGCCGCGGGACAGCTGCGCGGCGCGGGCAGCGAGGGGGTCTCTTCGTGCGCTTCACGCGTTCGTGGAACGGGCGGTGTGTGCCGGGCACCTGCCCAGGGGCCAGCCTGGGGATGCGGTGCCCGGGAGTCGGGCGCTGAAGCGGCGCCCGTGGTCTTGGCTTCTTGGAAGGCCAGACGCGACGTCGGTAACGACACTGGTCTCGATGCGTTCTGAGGGGTGCAGGTCTCCCTCTTTTCGAGGCTACGTTCCGTTGGGGTTTTCACGAAGCCTGTCGTGGCCCTGAAGCTCAGGCCGGTTCAGGGGAAGTGGCCTGTGGAGGGCCGCATAATATTCGTGTGCAGAGCCAGTGCTTTCCAAAGGCCTTGACTGGGCAGAAGTCTACCTGTTAGGGGTGCAGTGGGGGCTGTCCGGGGAGCATTGTGAGCACAGGTGTGTGTCCCACACTTGAAAGTCTGGCAAAGAAAGCGTGAGGCTGGAGGGTGCTCCGTTCGTTCCCTCCTTCCACAGAAAGTCTGGAGAGTTGACTTTGGGACTTCCTTCCTCGGGTCGGTGCGTGTTCAGTGGTCTGGACACTTGGTGGGCAAGACTGACAGGGTGTTTGACGTACTGGACCTCGCAGCCTAGTTGGAAAGGACAGATAGGCAGCAACTAATTACCTAGAGATACGTAAAAGCCATTCTGTGTTGAGTGCTGAGAAATACGGCATTTACTGTTAGACTTTGTGACTTAGGCAGTGATGTTTAAGCTGAGAGCAGATGCCTAAAAGCAAAGGAGGACTTGTGCGGGAGAGCGTTGGGACAGGGCAAGGGAGGAGGATGGCCTGTCAGAGGAGCTGAAAGCATGCCCTGGAGACTGGGGCCGCGTAGGGACTGTAGGGTGGGGAAAACCAAACTTTTCGATTAAGGCTGGCGCTTTCTATAGGCTTTCGGAGACTAAGCGTGGTGATTCAGCACGTGGACTCTGGAGCCAGACTCTGTCACATGGGTCCTAGCTCTGCCACCTACGGGCTGTGTGAACTTGGGCAAGTTACTGTACCATTCTGTGTGTCAGTTTCCTGATCTGTAAAACGGGGATGATTATAACACACACTCCATAGGTGAGTGTAAAGGTTAGAGGCTATTTCATGTCCGTAAAGTACTTAGAGCAGTGTCTGGCCTTCAGTAGGCGTTAGTAGTGGTTGATTAAATAAATGGATAAATGCATACATAAGTATTCAAGGCTTGGAGGCTGTCCCTCGTGCAACGTGTGAACTGGAATGGATTACACCCGGCTTTGTTTCCTTTCCAGCTTGCAGTTGCTACTGACCGCATCTGTGGCACTGTGGAATTAGAAATAATCTCCCTCGACTTGGCTGCTCTTGGTAACAGAATCTAATGCTGTCCAGATTATCCCAGGGAAATAAAGCCTTGTCAGTAGCCTAGTAGGGTCAGGCTTATTTAATAGGTATCGCTTATATTGGTTTGGCTGGTATTTGTTGGTAACTTTTTCTTGGCAAAGCTGCTCGGTTAAAAAAAGTAGATTAGCTGTAAAATAGTTCAGACCCAGGGAAAAGTAGAGAGTCGTGTAAGCAGAGCACGCCTTTCCTTGACTCTCTGTCGAGAGCTTTTGTGACTCCAGCCGCTCTCTGCCTCAGACGCGGTGCCCTCTGCGTGTGCAGTCATCTAAACCGTGCAGGGTCCGGAACCGTGGAGAATCTAAGGCAGTGCAGTCATGCTTTGCTTAACAGTGGGGCTAGGTTCTGAGGAGTGCGTCACGGTCAGGCAATCTCGTGAGCGTGCAAGCACCACGGAGTTCATAAACCTAGATGGCAGAGCCTCCTATACACCTTGGCTCTATGGGACTAATCTTTTGGGACCCCCGTTGTTGACTGAAACGTCCTGATGTAGCGCCTGACGGTACTTCCCAACTCCAAGGGCACGGGAGTGTAGCCTGTGGGGCTCTGTCAAAGAACGGAGACGCTCGAGGCCTACTCTGGACCCACTGACTCAGAATCTACTGGGATAGTTCCCGGCTTTAAAGACCAGCCATAGTCCTCATCTGCAGACATCTCCTCAACGGTTTTCCACACCGGGTTTTCCCTCACCTGAGAAAACAGGCCAAGAGATTGTGAGGATCCGTAGTTAGTGTTTTAATCCATTTGGCAGGACTCAGTGTTTTTCACGTTCTGTGATACTGGGATCTGCGTCTTCACTGTCATGTGTTAAACCTTTAAGTCTTGTCCAAAAGTCATGTCATTACCTAGAGAATCCTTCTGTGAATTCCAGGCAGGTTGCCATCTTTCTGCTTCCGCCTCCTCTCCTCACCTTTACAATGGGGAGAATAACGGTAACCTACCTTTTGGATGTGAGGATTAAACGAGACAGTTGGTGCAAAGCAGTCGGCGCAGGATCTGGCACAAAGCGAAGCCTTCAATAAATTATGATTACAGTAGTTTTGACTTCCCTCCAGTCGGAATATAGTCGAGTTGAAGTTCGTGGCTATGTCACAGCTGTGTCTCAGGCTGGTGTCTGCCGCCCTGAGCCAAGCCGTAAAAATCCCTAGAATAACTTTGCAAAAGCCTGTTAGCCTCTTGAGGCTCCTACACTTCTTTATTTTATTTTGTTTTATTTTATTTTATTTTACTTTATTGCAGTGACAGTGGATTCTAACATCACGTAGCTTTCCAGAGGTACGTTGTAATACATTTCGAATTCTGTGTAGATTTCGTCGTGTTCACCGCCCAAAAAGTAATTATAGTCCGTCGCCTCACATGTGAGCCTCATCGCCCCTTTGGCTCTCTCCCCTCCCCCCTCCCCCTACGGTAACCACCAATCCAATCTCCGTTGCTCTGTGCGTGTTCGTCATTGTTTTTATCATGTACTCATGAGTGAGATCACACGGTGTTTGACTTTCTCCCTCTGATTTATTTCACTTCGCATAATACCCTCAAGGTCCATCCACGTTGTCACAAATGGCCGGATCTCATCGTTTCTTAGGGCCGAGTAGCATTCCATTGTGTATACACACCACATCTTCTCTGTCCATACTTCCCTTGATGGGCACCTAGGTTGCTTCCAAGTTTTGGCTGTTGTGAATAATGCTGCAGTGAACCTAGGGGTGCATGTGTCTTTCTGCATTGGTGTTTTCCAGTTCTTTGGATAAATACCCAGCAGTGGGCTAGCTGGATCATACATATGGTAGATGTATTCTTAGTTTTCTGAGGATACTCCATACGGCTTTCCATGGTGGCTGCACCAGTCTGCACTCCCACCAGCAGTGTAGGAGAGTTCCCTTCTCTCCACATCCTCTCCGACACTTGTCTCCTGTCTTGTTAATTAGAGCCATTCTGACCAGAGGAAGGTGACCTCTCCTTGTAGTTTTGATTTGCCTTCCTCTGATCGCTAATGATGTTGAGCCCCTTTCCATATGCCTGTTGGCCACCCGTATACCTTCTTTGGAGAAGTCACTGCTCAGATCTTTTGCCCGTCTTTTAATCGGGTTGTTGATTTTTTGTTGTTGTTGAGCTGTCGGAGTTCTTTCTGTGTTTTGGATATAAACCCCTTATCCGATATATGGTTTGCAAGTATCTTCTCCCAGTTGTTAGGTTGTGTTTTGGTTTTGTGGATGGTTTCCTTTGCCGTGCAGAAGATTTTTTTTTCACTTTGATGTAGTCCCGTTTGTTCATTTTGTACTGTGTTTCCATTGCCCAGTCAGACATGGTACTTGAAAGTAGGCTGCTAAGACTGCTGTCAAAGGGCATACTGCCTATGTTTTCTTCTAGACGTTGCATGGTTTCGGGTGTGGCATTGCAGTCAGACCCGAGGAGGCTGCAGTTCCCCGAGAGCGAGCGTGTGGGCGGGGCCCCAGCAGTTCTCCCAGGAGGGTGTCCCTGTCCCTGTCCGCAGTCCACCGCCTGAGGGCGGGGGGGGTGGGGCGGGGCAGCGGCCAGGGAGCCTCTGGGCGGCGCGCGCGCGCGCGCGCGGGGAGCGCGCACGGCTGCTGGGCCGCCGTCCGGGGAGGCGTCGGCCAGCCGCGCCTGCCTGCCCAGAGCCGAGCCCGGCGGAGTCCGGCCGCGCTCTGCTGCTCTCTCCTGGGCCGGGCTCGCCCGTTCCCCCGGCGTCCCTGGACGCCGCTCCGTGTCCCCGCTGCGCACAGCAGCCCGGGCCCTCCACAGCCACGGCCGCTAGCCTGAGGAGGCCCTCCTTCAGCTCCCGCTCTTCCTGCTCGCCGGACACGGACGACCAGGGCGCCTGCGAAGAGGATTCCATCTGGGAGAGGTACCTGGGGGCGTGGGCCTGGGGGCTGGTGGGAGGCGAGCGTGTCCCTGAGGAATAGGCTGGTGCGCCGAGAGGTGCCCGTCAGGCCGCGGGACAGCTGCGCGGCGCGGGCAGCGAGGGGGTCTCTTCGTGCGCTTCACGCGTTCGTGGAACGGGCGGTGGTGCCGGGCACCTGCCCAGGGGCCAGCCTGGGGATGCGGTGCCCGGGAGTCGGGCGCTGAAGCGGCGCCCGTGGTCTTGGCTTCTTGGAAGGCCAGACGCGACGTCGGTAACGACACTGGTCTCGATGCGTTCTGAGGGGTGCAGGTCTCCCTCTTTTCGAGGCTACGTTCCGTTGGGGTTTTCACGAAGCCTGTCGTGGCCCTGAAGCTCAGGCCGGTTCAGGGGAAGTGGCCTGTGGAGGGCCGCATAATATTCGTGTGCAGAGCCAGTGCTTTCCAAAGGCCTTGACTGGGCAGAAGTCTACCTGTTAGGGGTGCAGTGGGGCTGTCCGGGGAGCATTGTGAGCACAGGTGTGTGTCCCACACTTGAAAGTCTGGCAAAGAAAGCGTGAGGCTGGAGGGTGCTCCGTTCGTTCCCTCCTTCCACAGAAAGTCTGGAGAGTTGACTTTGGGACTTCCTTTCCTCGGGTCGGTGCGTGTTCAGTGGTCTGGACACTTGGTGGGCAAGACTGACAGGGTGTTTGACGTACTGGACCTCGCAGCCTAGTTGGAAAGGACAGATAGGCAGCAACTAATTACCTAGGAGATACGTAAAAGCCATTCTGTGTTGAGTGCTGAGAAATACGGCATTTACTGTTAGACTTTGTGACTTAGGCAGTGATGTTTAAGCTGAGAGCAGATGCCTAAAAGCAAAGGAGGACTTGTGCGGGAGAGCGTTGGGACAGGGCAAGGGAGGAGGATGGCCTGTCAGAGGAGCTGAAAGCATGCCCTGGAGACTGGGGCCGCGTAGGGACTGTAGGGTGGGGAAAACCAAACTTTTCGATTAAGGCTGGCGCTTTCTATAGGCTTTCGGAGACTAAGCGTGGTGATTCAGCACGTGGACTCTGGAGCCAGACTCTGTCACATGGGTCCTAGCTCTGCCACCTACGGGCTGTGTGAACTTGGGCAAGTTACTGTACCATTCTGTGTGTCAGTTTCCTGATCTGTAAAACGGGGATGATTATAACACACACTCCATAGGTGAGTGTAAAGGTTAGAGGCTATTTCATGTCCGTAAAGTACTTAGAGCAGTGTCTGGCCTTCAGTAGGCGTTAGTAGTGGTTGATTAAATAAATGGATAAATGCATACATAAGTATTCAAGGCTTGGAGGCTGTCCCTCGTGCAACGTGTGAACTGGAATGGATTACACCCGGCTTTGTTTCCTTTCCAGCTTGCAGTTGCTACTGACCGCATCTGTGGCACTGTGGAATTAGAAATAATCTCCCTCGACTTGGCTGCTCTTGGTAACAGAATCTAATGCTGTCCAGATTATCCCAGGGAAATAAAAGCCTTGTCAGTAGCCTAGTAGGGTCAGGCTTATTTAATAGGTATCGCTTATATTGGTTTGGCTGGTATTTGTTGGTAACTTTTTCTTGGCAAAGCTGCTCTAAAAAAAGTAGATTAGCTGTAAAATAGTTCAGACCCAGGGAAAAGTAGAGAGTCGTGTAAGCAGAGCACGCCTTTCCTTGACTCTCTGTCGAGAGCTTTTGTGACTCCAGCCGCTCTCTGCCTCAGACGCGGTGCCCTCTGCGTGTGCAGTCATCTAAACCGTGCAGGGTCCGGAACCGTGGAGAATCTAAGGCAGTGCAGTCATGCTTTGCTTAACAGTGGGGCTAGGTTCTGAGGAGTGCGTCACGGTCAGGCAATCTCGTGAGCGTGCAAGCACCACGGAGTTCATAAACCTAGATGGCAGAGCCTCCTATACACCTTGGCTCTATGGGACTAATCTTTTGGGACCCCCGTTGTTGACTGAAACGTCCTGATGTAGCGCCTGACGGTACTTCCCAACTCCAAGGGCACGGGAGTGTAGCCTGTGGGGCTCTGTCAAAGAACGGAGACGCTCGAGGCCTACTCTGGACCCACTGACTCAGAATCTACTGGGATAGTTCCCGGCTTTAAAGACCAGCCATAGTCCTCATCTGCAGACATCTCCTCAACGGTTTTCCACACCGGGTTTTCCCTCACCTGAGAAAACAGGCCAAGAGATTGTGAGGATCCGTAGTTAGTGTTTTAATCCATTTGGCAGGACTCAGTGTTTTTCACGTTCTGTGATACTGGGATCTGCGTCTTCACTGTCATGTGTTAAACCTTTAAGTCTTGTCCAAAAGTCATGTCATTACCTAGAGAATCCTTCTGTGAATTCCAGGCAGGTTGCCATCTTTCTGCTTCCGCCTCCTCTCCTCACCTTTACAATGGGGAGAATAACGGTAACCTACCTTTTGGATGTGAGGATTAAACGAGACAGTTGGTGCAAAGCAGTCGGCGCAGGATCTGGCACAAAGCGAAGCCTTCAATAAATTATGATTACAGTAGTTTTGACTTCCCTCCAGTCGGAATATAGTCGAGTTGAAGTTCGTGGCTATGTCACAGCTGTGTCTCAGGCTGGTGTCTGCCGCCCTGAGCCAAGCCGTAAAAATCCCTAGAATAACTTTGCAAAAGCCTGTTAGCCTCTTGAGGCTCCTACACTTCTTTATTTTATTTTGTTTTATTTTATTTTATTTTACTTTATTGCAGTGACAGTGGATTCTAACATCACGTAGCTTTCCAGAGGTACGTTGTAATACATTTCGAATTCTGTGTAGATTACGTCGTGTTCACCGCCCAAAAACTAATTATAGTCCGTCGCCTCACATGTGAGCCTCATCGCCCTTCGGCTCTCTCCCCTCCCCCCCCCCTCCCCTACGGTAACCACCAATCCAATCTCCGTTGCTCTGTGCGTGTTCGTCATTGTTTTTGTCATGTACTCATGAGTGAGATCACACGGTGTTTGACTTTCTCCCTCTGATTTATTTCACTTCGCATAATACCCTCAAGGTCCATCCACGTTGTCACAAATGGCCGGAGCTCATCGTTTCTTAGGGCCGAGTAGCATTCCATTGTGTATACACACCACATCTTCTCTGTCCATACTTCCCTTGATGGGCACCTAGGTTGCTTCCAAGTTTTGGCTGTTGTGAATAATGCTGCAGTGAACCTAGGGGTGCATGTGTCTTTCTGCATTGGTGTTTTCCAGTTCTTTGGATAAATACCCAGCAGTGGGCTAGCTGGATCATACATATGGTAGATGTATTCTTAGTTTTCTGAGGATACTCCATACGGCTTTCCATGGTGGCTGCACCAGTCTGCACTCCCACCAGCAGTGTAGGAGAGTTCCCTTCTCTCCACATCCTCTCCGACACTTGTCTCCTGTCTTGTTAATTAGAGCCATTCTGACCAGAGGAAGGTGACCTCTCCTTGTAGTTTTGATTTGCCTTCCTCTGATCGCTAATGATGTTGAGCCCTTTCCATATGCCTGTTGGCCACCCGTATACCTTCTTTGGAGAAGTCACTGCTCAGATCTTTTGCCCGTCTTTTTAATCGGGTTGTTGATTTTTTGTTGTTGTTGAGCTGTCGGAGTTCTTTCTGTGTTTTGGATATAAACCCCTTATCCGATATATGGTTTGCAAGTATCTTCTCCCAGTTGTTAGGTTGTGTTTTGGTTTTGTGGATGGTTTCCTTTGCCGTGCAGAAGATTTTTTTTCACTTTGATGTAGTCCCGTTTGTTCATTTTGTACTTTGTTTCCATTGCCCAGTCAGACATGGTACTTGAAAGTAGGCTGCTAAGACTGCTGTCAAAGGGCATACTGCCTATGTTTTCTTCTAGACGTTGCATGGTTTCGGGTGTGGCATTGCAGTCAGACCCGAGGAGGCTGCAGTTCCCCGAGAGCGAGCGTGTGGGCGGGGCCCCAGCAGTTCTCCCAGGAGGGTGTCCCTGTCCCTGTCCGCAGTCCACCGCCTGAGGGGGGGGGGGGTGGGGCGGGGCAGCGGCCAGGAGCCTCTGGGCGGCGGCGCGCGCGCGCGCGCGCGGGGAGCGCGCACGGCTGCTGGGCCGCCGTCCGGGGAGGCGTCGGCCAGCCGCGCCTGCCTGCCCAGAGCCGAGCCCGGCGGAGTCCGGCCGCGCTCTGCTGCTCTCTCCTGGGCCGGGCTCGCCCGTTCCCCCGGCGTCCCTGGACGCCGCTCCGTGTCCCCGCTGCGCACAGCAGCCCGGGCCCTCCACAGCCACGGCCGCTAGCCTGAGGAGGCCCTCCTTCAGCTCCCGCTCTTCCTGCTCGCCGGACACGGACGACCAGGGCGCCTGCGAAGAGGATTCCATCTGGGAGAGGTACCTGGGGGCGTGGGCCTGGGGGCTGGTGGGAGGCGAGCGTGTCCCTGAGGAATAGGCTGGTGCGCCGAGAGGTGCCCGTCAGGCCGCGGGACAGCTGCGCGGCGCGGGCAGCGAGGGGGTCTCTTCGTGCGCTTCACGCGTTCGTGGAACGGGCGGTGTGTGCCGGGCACCTGCCCAGGGGCCAGCCTGGGGATGCGGTGCCCGGGAGTCGGGCGCTGAAGCGGCGCCCGTGGTCTTGGCTTCTTGGAAGGCCAGACGCGACGTCGGTAACGACACTGGTCTCGATGCGTTCTGAGGGGTGCAGGTCTCCCTCTTTTCGAGGCTACGTTCCGTTGGGGTTTTCACGAAGCCTGTCGTGGCCCTGAAGCTCAGGCCGGTTCAGGGGAAGTGGCCTGTGGAGGGCCGCGTAATATTCGTGTGCAGAGCCAGTGCTTTCCAAAGGCCTTGACTGGGCAGAAGTCTACCTGTTAGGGGTGCAGTGGGGGCTGTCCGGGGAGCATTGTGAGCACAGGTGTGTGTCCCACACTTGAAAGTCTGGCAAAGAAAGCGTGAGGCTGGAGGGTGCTCCGTTCGTTCCCTCCTTCCACAGAAAGTCTGGAGAGTTGACTTTGGGACTTCCTTTCCTCGGGTCGGTGCGTGTTCAGTGGTCTGGACACTTGGTGGGCAAGACTGACAGGGTGTTTGACGTACTGGACCTCGCAGCCTAGTTGGAAAGGACAGATAGGCAGCAACTAATTACCTAGGAGATACGTAAAAGCCATTCTGTGTTGAGTGCTGAGAAATACGGCATTTACTGTTAGACTTTGTGACTTAGGCAGTGATGTTTAAGCTGAGAGCAGATGCCTAAAAGCAAAGGAGGACTTGTGCGGGAGAGCGTTGGGACAGGGCAAGGGAGGAGGATGGCCTGTCAGAGGAGCTGAAAGCATGCCCTGGAGACTGGGGCCGCGTAGGGACTGTAGGGTGGGGAAAACCAAACTTTTCGATTAAGGCTGGCGCTTTCTATAGGCTTTCGGAGACTAAGCGTGGTGATTCAGCACGTGGACTCTGGAGCCAGACTCTGTCACATGGGTCCTAGCTCTGCCACCTACGGGCTGTGTGAACTTGGGCAAGTTACTGTACCATTCTGTGTGTCAGTTTCCTGATCTGTAAAACGGGATGATTATAACACACACTCCATAGGTGAGTGTAAAGGTTAGAGGCTATTTCATGTCCGTAAAGTACTTAGAGCAGTGTCTGGCCTTCAGTAGGCGTTAGTAGTGGTTGATTAAATAAATGGATAAATGCATACATAAGTATTCAAGGCTTGGAGGCTGTCCCTCGTGCAACGTGTGAACTGGAATGGATTACACCCGGCTTTGTTTCCTTTCCAGCTTGCAGTTGCTACTGACCGCATCTGTGGCACTGTGGAATTAGAAATAATCTCCCTCGACTTGGCTGCTCTTGGTAACAGAATCTAATGCTGTCCAGATTATCCCAGGGAAATAAAAGCCTTGTCAGTAGCCTAGTAGGGTCAGGCTTATTTAATAGGTATCGCTTATATTGGTTTGGCTGGTATTTGTTGGTAACTTTTTCTTGGCAAAGCTGCTCGGTTAAAAAAAGTAGATTAGCTGTAAAATAGTTCAGACCCAGGGAAAAGTAGAGAGTCGTGTAAGCAGAGCACGCCTTTCCTTGACTCTCTGTCGAGAGCTTTTGTGACTCCAGCCGCTCTCTGCCTCAGACGCGGTGCCCTCTGCGTGTGCAGTCATCTAAACCGTGCAGGGTCCGGAACCGTGGAGAATCTAAGGCAGTGCAGTCATGCTTTGCTTAACAGTGGGGCTAGGTTCTGAGGAGTGCGTCACGGTCAGGCAATCTCGTGAGCGTGCAAGCACCACGGAGTTCATAAACCTAGATGGCAGAGCCTCCTACACACCTTGGCTCTATGGGACTAATCTTTTGGGACCCCCGTTGTTGACTGAAACGTCCTGATGTAGCTAGCGCCTGACGGTACTTCCCAACTCCAAGGGCACGGGAGTGTAGCCTGTGGGGCTCTGTCAAAGAACGGAGACGCTCGAGGCCTACTCTGGACCCACTGACTCAGAATCTACTGGGATAGTTCCCGGCTTTAAAGACCAGCCATAGTCCTCATCTGCAGACATCTCCTCAACGGTTTTCCACACCGGGTTTTCCCTCACCTGAGAAAACAGGCCAAGAGATTGTGAGGATCCGTAGTTAGTGTTGTAATCCATTTGGCAGGACTCAGTGTTTTTCACGTTCTGTGATACTGGGATCTGCGTCTTCACTGTCATGTGTTAAACCTTTAAGTCTTGTCCAAAAGTCATGTCATTACCTAGAGAATCCTTCTGTGAATTCCAGGCAGGTTGCCATCTTTCTGCTTCCGCCTCCTCTCCTCACCTTTACAATGGGGAGAATAACGGTAACCTACCTTTTGGATGTGAGGATTAAACGAGACAGTTGGTGCAAAGCAGTCGGCGCAGGATCTGGCACAAAGCGAAGCCTTCAATAAATTATGATTACAGTAGTTTTGACTTCCCTCCAGTCGGAATATAGTCGAGTTGAAGTTCGTGGCTATGTCACAGCTGTGTCTCAGGCTGGTGTCTGCCGCCCTGAGCCAAGCCGTAAAAATCCCTAGAATAACTTTGCAAAAGCCTGTTAGCCTCTTGAGGCTCCTACACTTCTTTATTTTATTTTGTTTTATTTTATTTTATTTTACTTTATTGCAGTGACAGTGGATTCTAACATCACGTAGCTTTCCAGAGGTACGTTGTAATACATTTCGAATTCTGTGTAGATTACGTCGTGTTCACCGCCCAAAAACTAATTATAGTCCGTCGCCTCACATGTGAGCCTCATCGCCCCTTCGGCTCTCTCCCCTCCCCCCTCCCCCTACGGTAACCACCAATCCAATCTCCGTTGCTCTGTGCGTGTTCGTCATTGTTTTTGTCATGTACTCATGAGTGAGATCACACGGTGTTTGACTTTCTCCCTCTGATTTATTTCACTTCGCATAATACCCTCAAGGTCCATCCACGTTGTCACAAATGGCCGGAGCTCATCGTTTCTTAGGGCCGAGTAGCATTCCATTGTGTATACACACCACATCTTCTCTGTCCATACTTCCCTTGATGGGCACCTAGGTTGCTTCCAAGTTTTGGCTGTTGTGAATAATGCTGCAGTGAACCTAGGGGTGCATGTGTCTTTCTGCATTGGTGTTTTCCAGTTCTTTGGATAAATACCCAGCAGTGGGCTAGCTGGATCATACATATGGTAGATGTATTCTTAGTTTTCTGAGGATACTCCATACGGCTTTCCATGGTGGCTGCACCAGTCTGCACTCCCACCAGCAGTGTAGGAGAGTTCCCTCTCTCCACATCCTCTCCGACACTTGTCTCCTGTCTTGTTAATTAGAGCCATTCTGACCAGAGGAAGGTGACCTCTCCTTGTAGTTTTGATTTGCCTTCCTCTGATCGCTAATGATGTTGAGCCCCTTTCCATATGCCTGTTGGCCACCCGTATACCTTCTTTGGAGAAGTCACTGCTCAGATCTTTTGCCCGTCTTTTTAATCGGGTTGTTGATTTTTTGTTGTTGTTGAGCTGTCGGAGTTCTTTCTGTGTTTTGGATATAAACCCCTTATCCGATATATGGTTTGCAAGTATCTTCTCCCAGTTGTTAGGTTGTGTTTTGGTTTTGTGGATGGTTTCCTTTGCCGTGCAGAAGATTTTTTTTCACTTTGATGTAGTCCCGTTTGTTCATTTTGTACTGTGTTTCCATTGCCCAGTCAGACATGGTACTTGAAAGTAGGCTGCTAAGACTGCTGTCAAAGGGCATACTGCCTATGTTTTCTTCTAGACGTTGCATGGTTTCGGGTGTGGCATTGCAGTCAGACCCGAGGAGGCTGCAGTTCCCCGAGAGCGAGCGTGTGGGCGGGGCCCCAGCAGTTCTCCCAGGAGGGTGTCCCTGTCCCTGTCCGCAGTCCACCGCCTGAGGGGGGGGGGGGTGGGGCGGGGCAGCGGCCAGGGAGCCTCTGGGCGGCGGCGGCGCGCGCGCGCGCGCGGGGAGCGCGCACGGCTGCTGGGCCGCCGTCCGGGGAGGCGTCGGCCAGCCGCGCCTGCCTGCCCAGAGCCGAGCCCGGCGGAGTCCGGCCGCGCTCTGCTGCTCTCTCCTGGGCCGGGCTCGCCCGTTCCCCCGGCGTCCCTGGACGCCGCTCCGTGTCCCCGCTGCGCACAGCAGCCCGGGCCCTCCACAGCCACGGCCGCTAGCCTGAGGAGGCCCTCCTTCAGCTCCCGCTCTTCCTGCTCGCCGGACACGGACGACCAGGGCGCCTGCGAAGAGGATTCCATCTGGGAGAGGTACCTGGGGGCGTGGGCCTGGGGGCTGGTGGGAGGCGAGCGTGTCCCTGAGGAATAGGCTGGTGCGCCGAGAGGTGCCCGTCAGGCCGCGGGACAGCTGCGCGGCGCGGGCAGCGAGGGGGTCTCTTCGTGCGCTTCACGCGTTCGTGGAACGGGCGGTGTGTGCCGGGCACCTGCCCAGGGGCCAGCCTGGGGATGCGGTGCCCGGGAGTCGGGCGCTGAAGCGGCGCCCGTGGTCTTGGCTTCTTGGAAGGCCAGACGCGACGTCGGTAACGACACTGGTCTCGATGCGTTCTGAGGGGTGCAGGTCTCCCTCTTTTCGAGGCTACGTTCCGTTGGGGTTTTCACGAAGCCTGTCGTGGCCCTGAAGCTCAGGCCGGTTCAGGGGAAGTGGCCTGTGGAGGGCCGCATAATATTCGTGTGCAGAGCCAGTGCTTTCCAAAGGCCTTGACTGGGCAGAAGTCTACCTGTTAGGGGTGCAGTGGGGGCTGTCCGGGGAGCATTGTGAGCACAGGTGTGTGTCCCACACTTGAAAGTCTGGCAAAGAAAGCGTGAGGCTGGAGGGTGCTCCGTTCGTTCCCTCCTTCCACAGAAAGTCTGGAGAGTTGACTTTGGGACTTCCTTTCCTCGGGTCGGTGCGTGTTCAGTGGTCTGGACACTTGGTGGGCAAGACTGACAGGGTGTTTGACGTACTGGACCTCGCAGCCTAGTTGGAAAGGACAGATAGGCAGCAACTAATTACCTAGGAGATACGTAAAAGCCATTCTGTGTTGAGTGCTGAGAAATACGGCATTTACTGTTAGACTTTGTGACTTAGGCAGTGATGTTTAAGCTGAGAGCAGATGCCTAAAAGCAAAGGAGGACTTGTGCGGGAGAGCGTTGGGACAGGGCAAGGGAGGAGGATGGCCTGTCAGAGGAGCTGAAAGCATGCCCTGGAGACTGGGGCCGCGTAGGGACTGTAGGGTGGGGAAAACCAAACTTTTCGATTAAGGCTGGCGCTTTCTATAGGCTTTCGGAGACTAAGCGTGGTGATTCAGCACGTGGACTCTGGAGCCAGACTCTGTCACATGGGTCCTAGCTCTGCCACCTACGGGCTGTGTGAACTTGGGCAAGTTACTGTACCATTCTGTGTGTCAGTTTCCTGATCTGTAAAACGGGGATGATTATAACACACACTCCATAGGTGAGTGTAAAGGTTAGAGGCTATTTCATGTCCGTAAAGTACTTAGAGCAGTGTCTGGCCTTCAGTAGGCGTTAGTAGTGGTTGATTAAATAAATGGATAAATGCATACATAAGTATTCAAGGCTTGGAGGCTGTCCCTCGTGCAACGTGTGAACTGGAATGGATTACACCCGGCTTTGTTTCCTTTCCAGCTTGCAGTTGCTACTGACCGCATCTGTGGCACTGTGGAATTAGAAATAATCTCCTCGACTTGGCTGCTCTTGGTAACAGAATCTAATGCTGTCCAGATTATCCCAGGGAAATAAAAGCCTTGTCAGTAGCCTAGTAGGGTCAGGCTTATTTAATAGGTATCGCTTATATTGGTTTGGCTGGTATTTGTTGGTAACTTTTTCTTGGCAAAGCTGCTCGGTTAAAAAAAGTAGATTAGCTGTAAAATAGTTCAGACCCAGGGAAAAGTAGAGAGTCGTGTAAGCAGAGCACGCTTTCCTTGACTCTCTGTCGAGAGCTTTTGTGACTCCAGCCGCTCTCTGCCTCAGACGCGGTGCCCTCTGCGTGTGCAGTCATCTAAACCGTGCAGGGTCCGGAACCGTGGAGAATCTAAGGCAGTGCAGTCATGCTTTGCTTAACAGTGGGGCTAGGTTCTGAGGAGTGCGTCACGGTCAGGCAATCTCGTGAGCGTGCAAGCACCACGGAGTTCATAAACCTAGATGGCAGAGCCTCCTATACACCTTGGCTCTATGGGACTAATCTTTTGGGACCCCCGTTGTTGACTGAAACGTCCTGATGTAGCGCCTGACGGTACTTCCCAACTCCAAGGGCACGGGAGTGTAGCCTGTGGGGCTCTGTCAAAGAACGGAGACGCTCGAGGCCTACTCTGGACCCACTGACTCAGAATCTACTGGGATAGTTCCCGGCTTTAAAGACCAGCCATAGTCCTCATCTGCAGACATCTCCTCAACGGTTTTCCACACCGGGTTTTCCCTCACCTGAGAAAACAGGCCAAGAGATTGTGAGGATCCGTAGTTAGTGTTGTAATCCATTTGGCAGGACTCAGTGTTTTTCACGTTCTGTGATACTGGGATCTGCGTCTTCACTGTCATGTGTTAAACCTTTAAGTCTTGTCCAAAAGTCATGTCATTACCTAGAGAATCCTTCTGTGAATTCCAGGCAGGTTGCCATCTTTCTGCTTCCGCCTCCTCTCCTCACCTTTACAATGGGGAGAATAACGGTAACCTACCTTTTGGATGTGAGGATTAAACGAGACAGTTGGTGCAAAGCAGTCGGCGCAGGATCTGGCACAAAGCGAAGCCTTCAATAAATTATGATTACAGTAGTTTTGACTTCCCTCCAGTCGGAATATAGTCGAGTTGAAGTTCGTGTTATGTCACAGCTGTGTCTCAGGCTGGTGTCTGCCGCCCTGAGCCAAGCCGTAAAAATCCCTAGAATAACTTTGCAAAAGCCTGTTAGCCTCTTGAGGCTCCTACACTTCTTTATTTTATTTTGTTTTATTTTATTTTATTTTACTTTATTGCAGTGACAGTGGATTCTAACATCACGTAGCTTTCCAGAGGTACGTTGTAATACATTTCGAATTCTGTGTAGATTACGTCGTGTTCACCGCCCAAAAACTAATTATAGTCCGTCGCCTCACATGTGAGCCTCATCGCCCCTTCGGCTCTCTCCCCCCCCCCCCCCCTACGGTAACCACCAATCCAATCTCCGTTGCTCTGTGCGTGTTCGTCATTGTTTTTGTCATGTACTCATGAGTGAGATCACACGGTGTTTGACTTTCTCCCTCTGATTTATTTCACTTCGCATAATACCCTCAAGGTCCATCCACGTTGTCACAAATGGCCGGAGCTCATCGTTTCTTAGGGCCGAGTAGCATTCCATTGTGTATACACACCACATCTTCTCTGTCCATACTTCCCTTGATGGGCACCTAGGTTGCTTCCAAGTTTTGGCTGTTGTGAATAATGCTGCAGTGAACCTAGGGGTGCATGTGTCTTTCTGCATTGGTGTTTTCCAGTTCTTTGGATAAATACCCAGCAGTGGGCTAGCTGGATCATACATATGGTAGATGTATTCTTAGTTTTCTGAGGATACTCCATACGGCTTTCCATGGTGGCTGCACCAGTCTGCACTCCCACCAGCAGTGTAGGAGAGTTCCCTTCTCTCCACATCCTCTCCGACACTTGTCTCCTGTCTTGTTAATTAGAGCCATTCTGACCAGAGGAAGGTGACCTCTCCTTGTAGTTTTGATTTGCCTTCCTCTGATCGCTAATGATGTTGAGCCCCTTTCCATATGCCTGTTGGCCACCCGTATACCTTCTTTGGAGAAGTCACTGCTCAGATCTTTTGCCCGTCTTTTTAATCGGGTTGTTGATTTTTTGTTGTTGTTGAGCTGTCGGAGTTCTTTCTGTGTTTTGGATATAAACCCCTTATCCGATATATGGTTTGCAAGTATCTTCTCCCAGTTGTTAGGTTGTGTTTTGGTTTTGTGGATGGTTTCCTTTGCCGTGCAGAAGATTTTTTTTCACTTTGATGTAGTCCCGTTTGTTCATTTTGTACTGTGTTTCCATTGCCCAGTCAGACATGGTACTTGAAAGTAGGCTGCTAAGACTGCTGTCAAAGGGCATACTGCCTATGTTTTCTTCTAGACGTTGCATGGTTTCGGGTGTGGCATTGCAGTCAGACCCGAGGAGGCTGCAGTTCCCCGAGAGCGAGCGTGTGGGCGGGGCCCCAGCAGTTCTCCCAGGAGGGTGTCCCTGTCCCTGTCCGCAGTCCACCGCCTGAGGGGGGGGGGGTGGGGCGGGGCAGCGGCCAGGGAGCCTCTGGGCGGCGGCGCGCGCGCGCGCGCGCGGGGAGCGCGCACGGCTGCTGGGCCGCCGTCCGGGAGGCGTCGGCCAGCCGCGCCTGCCTGCCCAGAGCCGAGCCCGGCGGAGTCCGGCCGCGCTCTGCTGCTCTCCTGGGCCGGGCTCGCCCGTTCCCCGGCGTCCCTGGACGCCGCTCCGTGTCCCCGCTGCGCACAGCAGCCCGGGCCCTCCACAGCCACGGCCGCTAGCCTGAGGAGGCCCTCCTTCAGCTCCCGCTC
This sequence comes from Equus caballus, assembly GCF_041296265.1. NCBI lineage: Eukaryota > Metazoa > Chordata > Mammalia > Perissodactyla > Equidae > Equus > Equus caballus. The sequence goes on along the minus strand of NW_027222360.1, from coordinate 160,316 downwards.
TTCCTGCTCGCCGGACACGGACGACCAGGGCGCCTGCGAAGAGGATTCCATCTGGGAGAGGTACCTGGGGGCGTGGGCCTGGGGGCTGGTGGGAGGCGAGCGTGTCCCTGAGGAATAGGCTGGTGCGCCGAGAGGTGCCCGTCAGGCCGCGGGACAGCTGCGCGGCGCGGGCAGCGAGGGGGTCTCTTCGTGCGCTTCACGCGTTCGTGGAACGGGCGGTGTGTGCCGGGCACCTGCCCAGGGGCCAGCCTGGGGATGCGGTGCCCGGGAGTCGGGCGCTGAAGCGGCGCCCGTGGTCTTGGCTTCTTGGAAGGCCAGACGCGACGTCGGTAACGACACTGGTCTCGATGCGTTCTGAGGGGTGCAGGTCTCCCTCTTTTCGAGGCTACGTTCCGTTGGGGTTTTCACGAAGCCTGTCGTGGCCCTGAAGCTCAGGCCGGTTCAGGGGAAGTGGCCTGTGGAGGGCCGCATAATATTCGTGTGCAGAGCCAGTGCTTTCCAAAGGCCTTGACTGGGCAGAAGTCTACCTGTTAGGGGTGCAGTGGGGGCTGTCCGGGGAGCATTGTGAGCACAGGTGTGTGTCCCACACTTGAAAGTCTGGCAAAGAAAGCGTGAGGCTGGAGGGTGCTCCGTTCGTTCCCTCCTTCCACAGAAAGTCTGGAGAGTTGACTTTGGGACTTCCTTTCCTCGGGTCGGTGCGTGTTCAGTGGTCTGGACACTTGGTGGGCAAGACTGACAGGGTGTTTGACGTACTGGACCTCGCAGCCTAGTTGGAAAGGACAGATAGGCAGCAACTAATTACCTAGGAGATACGTAAAAGCCATTCTGTGTTGAGTGCTGAGAAATACGGCATTTACTGTTAGACTTTGTGACTTAGGCAGTGATGTTTAAGCTGAGAGCAGATGCCTAAAAGCAAAGGAGGACTTGTGCGGGAGAGCGTTGGGACAGGGCAAGGGAGGAGGATGGCCTGTCAGAGGAGCTGAAAGCATGCCCTGGAGACTGGGGCCGCGTAGGGACTGTAGGGTGGGGAAAACCAAACTTTTCGATTAAGGCTGGCGCTTTCTATAGGCTTTCGGAGACTAAGCGTGGTGATTCAGCACGTGGACTCTGGAGCCAGACTCTGTCACATGGGTCCTAGCTCTGCCACCTACGGGCTGTGTGAACTTGGGCAAGTTACTGTACCATTCTGTGTGTCAGTTTCCTGATCTGTAAAACGGGGATGATTATAACACACACTCCATAGGTGAGTGTAAAGGTTAGAGGCTATTTCATGTCCGTAAAGTACTTAGAGCAGTGTCTGGCCTTCAGTAGGCGTTAGTAGTGGTTGATTAAATAAATGGATAAATGCATACATAAGTATTCAAGGCTTGGAGGCTGTCCCTCGTGCAACGTGTGAACTGGAATGGATTACACCCGGCTTTGTTTCCTTTCCAGCTTGCAGTTGCTACTGACCGCATCTGTGGCACTGTGGAATTAGAAATAATCTCCCTCGACTTGGCTGCTCTTGGTAACAGAATCTAATGCTGTCCAGATTATCCCAGGGAAATAAAAGCCTTGTCAGTAGCCTAGTAGGGTCAGGCTTATTTAATAGGTATCGCTTATATTGGTTTGGCTGGTATTTGTTGGTAACTTTTTCTTGGCAAAGCTGCTCGGTTAAAAAAAGTAGATTAGCTGTAAAATAGTTCAGACCCAGGGAAAAGTAGAGAGTCGTGTAAGCAGAGCACGCCTTTCCTTGACTCTCTGTCGAGAGCTTTTGTGACTCCAGCCGCTCTCTGCCTCAGACGCGGTGCCCTCTGCGTGTGCAGTCATCTAAACCGTGCAGGGTCCGGAACCGTGGAGAATCTAAGGCAGTGCAGTCATGCTTTGCTTAACAGTGGGGCTAGGTTCTGAGGAGTGCGTCACGGTCAGGCAATCTCGTGAGCGTGCAAGCACCACGGAGTTCATAAACCTAGATGGCAGAGCCTCCTATACACCTTGGCTCTATGGGACTAATCTTTTGGGACCCCCGTTGTTGACTGAAACGTCCTGATGTAGCGCCTGACGGTACTTCCCAACTCCAAGGGCACGGGAGTGTAGCCTGTGGGGCTCTGTCAAAGAACGGAGACGCTCGAGGCCTACTCTGGACCCACTGACTCAGAATCTACTGGGATAGTTCCCGGCTTTAAAGACCAGCCATAGTCCTCATCTGCAGACATCTCCTCAACGGTTTTCCACACCGGGTTTTCCCTCACCTGAGAAAACAGGCCAAGAGATTGTGAGGATCCGTAGTTAGTGTTTTAATCCATTTGGCAGGACTCAGTGTTTTTCACGTTCTGTGATACTGGGATCTGCGTCTTCACTGTCATGTGTTAAACCTTTAAGTCTTGTCCAAAAGTCATGTCATTACCTAGAGAATCCTTCTGTGAATTCCAGGCAGGTTGCCATCTTTCTGCTTCCGCCTCCTCTCCTCACCTTTACAATGGGGAGAATAACGGTAACCTACCTTTTGGATGTGAGGATTAAACGAGACAGTTGGTGCAAAGCAGTCGGCGCAGGATCTGGCACAAAGCGAAGCCTTCAATAAATTATGATTACAGTAGTTTTGACTTCCCTCCAGTCGGAATATAGTCGAGTTGAAGTTCGTGGCTATGTCACAGCTGTGTCTCAGGCTGGTGTCTGCCGCCCTGAGCCAAGCCGTAAAAATCCCTAGAATAACTTTGCAAAAGCCTGTTAGCCTCTTGAGGCTCCTACACTTCTTTATTTTATTTTGTTTTATTTTATTTTATTTTACTTTATTGCAGTGACAGTGGATTCTAACATCACGTAGCTTTCCAGAGGTACGTTGTAATACATTTCGAATTCTGTGTAGATTACGTCGTGTTCACCGCCCAAAAACTAATTATAGTCCGTCGCCTCACATGTGAGCCTCATCGCCCCTTCGGCTCTCTCCCCTCCCCCCTCCCCTACGGTAACCACCAATCCAATCTCCGTTGCTCTGTGCGTGTTCGTCATTGTTTTTGTCATGTACTCATGAGTGAGATCACACGGTGTTTGACTTTCTCCCTCTGATTTATTTCACTTCGCATAATACCCTCAAGGTCCATCCACGTTGTCACAAATGGCCGGAGCTCATCGTTTCTTAGGGCCGAGTAGCATTCCATTGTGTATACACACCACATCTTCTGTCCATACTTCCCTTGATGGGCACCTAGGTTGCTTCCAAGTTTTGGCTGTTGTGAATAATGCTGCAGTGAACCTAGGGGTGCATGTGTCTTTCTGCATTGGTGTTTTCCAGTTCTTTGGATAAATACCCAGCAGTGGGCTAGCTGGATCATACATATGGTAGATGTATTCTTAGTTTTCTGAGGATACTCCATACGGCTTTCCATGGTGGCTGCACCAGTCTGCACTCCCACCAGCAGTGTAGGAGAGTTCCCTTCTCTCCACATCCTCTCCGACACTTGTCTCCTGTCTTGTTAATTAGAGCCATTCTGACCAGAGGAAGGTGACCTCTCCTTGTAGTTTTGATTTGCCTTCCTCTGATCGCTAATGATGTTGAGCCCCTTTCCATATGCCTGTTGGCCACCCGTATACCTTCTTTGGAGAAGTCACTGCTCAGATCTTTTGCCCGTCTTTTTAATCGGGTTGTTGATTTTTTGTTGTTGTTGAGCTGTCGGAGTTCTTTCTGTGTTTTGGATATAAACCCCTTATCCGATATATGGTTTGCAAGTATCTTCTCCCAGTTGTTAGGTTGTGTTTTGGTTTTGTGGATGGTTTCTTTGCCGTGCAGAAGATTTTTTTTCACTTTGATGTAGTCCCGTTTGTTCATTTTGTACTTGTTTCCATTGCCCAGTCAGACATGGTACTTGAAAGTAGGCTGCTAAGACTGCTGTCAAAGGGCATACTGCCTATGTTTTCTTCTAGACGTTGCATGGTTTCGGGTGTGGCATTGCAGTCAGACCCGAGGAGGCTGCAGTTCCCCGAGAGCGAGCGTGTGGGCGGGGCCCCAGCAGTTCTCCCAGGAGGGTGTCCCTGTCCCTGTCCGCAGTCCACCGCCTGAGGGGGGGGGGGGTGGGCGGGGCAGCGGCCAGGGAGCCTCTGCGGCGGCGCGCGCGCGCGCGCGGGGAGCGCGCACGGCTGCTGGGCCGCCGTCCCGGGAGGCGTCGGCCAGCCGCGCCTGCCTGCCCAGAGCCGAGCCCGGCGGAGTCCGGCCGCGCTCTGCTGCTCTCTCCTGGGCCGGGCTCGCCCGTTCCCCCGGCGTCCCTGGACGCCGCTCCGTGTCCCCGCTGCGCACAGCAGCCCGGGCCCTCCACAGCCACGGCCGCTAGCCTGAGGAGGCCCTCCTTCAGCTCCCGCTCTTCCTGCTCGCCGGACACGGACGACCAGGGCGCCTGCGAAGAGGATTCCATCTGGGAGAGGTACCTGGGGGCGTGGGCCTGGGGGCTGGTGGGAGGCGAGCGTGTCCCTGAGGAATAGGCTGGTGCGCCGAGAGGTGCCCGTCAGGCCGCGGGACAGCTGCGCGGCGCGGGCAGCGAGGGGGTCTCTTCGTGCGCTTCACGCGTTCGTGGAACGGGCGTGTGTGCCGGGCACCTGCCCAGGGGCCAGCCTGGGGATGCGGTGCCCGGGAGTCGGGCGCTGAAGCGGCGCCCGTGGTCTTGGCTTCTTGGAAGGCCAGACGCGACGTCGGTAACGACACTGGTCTCGATGCGTTCTGAGGGGTGCAGGTCTCCCTCTTTTCGAGGCTACGTTCCGTTGGGGTTTTCACGAAGCCTGTCGTGGCCCTGAAGCTCAGGCCGGTTCAGGGGAAGTGGCCTGTGGAGGGCCGCAAATTCGTGTGCAGAGCCAGTGCTTTCCAAAGGCCTTGACTGGGCAGAAGTCTACCTGTTAGGGGTGCAGTGGGGGCTGTCCGGGGAGCATTGTGAGCACAGGTGTGTGTCCCACACTTGAAAGTCTGGCAAAGAAAGCGTGAGGCTGGAGGGTGCTCCGTTCGTTCCCTCCTTCCACAGAAAGTCTGGAGAGTTGACTTTGGGACTTCCTTTCTCGGGTCGGTGCGTGTTCAGTGGTCTGGACACTTGGTGGGCAAGACTGACAGGGTGTTTGACGTACTGGACCTCGCAGCCTAGTTGGAAAGGACAGATAGGCAGCAACTAATTACCTAGGAGATACGTAAAAGCCATTCTGTGTTGAGTGCTGAGAAATACGGCATTTACTGTTAGACTTTGTGACTTAGGCAGTGATGTTTAAGCTGAGAGCAGATGCCTAAAAGCAAAGGAGGACTTGTGCGGGAGAGCGTTGGGACAGGGCAAGGGAGGAGGATGGCCTGTCAGAGGAGCTGAAAGCATGCCCTGGAGACTGGGGCCGCGTAGGGACTGTAGGGTGGGGAAAACCAAACTTTTCGATTAAGGCTGGCGCTTTCTATAGGCTTTCGGAGACTAAGCGTGGTGATTCAGCACGTGGACTCTGGAGCCAGACTCTGTCACATGGGTCCTAGCTCTGCCACCTACGGGCTGTGTGAACTTGGGCAAGTTACTGTACCATTCTGTGTGTCAGTTTCCTGATCTGTAAAACGGGGATGATTATAACACACACTCCATAGGTGAGTGTAAAGGTTAGAGGCTATTTCATGTCCGTAAAGTACTTAGAGCAGTGTCTGGCCTTCAGTAGGCGTTAGTAGTGGTTGATTAAATAAATGGATAAATGCATACATAAGTATTCAAGGCTTGGAGGCTGTCCCTCGTGCAACGTGTGAACTGGAATGGATTACACCCGGCTTTGTTTCCTTTCCAGCTTGCAGTTGCTACTGACCGCATCTGTGGCACTGTGGAATTAGAAATAATCTCCCTCGACTTGGCTGCTCTTGGTAACAGAATCTAATGCTGTCCAGATTATCCCAGGGAAATAAAAGCCTTGTCAGTAGCCTAGTAGGGTCAGGCTTATTTAATAGGTATCGCTTATATTGGTTTGGCTGGTATTTGTTGGTAACTTTTTCTTGGCAAAGCTGCTCGGTTAAAAAAAGTAGATTAGCTGTAAAATAGTTCAGACCCAGGGAAAAGTAGAGAGTCGTGTAAGCAGAGCACGCCTTTCCTTGACTCTCTGTCGAGAGCTTTTGTGACTCCAGCCGCTCTCTGCCTCAGACGCGGTGCCCTCTGCGTGTGCAGTCATCTAAACCGTGCAGGGTCCGGAACCGTGGAGAATCTAAGGCAGTGCAGTCATGCTTTGCTTAACAGTGGGGCTAGGTTCTGAGGAGTGCGTCACGGTCAGGCAATCTCGTGAGCGTGCAAGCACCACGGAGTTCATAAACCTAGATGGCAGAGCCTCCTACACACCTTGGCTCTATGGGACTAATCTTTTGGGACCCCCGTTGTTGACTGAAACGTCCTGATGTAGCTAGCGCCTGACGGTACTTCCCAACTCCAAGGGCACGGGAGTGTAGCCTGTGGGGCTCTGTCAAAGAACGGAGACGCTCGAGGCCTACTCTGGACCCACTGACTCAGAATCTACTGGGATAGTTCCCGGCTTTAAAGACCAGCCATAGTCCTCATCTGCAGACATCTCCTCAACGGTTTTCCACACCGGGTTTTCCCTCACCTGAGAAAACAGGCCAAGAGATTGTGAGGATCCGTAGTTAGTGTTGTAATCCATTTGGCAGGACTCAGTGTTTTTCACGTTCTGTGATACTGGGATCTGCGTCTTCACTGTCATGTGTTAAACCTTTAAGTCTTGTCCAAAAGTCATGTCATTACCTAGAGAATCCTTCTGTGAATTCCAGGCAGGTTGCCATCTTTCTGCTTCCGCCTCCTCTCCTCACCTTTACAATGGGGAGAATAACGGTAACCTACCTTTTGGATGTGAGGATTAAACGAGACAGTTGGTGCAAAGCAGTCGGCGCAGGATCTGGCACAAAGCGAAGCCTTCAATAAATTATGATTACAGTAGTTTTGACTTCCCTCCAGTCGGAATATAGTCGAGTTGAAGTTCGTGGCTATGTCACAGCTGTGTCTCAGGCTGGTGTCTGCCGCCCTGAGCCAAGCCGTAAAAATCCCTAGAATAACTTTGCAAAAGCCTGTTAGCCTCTTGAGGCTCCTACACTTCTTTATTTTATTTTGTTTTATTTTATTTTATTTTACTTTATTGCAGTGACAGTGGATTCTAACATCACGTAGCTTTCCAGAGGTACGTTGTAATACATTTCGAATTCTGTGTAGATTACGTCGTGTTCACCGCCCAAAAACTAATTATAGTCCGTCGCCTCACATGTGAGCCTCATCGCCCCTTCGGCTCTCTCCCCTCCCCCTCCCCCTACGGTAACCACCAATCCAATCTCCGTTGCTCTGTGCGTGTTCGTCATTGTTTTTGTCATGTACTCATGAGTGAGATCACACGGTGTTTGACTTTCTCCTCTGATTTATTTCACTTCGCATAATACCCTCAAGGTCCATCCACGTTGTCACAAATGGCCGGAGCTCATCGTTTCTTAGGGCCGAGTAGCATTCCATTGTGTATACACACCACATCTTCTCTGTCCATACTTCCCTTGATGGGCACCTAGGTTGCTTCCAAGTTTTGGCTGTTGTGAATAATGCTGCAGTGAACCTAGGGGTGCATGTGTCTTTCTGCATTGGTGTTTTCCAGTTCTTTGGATAAATACCCAGCAGTGGGCTAGCTGGATCATACATATGGTAGATGTATTCTTAGTTTTCTGAGGATACTCCATACGGCTTTCCATGGTGGCTGCACCAGTCTGCACTCCCACCAGCAGTGTAGGAGAGTTCCCTTCTCTCCACATCCTCTCCGACACTTGTCTCCTGTCTTGTTAATTAGAGCCATTCTGACCAGAGGAAGGTGACCTCTCCTTGTAGTTTTGATTTGCCTTCCTCTGATCGCTAATGATGTTGAGCCCCTTTCCATATGCCTGTTGGCCACCCGTATACCTTCTTTGGAGAAGTCACTGCTCAGATCTTTTGCCCGTCTTTTTAATCGGGTTGTTGATTTTTTGTTGTTGTTGAGCTGTCGGAGTTCTTTCTGTGTTTTGGATATAAACCCCTTATCCGATATATGGTTTGCAAGTATCTTCTCCCAGTTGTTAGGTTGTGTTTTGGTTTTGTGGATGGTTTCCTTTGCCGTGCAGAAGATTTTTTTTCACTTTGATGTAGTCCCGTTTGTTCATTTTGTACTGTGTTTCCATTGCCCAGTCAGACATGGTACTTGAAAGTAGGCTGCTAAGACTGCTGTCAAAGGGCATACTGCCTATGTTTTCTTCTAGACGTTGCATGGTTTCGGGTGTGGCATTGCAGTCAGACCCGAGGAGGCTGCAGTTCCCCGAGAGCGAGCGTGTGGGCGGGGCCCCAGCAGTTCTCCCAGGAGGGTGTCCCTGTCCCTGTCCGCAGTCCACCGCCTGAGGGGGGGGGGGGGTGGGGCGGGGCAGCGGCCAGGGAGCCTCTGGGCGGCGGCGCGCGCGCGCGCGGGGAGCGCGCACGGCTGCTGGGCCGCCGTCCGGGAGGCGTCGGCCAGCCGCGCCTGCCTGCCCAGAGCCGAGCCCGGCGGAGTCCGGCCGCGCTCTGCTGCTCTCTCCTGGGCCGGGCTCGCCCGTTCCCCGGCGTCCCTGGACGCCGCTCCGTGTCCCCGCTGCGCACAGCAGCCCGGGCCCTCCACAGCCACGGCCGCTAGCCTGAGGAGGCCCTCCTTCAGCTCCCGCTCTTCCTGCTCGCCGGACACGGACGACCAGGGCGCCTGCGAAGAGGATTCCATCTGGGAGAGGTACCTGGGGGCGTGGGCCTGGGGGCTGGTGGGAGGCGAGCGTGTCCCTGAGGAATAGGCTGGTGCGCCGAGAGGTGCCCGTCAGGCCGCGGGACAGCTGCGCGGCGCGGGCAGCGAGGGGGTCTCTTCGTGCGCTTCACGCGTTCGTGGAACGGGCGGTGTGTGCCGGGCACCTGCCCAGGGGCCAGCCTGGGGATGCGGTGCCCGGGAGTCGGGCGCTGAAGCGGCGCCCGTGGTCTTGGCTTCTTGGAAGGCCAGACGCGACGTCGGTAACGACACTGGTCTCGATGCGTTCTGAGGGGTGCAGGTCTCCCTCTTTTCGAGGCTACGTTCCGTTGGGGTTTTCACGAAGCCTGTCGTGGCCCTGAAGCTCAGGCCGGTTCAGGGGAAGTGGCCTGTGGAGGGCCGCATAATATTCGTGTGCAGAGCCAGTGCTTTCCAAAGGCCTTGACTGGGCAGAAGTCTACCTGTTAGGGGTGCAGTGGGGGCTGTCCGGGGAGCATTGTGAGCACAGGTGTGTGTCCCACACTTGAAAGTCTGGCAAAGAAAGCGTGAGGCTGGAGGGTGCTCCGTTCGTTCCCTCCTTCCACAGAAAGTCTGGAGAGTTGACTTTGGGACTTCCTTTCCTCGGGTCGGTGCGTGTTCAGTGGTCTGGACACTTGGTGGGCAAGACTGACAGGGTGTTTGACGTACTGGACCTCGCAGCCTAGTTGGAAAGGACAGATAGGCAGCAACTAATTACCTAGGAGATACGTAAAAGCCATTCTGTGTTGAGTGCTGAGAAATACGGCATTTACTGTTAGACTTTGTGACTTAGGCAGTGATGTTTAAGCTGAGAGCAGATGCCTAAAAGCAAAGGAGGACTTGTGCGGGAGAGCGTTGGGACAGGGCAAGGGAGGAGGATGGCCTGTCAGAGGAGCTGAAAGCATGCCCTGGAGACTGGGGCCGCGTAGGGACTGTAGGGTGGGGAAAACCAAACTTTTCGATTAAGGCTGGCGCTTTCTATAGGCTTTCGGAGACTAAGCGTGGTGATTCAGCACGTGGACTCTGGAGCCAGACTCTGTCACATGGGTCCTAGCTCTGCCACCTACGGGCTGTGTGAACTTGGGCAAGTTACTGTACCATTCTGTGTGTCAGTTTCCTGATCTGTAAAACGGGGATGATTATAACACACACTCCATAGGTGAGTGTAAAGGTTAGAGGCTATTTCATGTCCGTAAAGTACTTAGAGCAGTGTCTGGCCTTCAGTAGGCGTTAGTAGTGGTTGATTAAATAAATGGATAAATGCATACATAAGTATTCAAGGCTTGGAGGCTGTCCCTCGTGCAACGTGTGAACTGGAATGGATTACACCCGGCTTTGTTTCCTTTCCAGCTTGCAGTTGCTACTGACCGCATCTGTGGCACTGTGGAATTAGAAATAATCTCCCTCGACTTGGCTGCTCTTGGTAACAGAATCTAATGCTGTCCAGATTATCCCAGGGAAATAAAAGCCTTGTCAGTAGCCTAGTAGGGTCAGGCTTATTTAATAGGTATCGCTTATATTGGTTTGGCTGGTATTTGTTGGTAACTTTTTCTTGGCAAAGCTGCTCGGTTAAAAAAAGTAGATTAGCTGTAAAATAGTTCAGACCCAGGGAAAAGTAGAGAGTCGTGTAAGCAGAGCACGCCTTTCCTTGACTCTCTGTCGAGAGCTTTTGTGACTCCAGCCGCTCTCTGCCTCAGACGCGGTGCCCTCTGCGTGTGCAGTCATCTAAACCGTGCAGGGTCCGGAACCGTGGAGAATCTAAGGCAGTGCAGTCATGCTTTGCTTAACAGTGGGGCTAGGTTCTGAGGAGTGCGTCACGGTCAGGCAATCTCGTGAGCGTGCAAGCACCACGGAGTTCATAAACCTAGATGGCAGAGCCTCCTATACACCTTGGCTCTATGGGACTAATCTTTTGGGACCCCCGTTGTTGACTGAAACGTCCTGATGTAGCGCCTGACGGTACTTCCCAACTCCAAGGGCACGGGAGTGTAGCCTGTGGGGCTCTGTCAAAGAACGGAGACGCTCGAGGCCTACTCTGGACCCACTGACTCAGAATCTACTGGGATAGTTCCCGGCTTTAAAGACCAGCCATAGTCCTCATCTGCAGACATCTCCTCAACGGTTTTCCACACCGGGTTTTCCCTCACCTGAGAAAACAGGCCAAGAGATTGTGAGGATCCGTAGTTAGTGTTGTAATCCATTTGGCAGGACTCAGTGTTTTTCACGTTCTGTGATACTGGGATCTGCGTCTTCACTGTCATGTGTTAAACCTTTAAGTCTTGTCCAAAAGTCATGTCATTACCTAGAGAATCCTTCTGTGAATTCCAGGCAGGTTGCCATCTTTCTGCTTCCGCCTCCTCTCCTCACCTTTACAATGGGGAGAATAACGGTAACCTACCTTTTGGATGTGAGGATTAAACGAGACAGTTGGTGCAAAGCAGTCGGCGCAGGATCTGGCACAAAGCGAAGCCTTCAATAAATTATGATTACAGTAGTTTTGACTTCCCTCCAGTCGGAATATAGTCGAGTTGAAGTTCGTGGCTATGTCACAGCTGTGTCTCAGGCTGGTGTCTGCCGCCCTGAGCCAAGCCGTAAAAATCCCTAGAATAACTTTGCAAAAGCCTGTTAGCCTCTTGAGGCTCCTACACTTCTTTATTTTATTTTGTTTTATTTTATTTTATTTTACTTTATTGCAGTGACAGTGGATTCTAACATCACGTAGCTTTCCAGAGGTACGTTGTAATACATTTCGAATTCTGTGTAGATTACGTCGTGTTCACCGCCCAAAAACTAATTATAGTCCGTCGCCTCACATGTGAGCCTCATCGCCCCTTCGGCTCTCTCCCTCCCCCCTCCCCCTACGGTAACCACCAATCCAATCTCCGTTGCTCTGTGCGTGTTCGTCATTGTTTTTGTCATGTACTCATGAGTGAGATCACACGGTGTTTGACTTTCTCCCTCTGATTTATTTCACTTCGCATAATACCCTCAAGGTCCATCCACGTTGTCACAAATGGCCGGAGCTCATCGTTTCTTAGGGCCGAGTAGCATTCCATTGTGTATACACACCACATCTTCTCTGTCCATACTTCCCTTGATGGGCACCTAGGTTGCTTCCAAGTTTTGGCTGTTGTGAATAATGCTGCAGTGAACCTAGGGGTGCATGTGTCTTTCTGCATTGGTGTTTTCCAGTTCTTTGGATAAATACCCAGCAGTGGGCTAGCTGGATCATACATATGGTAGATGTATTCTTAGTTTTCTGAGGATACTCCATACGGCTTTCCATGGTGGCTGCACCAGTCTGCACTCCCACCAGCAGTGTAGGAGAGTTCCCTTCTCTCCACATCCTCTCCGACACTTGTCTCCTGTCTTGTTAATTAGAGCCATTCTGACCAGAGGAAGGTGACCTCTCCTTGTAGTTTTGATTTGCCTTCCTCTGATCGCTAATGATGTTGAGCCCCTTTCCATATGCCTGTTGGCCACCCGTATACCTTCTTTGGAGAAGTCACTGCTCAGATCTTTTGCCCGTCTTTTTAATCGGGTTGTTGATTTTTTGTTGTTGTTGAGCTGTCGGAGTTCTTTCTGTGTTTTGGATATAAACCCCTTATCCGATATATGGTTTGCAAGTATCTTCTCCCAGTTGTTAGGTTGTGTTTTGGTTTTGTGGATGGTTTCCTTTGCCGTGCAGAAGATTTTTTTTCACTTTGATGTAGTCCCGTTTGTTCATTTTGTACTTTGTTTCCATTGCCCAGTCAGACATGGTACTTGAAAGTAGGCTGCTAAGACTGCTGTCAAAGGGCATACTGCCTATGTTTTCTTCTAGACGTTGCATGGTTTCGGGTGTGGCATTGCAGTCAGACCCGAGGAGGCTGCAGTTCCCCGAGAGCGAGCGTGTGGGCGGGGCCCCAGCAGTTCTCCCAGGAGGGTGTCCCTGTCCCTGTCCGCAGTCCACCGCCTGGGGGGGGGGGGGGGGGGGGGGCAGCGGCCAGGGAGCCTCTGGGCGGCGGCGCGCGCGCGCGCGCGGGGAGCGCGCACGGCTGCTGGGCCGCCGTCCGGGGAGGCGTCGGCCAGCCGCGCCTGCCTGCCCAGAGCCGAGCCCGGCGGAGTCCGGCCGCGCTCTGCTGCTCTCTCCTGGGCCGGGCTCGCCCGTTCCCCGGCGTCCCTGGACGCCGCTCCGTGTCCCCGCTGCGCACAGCAGCCCGGGCCCTCCACAGCCACGGCCGCTAGCCTGAGGAGGCCCTCCTTCAGCTCCCGCTCTTCCTGCTCGCCGGACACGGACGACCAGGGCGCCTGCGAAGAGGATTCCATCTGGGAGAGGTACCTGGGGGCGTGGGCCTGGGGGCTGGTGGGAGGCGAGCGTGTCCCTGAGGAATAGGCTGGTGCGCCGAGAGGTGCCCGTCAGGCCGCGGGACAGCTGCGCGGCGCGGGCAGCGAGGGGGTCTCTTCGTGCGCTTCACGCGTTCGTGGAACGGGCGGTGTGTGCCGGGCACCTGCCCAGGGGCCAGCCTGGGGATGCGGTGCCCGGGAGTCGGGCGCTGAAGCGGCGCCCGTGGTCTTGGCTTCTTGGAAGGCCAGACGCGACGTCGGTAACGACACTGGTCTCGATGCGTTCTGAGGGGTGCAGGTCTCCCTCTTTTCGAGGCTACGTTCCGTTGGGGTTTTCACGAAGCCTGTCGTGGCCCTGAAGCTCAGGCCGGTTCAGGGGAAGTGGCCTGTGGAGGGCCGCATAATATTCGTGTGCAGAGCCAGTGCTTTCCAAAGGCCTTGACTGGGCAGAAGTCTACCTGTTAGGGGTGCAGTGGGGGCTGTCCGGGGAGCATTGTGAGCACAGGTGTGTGTCCCACACTTGAAAGTCTGGCAAAGAAAGCGTGAGGCTGGAGGGTGCTCCGTTCGTTCCTCCTTCCACAGAAAGTCTGGAGAGTTGACTTTGGGACTTCCTTTCCTCGGGTCGGTGCGTGTTCAGTGGTCTGGACACTTGGTGGGCAAGACTGACAGGGTGTTTGACGTACTGGACCTCGCAGCCTAGTTGGAAAGGACAGATAGGCAGCAACTAATTACCTAGGAGATACGTAAAAGCCATTCTGTGTTGAGTGCTGAGAAATACGGCATTTACTGTTAGACTTTGTGACTTAGGCAGTGATGTTTAAGCTGAGAGCAGATGCCTAAAAGCAAAGGAGGACTTGTGCGGGAGAGCGTTGGGACAGGGCAAGGGAGGAGGATGGCCTGTCAGAGGAGCTGAAAGCATGCCCTGGAGACTGGGGCCGCGTAGGGACTGTAGGGTGGGGAAAACCAAACTTTTCGATTAAGGCTGGCGCTTTCTATAGGCTTTCGGAGACTAAGCGTGGTGATTCAGCACGTGGACTCTGGAGCCAGACTCTGTCACATGGGTCCTAGCTCTGCCACCTACGGGCTGTGTGAACTTGGGCAAGTTACTGTACCATTCTGTGTGTCAGTTTCCTGATCTGTAAAACGGGGATGATTATAACACACACTCCATAGGTGAGTGTAAAGGTTAGAGGCTATTTCATGTCCGTAAAGTACTTAGAGCAGTGTCTGGCCTTCAGTAGGCGTTAGTAGTGGTTGATTAAATAAATGGATAAATGCATACATAAGTATTCAAGGCTTGGAGGCTGTCCCTCGTGCAACGTGTGAACTGGAATGGATTACACCCGGCTTTGTTTCCTTTCCAGCTTGCAGTTGCTACTGACCGCATCTGTGGCACTGTGGAATTAGAAATAATCTCCCTCGACTTGGCTGCTCTTGGTAACAGAATCTAATGCTGTCCAGATTATCCCAGGGAAATAAAAGCCTTGTCAGTAGCCTAGTAGGGTCAGGCTTATTTAATAGGTATCGCTTATATTGGTTTGGCTGGTATTTGTTGGTAACTTTTTCTTGGCAAAGCTGCTCGGTTAAAAAAAGTAGATTAGCTGTAAAATAGTTCAGACCCAGGGAAAAGTAGAGAGTCGTGTAAGCAGAGCACGCCTTTCCTTGACTCTCTGTCGAGAGCTTTTGTGACTCCAGCCGCTCTCTGCCTCAGACGCGGTGCCCTCTGCGTGTGCAGTCATCTAAACCGTGCAGGGTCCGGAACCGTGGAGAATCTAAGGCAGTGCAGTCATGCTTTGCTTAACAGTGGGGCTAGGTTCTGAGGAGTGCGTCACGGTCAGGCAATCTCGTGAGCGTGCAAGCACCACGGAGTTCATAAACCTAGATGGCAGAGCCTCCTATACACCTTGGCTCTATGGGACTAATCTTTTGGGACCCCCGTTGTTGACTGAAACGTCCTGATGTAGCGCCTGACGGTACTTCCCAACTCCAAGGGCACGGGAGTGTAGCCTGTGGGGCTCTGTCAAAGAACGGAGACGCTCGAGGCCTACTCTGGACCCACTGACTCAGAATCTACTGGGATAGTTCCCGGCTTTAAAGACCAGCCATAGTCCTCATCTGCAGACATCTCCTCAACGGTTTTCCACACCGGGTTTTCCCTCACCTGAGAAAACAGGCCAAGAGATTGTGAGGATCCGTAGTTAGTGTTTTAATCCATTTGGCAGGACTCAGTGTTTTTCACGTTCTGTGATACTGGGATCTGCGTCTTCACTGTCATGTGTTAAACCTTTAAGTCTTGTCCAAAAGTCATGTCATTACCTAGAGAATCCTTCTGTGAATTCCAGGCAGGTTGCCATCTTTCTGCTTCCGCCTCCTCTCCTCACCTTTACAATGGGGAGAATAACGGTAACCTACCTTTTGGATGTGAGGATTAAACGAGACAGTTGGTGCAAAGCAGTCGGCGCAGGATCTGGCACAAAGCGAAGCCTTCAATAAATTATGATTACAGTAGTTTTGACTTCCCTCCAGTCGGAATATAGTCGAGTTGAAGTTCGTGGCTATGTCACAGCTGTGTCTCAGGCTGGTGTCTGCCGCCCTGAGCCAAGCCGTAAAAATCCCTAGAATAACTTTGCAAAAGCCTGTTAGCCTCTTGAGGCTCCTACACTTCTTTATTTTATTTTGTTTTATTTTATTTTATTTTACTTTATTGCAGTGACAGTGGATTCTAACATCACGTAGCTTTCCAGAGGTACGTTGTAATACATTTCGAATTCTGTGTAGATTACGTCGTGTTCACCGCCCAAAAACTAATTATAGTCCGTCGCCTCACATGTGAGCCTCATCGCCCCTTCGGCTCTCTCCTCCCCCTCCCCCTACGGTAACCACCAATCCAATCTCCGTTGCTCTGTGCGTGTTCGTCATTGTTTTTGTCATGTACTCATGAGTGAGATCACACGGTGTTTGACTTTCTCCCTCTGATTTATTTCACTTCGCATAATACCCTCAAGGTCCATCCACGTTGTCACAAATGGCCGGAGCTCATCGTTTCTTAGGGCCGAGTAGCATTCCATTGTGTATACACACCACATCTTCTCTGTCCATACTTCCCTTGATGGGCACCTAGGTTGCTTCCAAGTTTTGGCTGTTGTGAATAATGCTGCAGTGAACCTAGGGGTGCATGTGTCTTTCTGCATTGGTGTTTTCCAGTTCTTTGGATAAATACCCAGCAGTGGGCTAGCTGGATCATACATATGGTAGATGTATTCTTAGTTTTCTGAGGATACTCCATACGGCTTTCCATGGTGGCTGCACCAGTCTGCACTCCCACCAGCAGTGTAGGAGAGTTCCCTCTCTCCACATCCTCTCCGACACTTGTCTCCTGTCTTGTTAATTAGAGCCATTCTGACCAGAGGAAGGTGACCTCTCCTTGTAGTTTTGATTTGCCTTCCTCTGATCGCTAATGATGTTGAGCCCCTTTCCATATGCCTGTTGGCCACCCGTATACCTTCTTTGGAGAAGTCACTGCTCAGATCTTTTGCCCGTCTTTTTTAATCGGGTTGTTGATTTTTTGTTGTTGTTGAGCTGTCGGAGTTCTTTCTGTGTTTTGGATATAAACCCCTTATCCGATATATGGTTTGCAAGTATCTTCTCCCAGTTGTTAGGTTGTGTTTTGGTTTTGTGGATGGTTTCCTTTGCCGTGCAGAAGATTTTTTTTCACTTTGATGTAGTCCCGTTTGTTCATTTTGTACTGTGTTTCCATTGCCCAGTCAGACATGGTACTTGAAAGTAGGCTGCTAAGACTGCTGTCAAAGGGCATACTGCCTATGTTTTCTTCTAGACGTTGCATGGTTTCGGGTGTGGCATTGCAGTCAGACCCGAGGAGGCTGCAGTTCCCCGAGAGCGAGCGTGTGGGCGGGGCCCCAGCAGTTCTCCCAGGAGGGTGTCCCTGTCCCTGTCCGCAGTCCACCGCCTGAGGGGGGGGGGGGGGGGGCAGCGGCCAGGGAGCCTCTGGGCGGCGGCGCGCGCGCGCGCGCGGGGAGCGCGCACGGCTGCTGGGCCGCCGTCCGGGGAGGCGTCGGCCAGCCGCGCCTGCCTGCCCAGAGCCGAGCCCGGCGGAGTCCGGCCGCGCTCTGCTGCTCTCTCCTGGGCCGGGCTCGCCCGTTCCCCGCGTCCCTGGACGCCGCTCCGTGTCCCCGCTGCGCACAGCAGCCCGGGCCCTCCACAGCCACGGCCGCTAGCCTGAGGAGGCCCTCCTTCAGCTCCCGCTCTTCCTGCTCGCCGGACACGGACGACCAGGGCGCCTGCGAAGAGGATTCCATCTGGGAGAGGTACCTGGGGGCGTGGGCCTGGGGGCTGGTGGGAGGCGAGCGTGTCCCTGAGGAATAGGCTGGTGCGCCGAGAGGTGCCCGTCAGGCCGCGGGACAGCTGCGCGGCGCGGGCAGCGAGGGGTCTCTTCGTGCGCTTCACGCGTTCGTGGAACGGGCGGTGTGTGCCGGGCACCTGCCCAGGGGCCAGCCTGGGGATGCGGTGCCCGGGAGTCGGGCGCTGAAGCGGCGCCCGTGGTCTTGGCTTCTTGGAAGGCCAGACGCGACGTCGGTAACGACACTGGTCTCGATGCGTTCTGAGGGGTGCAGGTCTCCCTCTTTTCGAGGCTACGTTCCGTTGGGGTTTTCACGAAGCCTGTCGTGGCCCTGAAGCTCAGGCCGGTTCAGGGGAAGTGGCCTGTGGAGGGCCGCATAATATTCGTGTGCAGAGCCAGTGCTTTCCAAAGGCCTTGACTGGGCAGAAGTCTACCTGTTAGGGGTGCAGTGGGGGCTGTCCGGGGAGCATTGTGAGCACAGGTGTGTGTCCCACACTTGAAAGTCTGGCAAAGAAAGCGTGAGGCTGGAGGGTGCTCCGTTCGTTCCCTCCTTCCACAGAAAGTCTGGAGAGTTGACTTTGGGACTTCCTTTCCTCGGGTCGGTGCGTGTTCAGTGGTCTGGACACTTGGTGGGCAAGACTGACAGGGTGTTTGACGTACTGGACCTCGCAGCCTAGTTGGAAAGGACAGATAGGCAGCAACTAATTACCTAGGAGATACGTAAAAGCCATTCTGTGTTGAGTGCTGAGAAATACGGCATTTACTGTTAGACTTTGTGACTTAGGCAGTGATGTTTAAGCTGAGAGCAGATGCCTAAAAGCAAAGGAGGACTTGTGCGGGAGAGCGTTGGGACAGGGCAAGGGAGGAGGATGGCCTGTCAGAGGAGCTGAAAGCATGCCCTGGAGACTGGGGCCGCGTAGGGACTGTAGGGTGGGGAAAACCAAACTTTTCGATTAAGGCTGGCGCTTTCTATAGGCTTTCGGAGACTAAGCGTGGTGATTCAGCACGTGGACTCTGGAGCCAGACTCTGTCACATGGGTCCTAGCTCTGCCACCTACGGGCTGTGTGAACTTGGGCAAGTTACTGTACCATTCTGTGTGTCAGTTTCCTGATCTGTAAAACGGGGATGATTATAACACACACTCCATAGGTGAGTGTAAAGGTTAGAGGCTATTTCATGTCCGTAAAGTACTTAGAGCAGTGTCTGGCCTTCAGTAGGCGTTAGTAGTGGTTGATTAAATAAATGGATAAATGCATACATAAGTATTCAAGGCTTGGAGGCTGTCCCTCGTGCAACGTGTGAACTGGAATGGATTACACCCGGCTTTGTTTCCTTTCCAGCTTGCAGTTGCTACTGACCGCATCTGTGGCACTGTGGAATTAGAAATAATCTCCTCGACTTGGCTGCTCTTGGTAACAGAATCTAATGCTGTCCAGATTATCCCAGGGAAATAAAAGCCTTGTCAGTAGCCTAGTAGGGTCAGGCTTATTTAATAGGTATCGCTTATATTGGTTTGGCTGGTATTTGTTGGTAACTTTTTCTTGGCAAAGCTGCTCGGTTAAAAAAGTAGATTAGCTGTAAAATAGTTCAGACCCAGGGAAAAGTAGAGAGTCGTGTAAGCAGAGCACGCCTTTCCTTGACTCTCTGTCGAGAGCTTTTGTGACTCCAGCCGCTCTCTGCCTCAGACACGGTGCCCTCTGCGTGTGCAGTCATCTAAACCGTGCAGGGTCCGGAACCGTGGAGAATCTAAGGCAGTGCAGTCATGCTTTGCTTAACAGTGGGGCTAGGTTCTGAGGAGTGCGTCACGGTCAGGCAATCTCGTGAGCGTGCAAGCACCACGGAGTTCATAAACCTAGATGGCAGAGCCTCCTACACACCTTGGCTCTATGGGACTAATCTTTTGGGACCCCCGTTGTTGACTGAAACGTCCTGATGTAGCTAGCGCCTGACGGTACTTCCCAACTCCAAGGGCACGGGAGTGTAGCCTGTGGGGCTCTGTCAAAGAACGGAGACGCTCGAGGCCTACTCTGGACCCACTGACTCAGAATCTACTGGGATAGTTCCCGGCTTTAAAGACCAGCCATAGTCCTCATCTGCAGACATCTCCTCAACGGTTTTCCACACCGGGTTTTCCCTCACCTGAGAAAACAGGCCAAGAGATTGTGAGGATCCATAGTTAGTGTTTTAATCCATTTGGCAGGACTCAGTGTTTTTCACGTTCTGTGATACTGGGATCTGCGTCTTCACTGTCATGTGTTAAACCTTTAAGTCTTGTCCAAAAGTCATGTCATTACCTAGAGAATCCTTCTGTGAATTCCAGGCAGGTTGCCATCTTTCTGCTTCCGCCTCCTCTCCTCACCTTTACAATGGGGAGAATAACGGTAACCTACCTTTTGGATGTGAGGATTAAACGAGACAGTTGGTGCAAAGCAGTCGGCGCAGGATCTGGCACAAAGCGAAGCCTTCAATAAATTATGATTACAGTAGTTTTGACTTCCCTCCAGTCGGAATATAGTCGAGTTGAAGTTCGTGGCTATGTCACAGCTGTGTCTCAGGCTGGTGTCTGCCGCCCTGAGCCAAGCCGTAAAAATCCCTAGAATAACTTTGCAAAAGCCTGTTAGCCTCTTGAGGCTCCTACACTTCTTTATTTTATTTTGTTTTATTTTATTTTATTTTACTTTATTGCAGTGACAGTGGATTCTAACATCACGTAGCTTTCCAGAGGTACGTTGTAATACATTTCGAATTCTGTGTAGATTACGTCGTGTTCACCGCCCAAAAACTAATTATAGTCCGTCACCTCACATGTGAGCCTCATCGCCCCTTCGGCTCTCTCTCCTCCCCCTCCCCCTACGGTAACCACCAATCCAATCTCCGTTGCTCTGTGCGTGTTCGTCATTGTTTTTATCATGTACTCATGAGTGAGATCACACGGTGTTTGACTTTCTCCTCTGATTTATTTCACTTCGCATAATACCCTCAAGGTCCATCCACGTTGTCACAAATGGCCGGATCTCATCGTTTCTTAGGGCCGAGTAGCATTCCATTGTGTATACACACCACATCTTCTCTGTCCATACTTCCCTTGATGGGCACCTAGGTTGCTTCCAAGTTTTGGCTGTTGTGAATAATGCTGCAGTGAACCTAGGGGTGCATGTGTCTTTCTGCATTGGTGTTTTCCAGTTCTTTGGATAAATACCCAGCAGTGGGCTAGCTGGATCATACATATGGTAGATGTATTCTTAGTTTTCTGAGGATACTCCATACGGCTTTCCATGGTGGCTGCACCAGTCTGCACTCCCACCAGCAGTGTAGGAGAGTTCCCTTCTCTCCACATCCTCTCCGACACTTGTCTCCTGTCTTGTTAATTAGAGCCATTCTGACCAGAGGAAGGTGACCTCTCCTTGTAGTTTTGATTTGCCTTCCTCTGATCGCTAATGATGTTGAGCCCCTTTCCATATGCCTGTTGGCCACCCGTATACCTTCTTTGGAGAAGTCACTGCTCAGATCTTTTGCCCGTCTTTTTAATCGGGTTGTTGATTTTTTGTTGTTGTTGAGCTGTCGGAGTTCTTTCTGTGTTTTGGATATAAACCCCTTATCCGATATATGGTTTGCAAGTATCTTCTCCCAGTTGTTAGGTTGTGTTTTGGTTTTGTGGATGGTTTCCTTTGCCGTGCAGAAGATTTTTTTTCACTTTGATGTAGTCCCGTTTGTTCATTTTGTACTTTGTTTCCATTGCCCAGTCAGACATGGTACTTGAAAGTAGGCTGCTAAGACTGCTGTCAAAGGGCATACTGCCTATGTTTTCTTCTAGACGTTGCATGGTTTCGGGTGTGGCATTGCAGTCAGACCCGAGGAGGCTGCAGTTCCCCGAGAGCGAGCGTGTGGGCGGGGCCCCAGCAGTTCTCCCAGGAGGGTGTCCCTGTCCCTGTCCGCAGTCCACCGCCTGAGGGGGGGGGGGGTGGGGCGGGGCAGCGGCCAGGGAGCCTCTGGGCGGCGGCGCGCGCGCGCGCGCGCGGGGAGCGCGCACGGCTGCTGGGCCGCCGTCCGGGGAGGCGTCGGCCAGCCGCGCCTGCCTGCCCAGAGCCGAGCCCGGCGGAGTCCGGCCGCGCTCTGCTGCTCTCTCCTGGGCCGGGCTCGCCCGTTCCCCGGCGTCCCTGGACGCCGCTCCGTGTCCCCGCTGCGCACAGCAGCCCGGGCCCTCCACAGCCACGGCCGCTAGCCTGAGGAGGCCCTCCTTCAGCTCCCGCTCTTCCTGCTCGCCGGACACGGACGACCAGGGCGCCTGCGAAGAGGATTCCATCTGGGAGAGGTACCTGGGGGCGTGGGCCTGGGGGCTGGTGGGAGGCGAGCGTGTCCCTGAGGAATAGGCTGGTGCGCCGAGAGGTGCCCGTCAGGCCGCGGGACAGCTGCGCGGCGCGGGCAGCGAGGGGGTCTCTTCGTGCGCTTCACGCGTTCGTGGAACGGGCGGTGTGTGCCGGGCACCTGCCCAGGGGCCAGCCTGGGGATGCGGTGCCCGGGAGTCGGGCGCTGAAGCGGCGCCCGTGGTCTTGGCTTCTTGGAAGGCCAGACGCGACGTCGGTAACGACACTGGTCTCGATGCGTTCTGAGGGGTGCAGGTCTCCCTCTTTTCGAGGCTACGTTCCGTTGGGGTTTTCACGAAGCCTGTCGTGGCCCTGAAGCTCAGGCCGGTTCAGGGGAAGTGGCCTGTGGAGGGCCGCGTAATATTCGTGTGCAGAGCCAGTGCTTTCCAAAGGCCTTGACTGGGCAGAAGTCTACCTGTTAGGGGTGCAGTGGGGGCTGTCCGGGGAGCATTGTGAGCACAGGTGTGTGTCCCACACTTGAAAGTCTGGCAAAGAAAGCGTGAGGCTGGAGGGTGCTCCGTTCGTTCCCTCCTTCCACAGAAAGTCTGGAGAGTTGACTTAGGGACTTCCTTTCCTCGGGTCGGTGCGTGTTCAGTGGTCTGGACACTTGGTGGGCAAGACTGACAGGGTGTTTGACGTACTGGACCTCGCAGCCTAGTTGGAAAGGACAGATAGGCAGCAACTAATTACCTAGGAGATACGTAAAAGCCATTCTGTGTTGAGTGCTGAGAAATACGGCATTTACTGTTAGACTTTGTGACTTAGGCAGTGATGTTTAAGCTGAGAGCAGATGCCTAAAAGCAAAGGAGGACTTGTGCGGGAGAGCGTTGGGACAGGGCAAGGGAGGAGGATGGCCTGTCAGAGGAGCTGAAAGCATGCCCTGGAGACTGGGGCCGCGTAGGGACTGTAGGGTGGGGAAAACCAAACTTTTCGATTAAGGCTGGCGCTTTCTATAGGCTTTCGGAGACTAAGCGTGGTGATTCAGCACGTGGACTCTGGAGCCAGACTCTGTCACATGGGTCCTAGCTCTGCCACCTACGGGCTGTGTGAACTTGGGCAAGTTACTGTACCATTCTGTGTGTCAGTTTCCTGATCTGTAAAACGGGGATGATTATAACACACACTCCATAGGTGAGTGTAAAGGTTAGAGGCTATTTCATGTCCGTAAAGTACTTAGAGCAGTGTCTGGCCTTCAGTAGGCGTTAGTAGTGGTTGATTAAATAAATGGATAAATGCATACATAAGTATTCAAGGCTTGGAGGCTGTCCCTCGTGCAACGTGTGAACTGGAATGGATTACACCCGGCTTTGTTTCCTTTCCAGCTTGCAGTTGCTACTGACCGCATCTGTGGCACTGTGGAATTAGAAATAATCTCCCTCGACTTGGCTGCTCTTGGTAACAGAATCTAATGCTGTCCAGATTATCCCAGGGAAATAAAAGCCTTGTCAGTAGCCTAGTAGGGTCAGGCTTATTTAATAGGTATCGCTTATATTGGTTTGGCTGGTATTTGTTGGTAACTTTTTCTTGGCAAAGCTGCTCGGTTAAAAAAAGTAGATTAGCTGTAAAATAGTTCAGACCCAGGGAAAAGTAGAGAGTCGTGTAAGCAGAGCACGCCTTTCCTTGACTCTCTGTCGAGAGCTTTTGTGACTCCAGCCGCTCTCTGCCTCAGACACGGTGCCCTCTGCGTGTGCAGTCATCTAAACCGTGCAGGGTCCGGAACCGTGGAGAATCTAAGGCAGTGCAGTCATGCTTTGCTTAACAGTGGGGCTAGGTTCTGAGGAGTGCGTCACGGTCAGGCAATCTCGTGAGCGTGCAAGCACCACGGAGTTCATAAACCTAGATGGCAGAGCCTCCTATACACCTTGGCTCTATGGGACTAATCTTTTGGGACCCCCGTTGTTGACTGAAACGTCCTGATGTAGCGCCTGACGCTACTTCCCAACTCCAAGGGCACGGGAGTGTAGCCTGTGGGGCTCTGTCAAAGAACGGAGACGCTCGAGGCCTACTCTGGACCCACTGACTCAGAATCTACTGGGATAGTTCCCGGCTTTAAAGACCAGCCATAGTCCTCATCTGCAGACATCTCCTCAACGGTTTTCCACACCGGGTTTTCCCTCACCTGAGAAAACAGGCCAAGAGATTGTGAGGATCCATAGTTAGTGTTTTAATCCATTTGGCAGGACTCAGTGTTTTTCACGTTCTGTGATACTGGGATCTGCGTCTTCACTGTCATGTGTTAAACCTTTAAGTCTTGTCCAAAAGTCATGTCATTACCTAGAGAATCCTTCTGTGAATTCCAGGCAGGTTGCCATCTTTCTGCTTCCGCCTCCTCTCCTCACCTTTACAATGGGGAGAATAACGGTAACCTACCTTTTGGATGTGAGGATTAAACGAGACAGTTGGTGCAAAGCAGTCGGCGCAGGATCTGGCACAAAGCGAAGCCTTCAATAAATTATGATTACAGTAGTTTTGACTTCCCTCCAGTCGGAATATAGTCGAGTTGAAGTTCGTGGCTATGTCACAGCTGTGTCTCAGGCTGGTGTCTGCCGCCCTGAGCCAAGCCGTAAAAATCCCTAGAATAACTTTGCAAAAGCCTGTTAGCCTCTTGAGGCTCCTACACTTCTTTATTTTATTTTGTTTTATTTTATTTTATTTTACTTTATTGCAGTGACAGTGGATTCTAACATCACGTAGCTTTCCAGAGGTACGTTGTAATACATTTCGAATTCTGTGTAGATTACGTCGTGTTCACCGCCCAAAAACTAATTATAGTCCGTCGCCTCACATGTGAGCCTCATCGCCCCTTCGGCTCTCTCCCCTCCCCCCTCCCCCTACGGTAACCACCAATCCAATCTCCGTTGCTCTGTGCGTGTTCGTCATTGTTTTTGTCATGTACTCATGAGTGAGATCACACGGTGTTTGACTTTCTCCCTCTGATTTATTTCACTTCGCATAATACCCTCAAGGTCCATCCACGTTGTCACAAATGGCCGGAGCTCATCGTTTCTTAGGGCCGAGTAGCATTCCATTGTGTATACACACCACATCTTCTCTGTCCATACTTCCCTTGATGGGCACCTAGGTTGCTTCCAAGTTTTGGCTGTTGTGAATAATGCTGCAGTGAACCTAGGGGTGCATGTGTCTTTCTGCATTGGTGTTTTCCAGTTCTTTGGATAAATACCCAGCAGTGGGCTAGCTGGATCATACATATGGTAGATGTATTCTTAGTTTTCTGAGGATACTCCATACGGCTTTCCATGGTGGCTGCACCAGTCTGCACTCCCACCAGCAGTGTAGGAGAGTTCCCTTCTCTCCACATCCTCTCCGACACTTGTCTCCTGTCTTGTTAATTAGAGCCATTCTGACCAGAGGAAGGTGACCTCTCCTTGTAGTTTTGATTTGCCTTCCTCTGATCGCTAATGATGTTGAGCCCCTTTCCATATGCCTGTTGGCCACCCGTATACCTTCTTTGAGAAGTCACTGCTCAGATCTTTTGCCCGTCTTTTTAATCGGGTTGTTGATTTTTTGTTGTTGTTGAGCTGTCGGAGTTCTTTCTGTGTTTTGGATATAAACCCCTTATCCGATATATGGTTTGCAAGTATCTTCTCCCAGTTGTTAGGTTGTGTTTTGGTTTTGTGGATGGTTTCCTTTGCCGTGCAGAAGATTTTTTTTCACTTTGATGTAGTCCCGTTTGTTCATTTTGTACTGTGTTTCCATTGCCCAGTCAGACATGGTACTTGAAAGTAGGCTGCTAAGACTGCTGTCAAAGGGCATACTGCCTATGTTTTCTTCTAGACGTTGCATGGTTTCGGGTGTGGCATTGCAGTCAGACCCGAGGAGGCTGCAGTTCCCCGAGAGCGAGCGTGTGGGCGGGGCCCCAGCAGTTCTCCCAGGAGGGTGTCCCTGTCCCTGTCCGCAGTCCACCGCCTGAGGGGGGGGGGGGTGGGGCGGGGCAGCGGCCAGGAGCCTCTGGGCGGCGGCGCGCGCGCGCGCGCGGGGAGCGCGCACGGCTGCTGGGCCGCCGTCCGGGGAGGCGTCGGCCAGCCGCGCCTGCCTGCCCAGAGCCGAGCCCGGCGGAGTCCGGCCGCGCTCTGCTGCTCTCTCCTGGGCCGGGCTCGCCTTTCCCCGGCGTCCCTGGACGCCGCTCCGTGTCCCCGCTGCGCACAGCAGCCCGGGCCCTCCACAGCCACGGCCGCTAGCCTGAGGAGGCCCTCCTTCAGCTCCCGCTCTTCCTGCTCGCCGGACACGGACGACCAGGGCGCCTGCGAAGAGGATTCCATCTGGGAGAGGTACCTGGGGGCGTGGGCCTGGGGGCTGGTGGGAGGCGAGCGTGTCCCTGAGGAATAGGCTTGTGCGCCGAGAGGTGCCCGTCAGGCCGCGGGACAGCTGCGCGGCGCGGGCAGCGAGGGGGTCTCTTCGTGCGCTTCACGCGTTCGTGGAACGGGCGGGTGTGCCGGGCACCTGCCCAGGGGCCAGCCTGGGGATGCGGTGCCCGGGAGTCGGGCGCTGAAGCGGCGCCCGTGGTCTTGGCTTCTTGGAAGGCCAGACGCGACGTCGGTAACGACACTGGTCTCGATGCGTTCTGAGGGGTGCAGGTCTCCCTCTTTTCGAGGCTACGTTCCGTTGGGGTTTTCACGAAGCCTGTCGTGGCCCTGAAGCTCAGGCCGGTTCAGGGGAAGTGGCCTGTGGAGGGCCGCGTAATATTCGTGTGCAGAGCCAGTGCTTTCCAAAGGCCTTGACTGGGCAGAAGTCTACCTGTTAGGGGTGCAGTGGGGGCTGTCCGGGGAGCATTGTGAGCACAGGTGTGTGTCCCACACTTGAAAGTCTGGCAAAGAAAGCGTGAGGCTGGAGGGTGCTCCGTTCGTTCCCTCCTTCCACAGAAAGTCTGGAGAGTTGACTTTGGGACTTCCTTTCCTCGGGTCGGTGCGTGTTCAGTGGTCTGGACACTTGGTGGGCAAGACTGACAGGGTGTTTGACGTACTGGACCTCGCAGCCTAGTTGGAAAGGACAGATAGGCAGCAACTAATTACCTAGGAGATACGTAAAAGCCATTCTGTGTTGAGTGCTGAGAAATACGGCATTTACTGTTAGACTTTGTGACTTAGGCAGTGATGTTTAAGCTGAGAGCAGATGCCTAAAAGCAAAGGAGGACTTGTGCGGGAGAGCGTTGGGACAGGGCAAGGGAGGAGGATGGCCTGTCAGAGGAGCTGAAAGCATGCCCTGGAGACTGGGGCCGCGTAGGGACTGTAGGGTGGGGAAAACCAAACTTTTCGATTAAGGCTGGCGCTTTCTATAGGCTTTCGGAGACTAAGCGTGGTGATTCAGCACGTGGACTCTGGAGCCAGACTCTGTCACATGGGTCCTAGCTCTGCCACCTACGGGCTGTGTGAACTTGGGCAAGTTACTGTACCATTCTGTGTGTCAGTTTCCTGATCTGTAAAACGGGGATGATTATAACACACACTCCATAGGTGAGTGTAAAGGTTAGAGGCTATTTCATGTCCGTAAAGTACTTAGAGCAGTGTCTGGCCTTCAGTAGGCGTTAGTAGTGGTTGATTAAATAAATGGATAAATGCATACATAAGTATTCAAGGCTTGGAGGCTGTCCCTCGTGCAACGTGTGAACTGGAATGGATTACACCCGGCTTTGTTTCCTTTCCAGCTTGCAGTTGCTACTGACCGCATCTGTGGCACTGTGGAATTAGAAATAATCTCCTCGACTTGGCTGCTCTTGGTAACAGAATCTAATGCTGTCCAGATTATCCCAGGGAAATAAAAGCCTTGTCAGTAGCCTAGTAGGGTCAGGCTTATTTAATAGGTATCGCTTATATTGGTTTGGCTGGTATTTGTTGGTAACTTTTTCTTGGCAAAGCTGCTCGGTTAAAAAAGTAGATTAGCTGTAAAATAGTTCAGACCCAGGGAAAAGTAGAGAGTCGTGTAAGCAGAGCACGCCTTTCCTTGACTCTCTGTCGAGAGCTTTTGTGACTCCAGCCGCTCTCTGCCTCAGACGCGGTGCCCTCTGCGTGTGCAGTCATCTAAACCGTGCAGGGTCCGGAACCGTGGAGAATCTAAGGCAGTGCAGTCATGCTTTGCTTAACAGTGGGGCTAGGTTCTGAGGAGTGCGTCACGGTCAGGCAATCTCGTGAGCGTGCAAGCACCACGGAGTTCATAAACCTAGATGGCAGAGCCTCCTATACACCTTGGCTCTATGGGACTAATCTTTTGGGACCCCCGTTGTTGACTGAAACGTCCTGATGTAGCGCCTGACGGTACTTCCCAACTCCAAGGGCACGGGAGTGTAGCCTGTGGGGCTCTGTCAAAGAACGGAGACGCTCGAGGCCTACTCTGGACCCACTGACTCAGAATCTACTGGGATAGTTCCCGGCTTTAAAGACCAGCCATAGTCCTCATCTGCAGACATCTCCTCAACGGTTTTCCACACCGGGTTTTCCCTCACCTGAGAAAACAGGCCAAGAGATTGTGAGGATCCATAGTTAGTGTTTTAATCCATTTGGCAGGACTCAGTGTTTTTCACGTTCTGTGATACTGGGATCTGCGTCTTCACTGTCATGTGTTAAACCTTTAAGTCTTGTCCAAAAGTCATGTCATTACCTAGAGAATCCTTCTGTGAATTCCAGGCAGGTTGCCATCTTTCTGCTTCCGCCTCCTCTCCTCACCTTTACAATGGGGAGAATAACGGTAACCTACCTTTTGGATGTGAGGATTAAACGAGACAGTTGGTGCAAAGCAGTCGGCGCAGGATCTGGCACAAAGCGAAGCCTTCAATAAATTATGATTACAGTAGTTTTGACTTCCCTCCAGTCGGAATATAGTCGAGTTGAAGTTCGTGGCTATGTCACAGCTGTGTCTCAGGCTGGTGTCTGCCGCCCTGAGCCAAGCCGTAAAAATCCCTAGAATAACTTTGCAAAAGCCTGTTAGCCTCTTGAGGCTCCTACACTTCTTTATTTTATTTTGTTTTATTTTATTTTATTTTACTTTATTGCAGTGACAGTGGATTCTAACATCACGTAGCTTTCCAGAGGTACGTTGTAATACATTTCGAATTCTGTGTAGATTACGTCGTGTTCACCGCCCAAAAACTAATTATAGTCCGTCGCCTCACATGTGAGCCTCATCGCCCCTTCGGCTCTCTCCCCTCCCCCTCCCCCTACGGTAACCACCAATCCAATCTCCGTTGCTCTGTGCGTGTTCGTCATTGTTTTTGTCATGTACTCATGAGTGAGATCACACGGTGTTTGACTTTCTCCCTCTGATTTATTTCACTTCGCATAATACCCTCAAGGTCCATCCACGTTGTCACAAATGGCCGGAGCTCATCGTTTCTTAGGGCCGAGTAGCATTCCATTGTGTATACACACCACATCTTCTCTGTCCATACTTCCCTTGATGGGCACCTAGGTTGCTTCCAAGTTTTGGCTGTTGTGAATAATGCTGCAGTGAACCTAGGGGTGCATGTGTCTTTCTGCATTGGTGTTTTCCAGTTCTTTGGATAAATACCCAGCAGTGGGCTAGCTGGATCATACATATGGTAGATGTATTCTTAGTTTTCTGAGGATACTCCATACGGCTTTCCATGGTGGCTGCACCAGTCTGCACTCCCACCAGCAGTGTAGGAGAGTTCCCTTCTCTCCACATCCTCTCCGACACTTGTCTCCTGTCTTGTTAATTAGAGCCATTCTGACCAGAGGAAGGTGACCTCTCCTTGTAGTTTTGATTTGCCTTCCTCTGATCGCTAATGATGTTGAGCCCCTTTCCATATGCCTGTTGGCCACCCGTATACCTTCTTTGGAGAAGTCACTGCTCAGATCTTTTGCCCGTCTTTTTAATCGGGTTGTTGATTTTTTGTTGTTGTTGAGCTGTCGGAGTTCTTTCTGTGTTTTGGATATAAACCCCTTATCCGATATATGGTTTGCAAGTATCTTCTCCCAGTTGTTAGGTTGTGTTTTGGTTTTGTGGATGGTTTCCTTTGCCGTGCAGAAGATTTTTTTTCACTTTGATGTAGTCCCGTTTGTTCATTTTGTACTGTGTTTCCATTGCCCAGTCAGACATGGTACTTGAAAGTAGGCTGCTAAGACTGCTGTCAAAGGGCATACTGCCTATGTTTTCTTCTAGACGTTGCATGGTTTCGGGTGTGGCATTGCAGTCAGACCCGAGGAGGCTGCAGTTCCCCGAGAGCGAGCGTGTGGGCGGGGCCCCAGCAGTTCTCCCAGGAGGGTGTCCCTGTCCCTGTCCGCAGTCCACCGCCTGAGGGGGGGGGGTGGGGCGGGGCAGCGGCCAGGGAGCCTCTGGGCGGCGGCGCGCGCGCGCGCGCGCGGGGAGCGCGCACGGCTGCTGGGCCGCCGTCCGGGGAGGCGTCGGCCAGCCGCGCCTGCCTGCCCAGAGCCGAGCCCGGCGGAGTCCGGCCGCGCTCTGCTGCTCTCTCCTGGGCCGGGCTCGCCCGTTCCCCGGCGTCCCTGGACGCCGCTCCGTGTCCCCGCTGCGCACAGCAGCCCGGGCCCTCCACAGCCACGGCCGCTAGCCTGAGGAGGCCCTCCTTCAGCTCCCGCTCTTCCTGCTCGCCGGACACGGACGACCAGGGCGCCTGCGAAGAGGATTCCATCTGGGAGAGGTACCTGGGGGCGTGGGCCTGGGGGCTGGTGGGAGGCGAGCGTGTCCCTGAGGAATAGGCTTGTGCGCCGAGAGGTGCCCGTCAGGCCGCGGGACAGCTGCGCGGCGCGGGCAGCGAGGGGGTCTCTTCGTGCGCTTCACGCGTTCGTGGAACGGGCGGTGTGTGCCGGGCACCTGCCCAGGGGCCAGCCTGGGGATGCGGTGCCCGGGAGTCGGGCGCTGAAGCGGCGCCCGTGGTCTTGGCTTCTTGGAAGGCCAGACGCGACGTCGGTAACGACACTGGTCTCGATGCGTTCTGAGGGGTGCAGGTCTCCCTCTTTTCGAGGCTACGTTCCGTTGGGGTTTTCACGAAGCCTGTCGTGGCCCTGAAGCTCAGGCCGGTTCAGGGGAAGTGGCCTGTGGAGGGCCGCGTAATATTCGTGTGCAGAGCCAGTGCTTTCCAAAGGCCTTGACTGGGCAGAAGTCTACCTGTTAGGGGTGCAGTGGGGGCTGTCCGGGGAGCATTGTGAGCACAGGTGTGTGTCCCACACTTGAAAGTCTGGCAAAGAAAGCGTGAGGCTGGAGGGTGCTCCGTTCGTTCCCTCCTTCCACAGAAAGTCTGGAGAGTTGACTTTGGGACTTCCTTTCCTCGGGTCGGTGCGTGTTCAGTGGTCTGGACACTTGGTGGGCAAGACTGACAGGGTGTTTGACGTACTGGACCTCGCAGCCTAGTTGGAAAGGACAGATAGGCAGCAACTAATTACCTAGGAGATACGTAAAAGCCATTCTGTGTTGAGTGCTGAGAAATACGGCATTTACTGTTAGACTTTGTGACTTAGGCAGTGATGTTTAAGCTGAGAGCAGATGCCTAAAAGCAAAGGAGGACTTGTGCGGGAGAGCGTTGGGACAGGGCAAGGGAGGAGGATGGCCTGTCAGAGGAGCTGAAAGCATGCCCTGGAGACTGGGGCCGCGTAGGGACTGTAGGGTGGGGAAAACCAAACTTTTCGATTAAGGCTGGCGCTTTCTATAGGCTTTCGGAGACTAAGCGTGGTGATTCAGCACGTGGACTCTGGAGCCAGACTCTGTCACATGGGTCCTAGCTCTGCCACCTACGGGCTGTGTGAACTTGGGCAAGTTACTGTACCATTCTGTGTGTCAGTTTCCTGATCTGTAAAACGGGGATGATTATAACACACACTCCATAGGTGAGTGTAAAGGTTAGAGGCTATTTCATGTCCGTAAAGTACTTAGAGCAGTGTCTGGCCTTCAGTAGGTGTTAGTAGTGGTTGATTAAATAAATGGATAAATGCATACATAAGTATTCAAGGCTTGGAGGCTGTCCCTCGTGCAACGTGTGAACTGGAATGGATTACACCCGGCTTTGTTTCCTTTCCAGCTTGCAGTTGCTACTGACCGCATCTGTGGCACTGTGGAATTAGAAATAATCTCCCTCGACTTGGCTGCTCTTGGTAACAGAATCTAATGCTGTCCAGATTATCCCAGGGAAATAAAAGCCTTGTCAGTAGCCTAGTAGGGTCAGGCTTATTTAATAGGTATCGCTTATATTGGTTTGGCTGGTATTTGTTGGTAACTTTTTCTTGGCAAAGCTGCTCGGTTAAAAAAGTAGATTAGCTGTAAAATAGTTCAGACCCAGGGAAAAGTAGAGAGTCGTGTAAGCAGAGCACGCCTTTCCTTGACTCTCTGTCGAGAGCTTTTGTGACTCCAGCCGCTCTCTGCCTCAGACGCGGTGCCCTCTGCGTGTGCAGTCATCTAAACCGTGCAGGGTCCGGAACCGTGGAGAATCTAAGGCAGTGCAGTCATGCTTTGCTTAACAGTGGGGCTAGGTTCTGAGGAGTGCGTCACGGTCAGGCAATCTCGTGAGCGTGCAAGCACCACGGAGTTCATAAACCTAGATGGCAGAGCCTCCTATACACCTTGGCTCTATGGGACTAATCTTTTGGGACCCCCGTTGTTGACTGAAACGTCCTGATGTAGCGCCTGACGGTACTTCCCAACTCCAAGGGCACGGGAGTGTAGCCTGTGGGGCTCTGTCAAAGAACGGAGACGCTCGAGGCCTACTCTGGACCCACTGACTCAGAATCTACTGGGATAGTTCCCGGCTTTAAAGACCAGCCATAGTCCTCATCTGCAGACATCTCCTCAACGGTTTTCCACACCGGGTTTTCCCTCACCTGAGAAAACAGGCCAAGAGATTGTGAGGATCCATAGTTAGTGTTTTAATCCATTTGGCAGGACTCAGTGTTTTTCACGTTCTGTGATACTGGGATCTGCGTCTTCACTGTCATGTGTTAAACCTTTAAGTCTTGTCCAAAAGTCATGTCATTACCTAGAGAATCCTTCTGTGAATTCCAGGCAGGTTGCCATCTTTCTGCTTCCGCCTCCTCTCCTCACCTTTACAATGGGGAGAATAACGGTAACCTACCTTTTGGATGTGAGGATTAAACGAGACAGTTGGTGCAAAGCAGTCGGCGCAGGATCTGGCACAAAGCGAAGCCTTCAATAAATTATGATTACAGTAGTTTTGACTTCCCTCCAGTCGGAATATAGTCGAGTTGAAGTTCGTGGCTATGTCACAGCTGTGTCTCAGGCTGGTGTCTGCCGCCCTGAGCCAAGCCGTAAAAATCCCTAGAATAACTTTGCAAAAGCCTGTTAGCCTCTTGAGGCTCCTACACTTCTTTATTTTATTTTGTTTTATTTTATTTTATTTTACTTTATTGCAGTGACAGTGGATTCTAACATCACGTAGCTTTCCAGAGGTACGTTGTAATACATTTCGAATTCTGTGTAGATTACGTCGTGTTCACCGCCCAAAAACTAATTATAGTCCGTCGCCTCACATGTGAGCCTCATCGCCCCTTCGGCTCTCTCCCCTCCCCCCTCCCCTACGGTAACCACCAATCCAATCTCCGTTGCTCTGTGCGTGTTCGTCATTGTTTTTGTCATGTACTCATGAGTGAGATCACACGGTGTTTGACTTTCTCCCTCTGATTTATTTCACTTCGCATAATACCCTCAAGGTCCATCCACGTTGTCACAAATGGCCGGAGCTCATCGTTTCTTAGGGCCGAGTAGCATTCCATTGTGTATACACACCACATCTTCTCTGTCCATACTTCCCTTGATGGGCACCTAGGTTGCTTCCAAGTTTTGGCTGTTGTGAATAATGCTGCAGTGAACCTAGGGGTGCATGTGTCTTTCTGCATTGGTGTTTTCCAGTTCTTTGGATAAATACCCAGCAGTGGGCTAGCTGGATCATACATATGGTAGATGTATTCTTAGTTTTCTGAGGATACTCCATACGGCTTTCCATGGTGGCTGCACCAGTCTGCACTCCCACCAGCAGTGTAGGAGAGTTCCCTTCTCTCCACATCCTCTCCGACACTTGTCTCCTGTCTTGTTAATTAGAGCCATTCTGACCAGAGGAAGGTGACCTCTCCTTGTAGTTTTGATTTGCCTTCCTCTGATCGCTAATGATGTTGAGCCCCTTTCCATATGCCTGTTGGCCACCCGTATACCTTCTTTGGAGAAGTCACTGCTCAGATCTTTTGCCCGTCTTTTTAATCGGGTTGTTGATTTTTTGTTGTTGTTGAGCTGTCGGAGTTCTTTCTGTGTTTTGGATATAAACCCCTTATCCGATATATGGTTTGCAAGTATCTTCTCCCAGTTGTTAGGTTGTGTTTTGGTTTTGTGGATGGTTTCCTTTGCCGTGCAGAAGATTTTTTTTCACTTTGATGTAGTCCCGTTTGTTCATTTTGTACTTTGTTTCCATTGCCCAGTCAGACATGGTACTTGAAAGTAGGCTGCTAAGACTGCTGTCAAAGGGCATACTGCCTATGTTTTCTTCTAGACGTTGCATGGTTTCGGGTGTGGCATTGCAGTCAGACCCGAGGAGGCTGCAGTTCCCCGAGAGCGAGCGTGTGGGCGGGGCCCCAGCAGTTCTCCCAGGAGGGTGTCCCTGTCCCTGTCCGCAGTCCACCGCCTGGGGGGGGGGGGGGGGTGGGGCGGGGCAGTGGCCAGGGAGCCCTGGGCGGCGCGCGCGCGCGCGCGCGGGGAGCGCGCACGGCTGCTGGGCCGCCGTCCGGGGAGGCGTCGGCCAGCCGCGCCTGCCTGCCCAGAGCCGAGCCCGGCGGAGTCCGGCCGCGCTCTGCTGCTCTCTCCTGGGCCGGGCTCGCCCGTTCCCCGGCGTCCCTGGACGCCGCTCCGTGTCCCCGCTGCGCACAGCAGCCCGGGCCCTCCACAGCCACGGCCGCTAGCCTGAGGAGGCCCTCCTTCAGCTCCCGCTCTTCCTGCTCGCCGGACACGGACGACCAGGGCGCCTGCGAAGAGGATTCCATCTGGGAGAGGTACCTGGGGGCGTGGGCCTGGGGGCTGGTGGGAGGCGAGCGTGTCCCTGAGGAATAGGCTTGTGCGCCGAGAGGTGCCCGTCAGGCCGCGGGACAGCTGCGCGGCGCGGGCAGCGAGGGGGTCTCTTCGTGCGCTTCACGCGTTCGTGGAACGGGCGGTGTGTGCCGGGCACCTGCCCAGGGGCCAGCCTGGGGATGCGGTGCCCGGGAGTCGGGCGCTGAAGCGGCGCCCGTGGTCTTGGCTTCTTGGAAGGCCAGACGCGACGTCGGTAACGACACTGGTCTCGATGCGTTCTGAGGGGTGCAGGTCTCCCTCTTTTCGAGGCTACGTTCCGTTGGGGTTTTCACGAAGCCTGTCGTGGCCCTGAAGCTCAGGCCGGTTCAGGGGAAGTGGCCTGTGGAGGGCCGCGTAATATTCGTGTGCAGAGCCAGTGCTTTCCAAAGGCCTTGACTGGGCAGAAGTCTACCTGTTAGGGGTGCAGTGGGGGCTGTCCGGGGAGCATTGTGAGCACAGGTGTGTGTCCCACACTTGAAAGTCTGGCAAAGAAAGCGTGAGGCTGGAGGGTGCTCCGTTCGTTCCCTCCTTCCACAGAAAGTCTGGAGAGTTGACTTTGGGACTTCCTTTCCTCGGGTCGGTGCGTGTTCAGTGGTCTGGACACTTGGTGGGCAAGACTGACAGGGTGTTTGACGTACTGGACCTCGCAGCCTAGTTGGAAAGGACAGATAGGCAGCAACTAATTACCTAGGAGATACGTAAAAGCCATTCTGTGTTGAGTGCTGAGAAATACGGCATTTACTGTTAGACTTTGTGACTTAGGCAGTGATGTTTAAGCTGAGAGCAGATGCCTAAAAGCAAAGGAGGACTTGTGCGGGAGAGCGTTGGGACAGGGCAAGGGAGGAGGATGGCCTGTCAGAGGAGCTGAAAGCATGCCCTGGAGACTGGGGCCGCGTAGGGACTGTAGGGTGGGGAAAACCAAACTTTTCGATTAAGGCTGGCGCTTTCTATAGGCTTTCGGAGACTAAGCGTGGTGATTCAGCACGTGGACTCTGGAGCCAGACTCTGTCACATGGGTCCTAGCTCTGCCACCTACGGGCTGTGTGAACTTGGGCAAGTTACTGTACCATTCTGTGTGTCAGTTTCCTGATCTGTAAAACGGGGATGATTATAACACACACTCCATAGGTGAGTGTAAAGGTTAGAGGCTATTTCATGTCCGTAAAGTACTTAGAGCAGTGTCTGGCCTTCAGTAGGCGTTAGTAGTGGTTGATTAAATAAATGGATAAATGCATACATAAGTATTCAAGGCTTGGAGGCTGTCCCTCGTGCAACGTGTGAACTGGAATGGATTACACCCGGCTTTGTTTCCTTTCCAGCTTGCAGTTGCTACTGACCGCATCTGTGGCACTGTGGAATTAGAAATAATCTCCTCGACTTGGCTGCTCTTGGTAACAGAATCTAATGCTGTCCAGATTATCCCAGGGAAATAAAAGCCTTGTCAGTAGCCTAGTAGGGTCAGGCTTATTTAATAGGTATCGCTTATATTGGTTTGGCTGGTATTTGTTGGTAACTTTTTCTTGGCAAAGCTGCTCGGTTAAAAAAGTAGATTAGCTGTAAAATAGTTCAGACCCAGGGAAAAGTAGAGAGTCGTGTAAGCAGAGCACGCCTTTCCTTGACTCTCTGTCGAGAGCTTTTGTGACTCCAGCCGCTCTCTGCCTCAGACGCGGTGCCCTCTGCGTGTGCAGTCATCTAAACCGTGCAGGGTCCGGAACCGTGGAGAATCTAAGGCAGTGCAGTCATGCTTTGCTTAACAGTGGGGCTAGGTTCTGAGGAGTGCGTCACGGTCAGGCAATCTCGTGAGCGTGCAAGCACCACGGAGTTCATAAACCTAGATGGCAGAGCCTCCTATACACCTTGGCTCTATGGGACTAATCTTTTGGGACCCCCGTTGTTGACTGAAACGTCCTGATGTAGCACCTGACGCTACTTCCCAACTCCAAGGGCACGGGAGTGTAGCCTGTGGGGCTCTGTCAAAGAACGGAGACGCTCGAGGCCTACTCTGGACCCACTGACTCAGAATCTACTGGGATAGTTCCCGGCTTTAAAGACCAGCCATAGTCCTCATCTGCAGACATCTCCTCAACGGTTTTCCACACCGGGTTTTCCCTCACCTGAGAAAACAGGCCAAGAGATTGTGAGGATCCATAGTTAGTGTTTTAATCCATTTGGCAGGACTCAGTGTTTTTCACGTTCTGTGATACTGGGATCTGCGTCTTCACTGTCATGTGTTAAACCTTTAAGTCTTGTCCAAAAGTCATGTCATTACCTAGAGAATCCTTCTGTGAATTCCAGGCAGGTTGCCATCTTTCTGCTTCCGCCTCCTCTCCTCACCTTTACAATGGGGAGAATAACGGTAACCTACCTTTTGGATGTGAGGATTAAACGAGACAGTTGGTGCAAAGCAGTCGGCGCAGGATCTGGCACAAAGCGAAGCCTTCAATAAATTATGATTACAGTAGTTTTGACTTCCCTCCAGTCGGAATATAGTCGAGTTGAAGTTCGTGGCTATGTCACAGCTGTGTCTCAGGCTGGTGTCTGCCGCCCTGAGCCAAGCCGTAAAAATCCCTAGAATAACTTTGCAAAAGCCTGTTAGCCTCTTGAGGCTCCTACACTTCTTTATTTTATTTTGTTTTATTTTATTTTATTTTACTTTATTGCAGTGACAGTGGATTCTAACATCACGTAGCTTTCCAGAGGTACGTTGTAATACATTTCGAATTCTGTGTAGATTACGTCGTGTTCACCGCCCAAAAACTAATTATAGTCCGTCGCCTCACATGTGAGCCTCATCGCCCCTTCGGCTCTCTCCCCTCCCCCTCCCCCTACGGTAACCACCAATCCAATCTCCGTTGCTCTGTGCGTGTTCGTCATTGTTTTTGTCATGTACTCATGAGTGAGATCACACGGTGTTTGACTTTCTCCCTCTGATTTATTTCACTTCGCATAATACCCTCAAGGTCCATCCACGTTGTCACAAATGGCCGGATCTCATCGTTTCTTAGGGCCGAGTAGCATTCCATTGTGTATACACACCACATCTTCTCTGTCCATACTTCCCTTGATGGGCACCTAGGTTGCTTCCAAGTTTTGGCTGTTGTGAATAATGCTGCAGTGAACCTAGGGGTGCATGTGTCTTTCTGCATTGGTGTTTTCCAGTTCTTTGGATAAATACCCAGCAGTGGGCTAGCTGGATCATACATATGGTAGATGTATTCTTAGTTTTCTGAGGATACTCCATACGGCTTTCCATGGTGGCTGCACCAGTCTGCACTCCCACCAGCAGTGTAGGAGAGTTCCCTTCTCTCCACATCCTCTCCGACACTTGTCTCCTGTCTTGTTAATTAGAGCCATTCTGACCAGAGGAAGGTGACCTCTCCTTGTAGTTTTGATTTGCCTTCCTCTGATCGCTAATGATGTTGAGCCCCTTTCCATATGCCTGTTGGCCACCCGTATACCTTCTTTGGAGAAGTCACTGCTCAGATCTTTTGCCCGTCTTTTTAATCGGGTTGTTGATTTTTTGTTGTTGTTGAGCTGTCGGAGTTCTTTCTGTGTTTTGGATATAAACCCCTTATCCGATATATGGTTTGCAAGTATCTTCTCCCAGTTGTTAGGTTGTGTTTTGGTTTTGTGGATGGTTTCCTTTGCCGTGCAGAAGATTTTTTTTCACTTTGATGTAGTCCCGTTTGTTCATTTTGTACTGTGTTTCCATTGCCCAGTCAGACATGGTACTTGAAAGTAGGCTGCTAAGACTGCTGTCAAAGGGCATACTGCCTATGTTTTCTTCTAGACGTTGCATGGTTTCGGGTGTGGCATTGCAGTCAGACCCGAGGAGGCTGCAGTTCCCCGAGAGCGAGCGTGTGGGCGGGGCCCCAGCAGTTCTCCCAGGAGGGTGTCCCTGTCCCTGTCCGCAGTCCACCGCCTGAGGGGGGGTGGGGCGGGGCAGCGGCCAGGGAGCCTCTGGGCGGCGGCGCGCGCGCGCGCGCGCGGGGAGCGCGCACGGCTGCTGGGCCGCCGTCCGGGGAGGCGTCGGCCAGCCGCGCCTGCCTGCCCAGAGCCGAGCCCGGCGGAGTCCGGCCGCGCTCTGCTGCTCTCTCCTGGGCCGGGCTCGCCCGTTCCCCGGCGTCCCTGGACGCCGCTCCGTGTCCCCGCTGCGCACAGCAGCCCGGGCCCTCCACAGCCACGGCCGCTAGCCTGAGGAGGCCCTCCTTCAGCTCCCGCTCTTCCTGCTCGCCGGACACGGACGACCAGGGCGCCTGCGAAGAGGATTCCATCTGGGAGAGGTACCTGGGGGCGTGGGCCTGGGGGCTGGTGGGAGGCGAGCGTGTCCCTGAGGAATAGGCTTGTGCGCCGAGAGGTGCCCGTCAGGCCGCGGGACAGCTGCGCGGCGCGGGCAGCGAGGGGGTCTCTTCGTGCGCTTCACGCGTTCGTGGAACGGGCGGTGTGTGCCGGGCACCTGCCCAGGGGCCAGCCTGGGGATGCGGTGCCCGGGAGTCGGGCGCTGAAGCGGCGCCCGTGGTCTTGGCTTCTTGGAAGGCCAGACGCGACGTCGGTAACGACACTGGTCTCGATGCGTTCTGAGGGGTGCAGGTCTCCCTCTTTTCGAGGCTACGTTCCGTTGGGGTTTTCACGAAGCCTGTCGTGGCCCTGAAGCTCAGGCCGGTTCAGGGGAAGTGGCCTGTGGAGGGCCGCGTAATATTCGTGTGCAGAGCCAGTGCTTTCCAAAGGCCTTGACTGGGCAGAAGTCTACCTGTTAGGGGTGCAGTGGGGGCTGTCCGGGGAGCATTGTGAGCACAGGTGTGTGTCCCACACTTGAAAGTCTGGCAAAGAAAGCGTGAGGCTGGAGGGTGCTCCGTTCGCCCTCCTTCCACAGAAAGTCTGGAGAGTTGACTTTGGGACTTCCTTTCCTCGGGTCGGTGCGTGTTCAGTGGTCTGGACACTTGGTGGGCAAGACTGACAGGGTGTTTGACGTACTGGACCTCGCAGCCTAGTTGGAAAGGACAGATAGGCAGCAACTAATTACCTAGGAGATACGTAAAAGCCATTCTGTGTTGAGTGCTGAGAAATACGGCATTTACTGTTAGACTTTGTGACTTAGGCAGTGATGTTTAAGCTGAGAGCAGATGCCTAAAAGCAAAGGAGGACTTGTGCGGGAGAGCGTTGGGACAGGGCAAGGGAGGAGGATGGCCTGTCAGAGGAGCTGAAAGCATGCCCTGGAGACTGGGGCCGCGTAGGGACTGTAGGGTGGGGAAAACCAAACTTTTCGATTAAGGCTGGCGCTTTCTATAGGCTTTCGGAGACTAAGCGTGGTGATTCAGCACGTGGACTCTGGAGCCAGACTCTGTCACATGGGTCCTAGCTCTGCCACCTACGGGCTGTGTGAACTTGGGCAAGTTACTGTACCATTCTGTGTGTCAGTTTCCTGATCTGTAAAACGGGGATGATTATAACACACACTCCATAGGTGAGTGTAAAGGTTAGAGGCTATTTCATGTCCGTAAAGTACTTAGAGCAGTGTCTGGCCTTCAGTAGGCGTTAGTAGTGGTTGATTAAATAAATGGATAAATGCATACATAAGTATTCAAGGCTTGGAGGCTGTCCCTCGTGCAACGTGTGAACTGGAATGGATTACACCCGGCTTTGTTTCCTTTCCAGCTTGCAGTTGCTACTGACCGCATCTGTGGCACTGTGGAATTAGAAATAATCTCCCTCGACTTGGCTGCTCTTGGTAACAGAATCTAATGCTGTCCAGATTATCCCAGGGAAATAAAAGCCTTGTCAGTAGCCTAGTAGGGTCAGGCTTATTTAATAGGTATCGCTTATATTGGTTTGGCTGGTATTTGTTGGTAACTTTTTCTTGGCAAAGCTGCTCGGTTAAAAAAAGTAGATTAGCTGTAAAATAGTTCAGACCCAGGGAAAAGTAGAGAGTCGTGTAAGCAGAGCACGCCTTTCCTTGACTCTCTGTCGAGAGCTTTGTGACTCCAGCCGCTCTCTGCCTCAGACGCGGTGCCCTCTGCGTGTGCAGTCATCTAAACCGTGCAGGGTCCGGAACCGTGGAGAATCTAAGGCAGTGCAGTCATGCTTTGCTTAACAGTGGGGCTAGGTTCTGAGGAGTGCGTCACGGTCAGGCAATCTCGTGAGCGTGCAAGCACCACGGAGTTCATAAACCTAGATGGCAGAGCCTCCTATACACCTTGGCTCTATGGGACTAATCTTTTGGGACCCCCGTTGTTGACTGAAACGTCCTGATGTAGCGCCTGACGGTACTTCCCAACTCCAAGGGCACGGGAGTGTAGCCTGTGGGGCTCTGTCAAAGAACGGAGACGCTCGAGGCCTACTCTGGACCCACTGACTCAGAATCTACTGGGATAGTTCCCGGCTTTAAAGACCAGCCATAGTCCTCATCTGCAGACATCTCCTCAACGGTTTTCCACACCGGGTTTTCCCTCACCTGAGAAAACAGGCCAAGAGATTGTGAGGATCCGTAGTTAGTGTTTTAATCCATTTGGCAGGACTCAGTGTTTTTCACGTTCTGTGATACTGGGATCTGCGTCTTCACTGTCATGTGTTAAACCTTTAAGTCTTGTCCAAAAGTCATGTCATTACCTAGAGAATCCTTCTGTGAATTCCAGGCAGGTTGCCATCTTTCTGCTTCCGCCTCCTCTCCTCACCTTTACAATGGGGAGAATAACGGTAACCTACCTTTTGGATGTGAGGATTAAACGAGACAGTTGGTGCAAAGCAGTCGGCGCAGGATCTGGCACAAAGCGAAGCCTTCAATAAATTATGATTACAGTAGTTTTGACTTCCTCCAGTCGGAATATAGTCGAGTTGAAGTTCGTGGCTATGTCACAGCTGTGTCTCAGGCTGGTGTCTGCCGCCCTGAGCCAAGCCGTAAAAATCCCTAGAATAACTTTGCAAAAGCCTGTTAGCCTCTTGAGGCTCCTACACTTCTTTATTTTATTTTGTTTTATTTTATTTTATTTTACTTTATTGCAGTGACAGTGGATTCTAACATCACGTAGCTTTCCAGAGGTACGTTGTAATACATTTCGAATTCTGTGTAGATTACGTCGTGTTCACCGCCCAAAAACTAATTATAGTCCGTCGCCTCACATGTGAGCCTCATCGCCCCTTCGGCTCTCTCCCTCCCCCCCTCCCCCTACGGTAACCACCAATCCAATCTCCGTTGCTCTGTGCGTGTTCGTCATTGTTTTTGTCATGTACTCATGAGTGAGATCACACGGTGTTTGAC
Organism: Equus caballus; assembly: GCF_041296265.1. Classification (NCBI taxonomy): domain Eukaryota; kingdom Metazoa; phylum Chordata; class Mammalia; order Perissodactyla; family Equidae; genus Equus; species Equus caballus. The sequence continues at coordinate 118,227 of NW_027222360.1, read as the reverse complement.
TTTCTCCTCTGATTTATTTCACTTCGCATAATACCCTCAAGGTCCATCCACGTTGTCACAAATGGCCGGAGCTCATCGTTTCTTAGGGCCGAGTAGCATTCCATTGTGTATACACACCACATCTTCTCTGTCCATACTTCCCTTGATGGGCACCTAGGTTGCTTCCAAGTTTTGGCTGTTGTGAATAATGCTGCAGTGAACCTAGGGGTGCATGTGTCTTTCTGCATTGGTGTTTTCCAGTTCTTTGGATAAATACCCAGCAGTGGGCTAGCTGGATCATACATATGGTAGATGTATTCTTAGTTTTCTGAGGATACTCCATACGGCTTTCCATGGTGGCTGCACCAGTCTGCACTCCCACCAGCAGTGTAGGAGAGTTCCCTTCTCTCCACATCCTCTCCGACACTTGTCTCCTGTCTTGTTAATTAGAGCCATTCTGACCAGAGGAAGGTGACTCTCCTTGTAGTTTTGATTTGCCTTCCTCTGATCGCTAATGATGTTGAGCCCCTTTCCATATGCCTGTTGGCCACCCGTATACCTTCTTTGGAGAAGTCACTGCTCAGATCTTTTGCCCGTCTTTTTAATCGGGTTGTTGATTTTTTGTTGTTGTTGAGCTGTCGGAGTTCTTTCTGTGTTTTGGATATAAACCCCTTATCCGATATATGGTTTGCAAGTATCTTCTCCCAGTTGTTAGGTTGTGTTTTGGTTTTGTGGATGGTTTCCTTTGCCGTGCAGAAGATTTTTTTTCACTTTGATGTAGTCCCGTTTGTTCATTTTGTACTGTGTTTCCATTGCCCAGTCAGACATGGTACTTGAAAGTAGGCTGCTAAGACTGCTGTCAAAGGGCATACTGCCTATGTTTTCTTCTAGACGTTGCATGGTTTCGGGTGTGGCATTGCAGTCAGACCCGAGGAGGCTGCAGTTCCCCGAGAGCGAGCGTGTGGGCGGGGCCCCAGCAGTTCTCCCAGGAGGGTGTCCCTGTCCCTGTCCGCAGTCCACCGCCTGGAGGGGGGGGGTGGGGCGGGGCAGCGGCCAGGGAGCCTCTGGGCGGCGGCCGCGCGCGCGCGCGCGCGGGGAGCGCGCACGGCTGCTGGGCCGCCGTCCGGGGAGGCGTCGGCCAGCCGCGCCTGCCTGCCCAGAGCCGAGCCCGGCGGAGTCCGGCCGCGCCTGCTGCTCTCTCCTGGGCCGGGCTCGCCCGTTCCCCGGCGTCCCTGGACGCCGCTCCGTGTCCCCGCTGCGCACAGCAGCCCGGGCCCTCCACAGCCACGGCCGCTAGCCTGAGGAGGCCCTCCTTCAGCTCCCGCTCTTCCTGCTCGCCGGACACGGACGACCAGGGCGCCTGCGAAGAGGATTCCATCTGGGAGAGGTACCTGGGGGCGTGGGCCTGGGGGCTGGTGGGAGGCGAGCGTGTCCCTGAGGAATAGGCTGGTGCGCCAGAGGTGCCCGTAGGCCGCGGGACAGCTGCGCGGCGCGGGCAGCGAGGGGTCTCTTCGTGCGCTTCACGCGTTCGTGGAACGGCGGTGTGTGCCGGGCACCTGCCCAGGGGCCAGCCTGGGGATGCGGTGCCCGGGAGTCGGGCGCTGAAGCGGCGCCCGTGGTCTTGGCTTCTTGGAAGGCCAGACGCGACGTCGGTAACGACACTGGTCTCGATGCGTTCTGAGGGGTGCAGGTCTCCCTCTTTTCGAGGCTACGTTCCGTTGGGGTTTTCACGAAGCCTGTCGTGGCCCTGAAGCTCAGGCCGGTTCAGGGGAAGTGGCCTGTGGAGGGCCGCGTAATATTCGTGTGCAGAGCCAGTGCTTTCCAAAGGCCTTGACTGGGCAGAAGTCTACCTGTTAGGGGTGCAGTGGGGGCTGTCCGGGGAGCATTGTGAGCACAGGTGTGTGTCCCACACTTGAAAGTCTGGCAAAGAAAGCGTGAGGCTGGAGGGTGCTCCGTTCGTTCCCTCCTTCCACAGAAAGTCTGGAGAGTTGACTTTGGGACTTCCTTTCCTCGGGTCGGTGCGTGTTCAGTGGTCTGGACACTTGGTGGGCAAGACTGACAGGGTGTTTGACGTACTGGACCTCGCAGCCTAGTTGGAAAGGACAGATAGGCAGCAACTAATTACCTAGGAGATACGTAAAAGCCATTCTGTGTTGAGTGCTGAGAAATACGGCATTTACTGTTAGACTTTGTGACTTAGGCAGTGATGTTTAAGCTGAGAGCAGATGCCTAAAAGCAAAGGAGGACTTGTGCGGGAGAGCGTTGGGACAGGGCAAGGGAGGAGGATGGCCTGTCAGAGGAGCTGAAAGCATGCCCTGGAGACTGGGGCCGCGTAGGGACTGTAGGGTGGGGAAAACCAAACTTTTCGATTAAGGCTGGCGCTTTCTATAGGCTTTCGGAGACTAAGCGTGGTGATTCAGCACGTGGACTCTGGAGCCAGACTCTGTCACATGGGTCCTAGCTCTGCCACCTACGGGCTGTGTGAACTTGGGCAAGTTACTGTACCATTCTGTGTGTCAGTTTCCTGATCTGTAAAACGGGGATGATTATAACACACACTCCATAGGTGAGTGTAAAGGTTAGAGGCTATTTCATGTCCGTAAAGTACTTAGAGCAGTGTCTGGCCTTCAGTAGGCGTTAGTAGTGGTTGATTAAATAAATGGATAAATGCATACATAAGTATTCAAGGCTTGGAGGCTGTCCCTCGTGCAACGTGTGAACTGGAATGGATTACACCCGGCTTTGTTTCCTTTCCAGCTTGCAGTTGCTACTGACCGCATCTGTGGCACTGTGGAATTAGAAATAATCTCCCTCGACTTGGCTGCTCTTGGTAACAGAATCTAATGCTGTCCAGATTATCCCAGGGAAATAAAAGCCTTGTCAGTAGCCTAGTAGGGTCAGGCTTATTTAATAGGTATCGCTTATATTGGTTTGGCTGGTATTTGTTGGTAACTTTTTCTTGGCAAAGCTGCTCGGTTAAAAAAAGTAGATTAGCTGTAAAATAGTTCAGACCCAGGGAAAAGTAGAGAGTCGTGTAAGCAGAGCACGCCTTTCCTTGACTCTCTGTCGAGAGCTTTTGTGACTCCAGCCGCTCTCTGCCTCAGACGCGGTGCCCTCTGCGTGTGCAGTCATCTAAACCGTGCAGGGTCCGGAACCGTGGAGAATCTAAGGCAGTGCAGTCATGCTTTGCTTAACAGTGGGGCTAGGTTCTGAGGAGTGCGTCACGGTCAGGCAATCTCGTGAGCGTGCAAGCACCACGGAGTTCATAAACCTAGATGGCAGAGCCTCCTATACACCTTGGCTCTATGGGACTAATCTTTTGGGACCCCCGTTGTTGACTGAAACGTCCTGATGTAGCGCCTGACGCTACTTCCCAACTCCAAGGGCACGGGAGTGTAGCCTGTGGGGCTCTGTCAAAGAACGGAGACGCTCGAGGCCTACTCTGGACCCACTGACTCAGAATCTACTGGGATAGTTCCCGGCTTTAAAGACCAGCCATAGTCCTCATCTGCAGACATCTCCTCAACGGTTTTCCACACCGGGTTTTCCCTCACCTGAGAAAACAGGCCAAGAGATTGTGAGGATCCATAGTTAGTGTTTTAATCCATTTGGCAGGACTCAGTGTTTTTCACGTTCTGTGATACTGGGATCTGCGTCTTCACTGTCATGTGTTAAACCTTTAAGTCTTGTCCAAAAGTCATGTCATTACCTAGAGAATCCTTCTGTGAATTCCAGGCAGGTTGCCATCTTTCTGCTTCCGCCTCCTCTCCTCACCTTTACAATGGGGAGAATAACGGTAACCTACCTTTTGGATGTGAGGATTAAACGAGACAGTTGGTGCAAAGCAGTCGGCGCAGGATCTGGCACAAAGCGAAGCCTTCAATAAATTATGATTACAGTAGTTTTGACTTCCCTCCAGTCGGAATATAGTCGAGTTGAAGTTCGTGGCTATGTCACAGCTGTGTCTCAGGCTGGTGTCTGCCGCCCTGAGCCAAGCCGTAAAATCCCTAGAATAACTTTGCAAAAGCCTGTTAGCCTCTTGAGGCTCCTACACTTCTTTATTTTATTTTGTTTTATTTTATTTTATTTTACTTTATTGCAGTGACAGTGGATTCTAACATCACGTAGCTTTCCAGAGGTACGTTGTAATACATTTCGAATTCTGTGTAGATTACGTCGTGTTCACCGCCCAAAAACTAATTATAGTCCGTCACCTCACATGTGAGCCTCATCGCCCCTTTGGCTCTCTCCCCTCCCCTCCCCTACGGTAACCACCAATCCAATCTCCGTTGCTCTGTGCGTGTTCGTCATTGTTTTTATCATGTACTCATGAGTGAGATCACACGGTGTTTGACTTTCTCCCTCTGATTTATTTCACTTCGCATAATACCCTCAAGGTCCATCCACGTTGTCACAAATGGCCGGATCTCATCGTTTCTTAGGGCCGAGTAGCATTCCATTGTGTATACACACCACATCTTCTCTGTCCATACTTCCCTTGATGGGCACCTAGGTTGCTTCCAAGTTTTGGCTGTTGTGAATAATGCTGCAGTGAACCTAGGGGTGCATGTGTCTTTCTGCATTGGTGTTTTCCAGTTCTTTGGATAAATACCCAGCAGTGGGCTAGCTGGATCATACATATGGTAGATGTATTCTTAGTTTTCTGAGGATACTCCATACGGCTTTCCATGGTGGCTGCACCAGTCTGCACTCCCACCAGCAGTGTAGGAGAGTTCCCTTCTCTCCACATCCTCTCCGACACTTGTCTCCTGTCTTGTTAATTAGAGCCATTCTGACCAGAGGAAGGTGACCTCTCCTTGTAGTTTTGATTTGCCTTCCTCTGATCGCTAATGATGTTGAGCCCCTTTCCATATGCCTGTTGGCCACCCGTATACCTTCTTTGGAGAAGTCACTGCTCAGATCTTTTGCCCGTCTTTTTAATCGGGTTGTTGATTTTTTGTTGTTGTTGAGCTGTCGGAGTTCTTTCTGTGTTTTGGATATAAACCCCTTATCCGATATATGGTTTGCAAGTATCTTCTCCCAGTTGTTAGGTTGTGTTTTGGTTTTGTGGATGGTTTCCTTTGCCGTGCAGAAGATTTTTTTTCACTTTGATGTAGTCCCGTTTGTTCATTTTGTACTGTGTTTCCATTGCCCAGTCAGACATGGTACTTGAAAGTAGGCTGCTAAGACTGCTGTCAAAGGGCATACTGCCTATGTTTTCTTCTAGACGTTGCATGGTTTCGGGTGTGGCATTGCAGTCAGACCCGAGGAGGCTGCAGTTCCCCGAGAGCGAGCGTGTGGGCGGGGCCCCAGCAGTTCTCCCAGGAGGGTGTCCCTGTCCCTGTCCGCAGTCCACCGCCTGAGGGGGGGGGGGGAGGGCAGCGGCCAGGGAGCCTCTGGGCGGCGGCGCGCGCGCGCGCGCGGGGAGCGCGCACGGCTGCTGGGCCGCCGTCCGGGGAGGCGTCGGCCAGCCGCGCCTGCCTGCCCAGAGCCGAGCCCGGCGGAGTCCGGCCGCGCTCTGCTGCTCTCTCCTGGGCCGGGCTCGCCCGTTCCCCGGCGTCCCTGGACGCCGCTCCGTGTCCCCGCTGCGCACAGCAGCCCGGGCCCTCCACAGCCACGGCCGCTAGCCTGAGGAGGCCCTCCTTCAGCTCCCGCTCTTCCTGCTCGCCGGACACGGACGACCAGGGCGCCTGCGAAGAGGATTCCATCTGGGAGAGGTACCTGGGGGCGTGGGCCTGGGGGCTGGTGGGAGGCGAGCGTGTCCCTGAGGAATAGGCTGGTGCGCCGAGAGGTGCCCGTCAGGCCGCGGGACAGCTGCGCGGCGCGGGCAGCGAGGGGGTCTCTTCGTGCGCTTCACGCGTTCGTGGAACGGGCGGTGTGTGCCGGGCACCTGCCCAGGGGCCAGCCTGGGGATGCGGTGCCCGGGAGTCGGGCGCTGAAGCGGCGCCCGTGGTCTTGGCTTCTTGGAAGGCCAGACGCGACGTCGGTAACGACACTGGTCTCGATGCGTTCTGAGGGGTGCAGGTCTCCCTCTTTTCGAGGCTACGTTCCGTTGGGGTTTTCACGAAGCCTGTCGTGGCCCTGAAGCTCAGGCCGGTTCAGGGGAAGTGGCCTGTGGAGGGCCGCATAATATTCGTGTGCAGAGCCAGTGCTTTCCAAAGGCCTTGACTGGGCAGAAGTCTACCTGTTAGGGGTGCAGTGGGGGCTGTCCGGGGAGCATTGTGAGCACAGGTGTGTGTCCCACACTTGAAAGTCTGGCAAAGAAAGCGTGAGGCTGGAGGGTGCTCCGTTCGTTCCCTCCTTCCACAGAAAGTCTGGAGAGTTGACTTTGGGACTTCCTTTCCTCGGGTCGGTGCGTGTTCAGTGGTCTGGACACTTGGTGGGCAAGACTGACAGGGTGTTTGACGTACTGGACCTCGCAGCCTAGTTGGAAAGGACAGATAGGCAGCAACTAATTACCTAGGAGATACGTAAAAGCCATTCTGTGTTGAGTGCTGAGAAATACGGCATTTACTGTTAGACTTTGTGACTTAGGCAGTGATGTTTAAGCTGAGAGCAGATGCCTAAAAGCAAAGGAGGACTTGTGCGGGAGAGCGTTGGGACAGGGCAAGGGAGGAGGATGGCCTGTCAGAGGAGCTGAAAGCATGCCCTGGAGACTGGGGCCGCGTAGGGACTGTAGGGTGGGGAAAACCAAACTTTTCGATTAAGGCTGGCGCTTTCTATAGGCTTTCGGAGACTAAGCGTGGTGATTCAGCACGTGGACTCTGGAGCCAGACTCTGTCACATGGGTCCTAGCTCTGCCACCTACGGGCTGTGTGAACTTGGGCAAGTTACTGTACCATTCTGTGTGTCAGTTTCCTGATCTGTAAAACGGGGATGATTATAACACACACTCCATAGGTGAGTGTAAAGGTTAGAGGCTATTTCATGTCCGTAAAGTACTTAGAGCAGTGTCTGGCCTTCAGTAGGCGTTAGTAGTGGTTGATTAAATAAATGGATAAATGCATACATAAGTATTCAAGGCTTGGAGGCTGTCCCTCGTGCAACGTGTGAACTGGAATGGATTACACCCGGCTTTGTTTCCTTTCCAGCTTGCAGTTGCTACTGACCGCATCTGTGGCACTGTGGAATTAGAAATAATCTCCCTCGACTTGGCTGCTCTTGGTAACAGAATCTAATGCTGTCCAGATTATCCCAGGGAAATAAAAGCCTTGTCAGTAGCCTAGTAGGGTCAGGCTTATTTAATAGGTATCGCTTATATTGGTTTGGCTGGTATTTGTTGGTAACTTTTTCTTGGCAAAGCTGCTCGGTTAAAAAAAGTAGATTAGCTGTAAAATAGTTCAGACCCAGGGAAAAGTAGAGAGTCGTAAGCAGAGCACGCCTTTCCTTGACTCTCTGTCGAGAGCTTTTGTGACTCCAGCCGCTCTCTGCCTCAGACGCGGTGCCCTCTGCGTGTGCAGTCATCTAAACCGTGCAGGGTCCGGAACCGTGGAGAATCTAAGGCAGTGCAGTCATGCTTTGCTTAACAGTGGGGCTAGGTTCTGAGGAGTGCGTCACGGTCAGGCAATCTCGTGAGCGTGCAAGCACCACGGAGTTCATAAACCTAGATGGCAGAGCCTCCTATACACCTTGGCTCTATGGGACTAATCTTTTGGGACCCCCGTTGTTGACTGAAACGTCCTGATGTAGCGCCTGACGCTACTTCCCAACTCCAAGGGCACGGGAGTGTAGCCTGTGGGGCTCTGTCAAAGAACGGAGACGCTCGAGGCCTACTCTGGACCCACTGACTCAGAATCTACTGGGATAGTTCCCGGCTTTAAAGACCAGCCATAGTCCTCATCTGCAGACATCTCCTCAACGGTTTTCCACACCGGGTTTTCCCTCACCTGAGAAAACAGGCCAAGAGATTGTGAGGATCCATAGTTAGTGTTTTAATCCATTTGGCAGGACTCAGTGTTTTTCACGTTCTGTGATACTGGGATCTGCGTCTTCACTGTCATGTGTTAAACCTTTAAGTCTTGTCCAAAAGTCATGTCATTACCTAGAGAATCCTTCTGTGAATTCCAGGCAGGTTGCCATCTTTCTGCTTCCGCCTCCTCTCCTCACCTTTACAATGGGGAGAATAACGGTAACCTACCTTTTGGATGTGAGGATTAAACGAGACAGTTGGTGCAAAGCAGTCGGCGCAGGATCTGGCACAAAGCGAAGCCTTCAATAAATTATGATTACAGTAGTTTTGACTTCCCTCCAGTCGGAATATAGTCGAGTTGAAGTTCGTGGCTATGTCACAGCTGTGTCTCAGGCTGGTGTCTGCCGCCCTGAGCCAAGCCGTAAAAATCCCTAGAATAACTTTAAAAGCCTGTTAGCCTCTTGAGGCTCCTACACTTCTTTATTTTATTTTGTTTTATTTTATTTTATTTTACTTTATTGCAGTGACAGTGGATTCTAACATCACGTAGCTTTCCAGAGGTACGTTGTAATACATTTCGAATTCTGTGTAGATTACGTCGTGTTCACCGCCCAAAAACTAATTATAGTCCGTCACCTCACATGTGAGCCTCATCGCCCCTTTGGCTCTCTCCCTCCCCCCTCCCCCTACGGTAACCACCAATCCAATCTCCGTTGCTCTGTGCGTGTTCGTCATTGTTTTTATCATGTACCATGAGTGAGATCACACGGTGTTTGACTTTCTCCCTCTGATTTATTTCACTTCGCATAATACCCTCAAGGTCCATCCACGTTGTCACAAATGGCCGGAGCTCATCGTTTCTTAGGCCGAGTAGCATTCCATTGTGTATACACACCACATCTTCTCTGTCCATACTTCCCTTGATGGGCACCTAGGTTGCTTCCAAGTTTTGGCTGTTGTGAATAATGCTGCAGTGAACCTAGGGGTGCATGTGTCTTTCTGCATTGGTGTTTTCCAGTTCTTTGGATAAATACCCAGCAGTGGGCTAGCTGGATCATACATATGGTAGATGTATTCTTAGTTTTCTGAGGATACTCCATACGGCTTTCCATGGTGGCTGCACCAGTCTGCACTCCCACCAGCAGTGTAGGAGAGTTCCCTCTCTCCACATCCTCTCCGACACTTGTCTCCTGTCTTGTTAATTAGAGCCATTCTGACCAGAGGAAGGTGACCTCTCCTTGTAGTTTTGATTTGCCTTCCTCTGATCGCTAATGATGTTGAGCCCCTTTCCATATGCCTGTTGGCCACCCGTATACCTTCTTTGGAGAAGTCACTGCTCAGATCTTTTGCCCGTCTTTTTAATCGGGTTGTTGATTTTTTGTTGTTGTTGAGCTGTCGGAGTTCTTTCTGTGTTTTGGATATAAACCCCTTATCCGATATATGGTTTGCAAGTATCTTCTCCCAGTTGTTAGGTTGTGTTTTGGTTTTGTGGATGGTTTCCTTTGCCTGCAAGATTTTTTCACTTTGATGTAGTCCCGTTTGTTCATTTTGTACTGTGTTTCCATTGCCCAGTCAGACATGGTACTGAAAGTAGGCTGCTAAGACTGCTGTCAAAGGGCATACTGCCTATGTTTTCTTCTAGACGTTGCATGGTTTCGGGTGTGGCATTGCAGTCAGACCCGAGGAGGCTGCAGTTCCCCGAGAGCGAGCGTGTGGGCGGGGCCCCAGCAGTTCTCCCAGGAGGGTGTCCCTGTCCCTGTCCGCAGTCCACCGCCTGGGGGGGGGGTGGGGCGGGGCAGCGGCCAGGGAGCCTCTGGGCGGCGGCGCGCGCGCGCGCGCGGGGAGCGCGCACGGCTGCTGGGCCGCCGTCCGGGGAGGCGTCGGCCAGCCGCGCCTGCCTGCCCAGAGCCGAGCCCGGCGGAGTCCGGCCGCGCTCTGCTGCTCTCCCTGGGCCGGGCTCGCCCGCCCCCCGGCGTCCCTGGACGCCGCTCCGTGTCCCCGCTGCGCACAGCAGCCCGGGCCCTCCACAGCCACGGCCGCTAGCCTGAGGAGGCCCTCCTTCAGCTCCCGCTCTTCCTGCTCGCCGGACACGGACGACCAGGGCGCCTGCGAAGAGGATTCCATCTGGGAGAGGTACCTGGGGGCGTGGGCCTGGGGGCTGGTGGGAGGCGAGCGTGTCCCTGAGGAATAGGCTTGTGCGCCGAGAGGTGCCCGTCAGGCCGCGGGACAGCTGCGCGGCGCGGGCAGCGAGGGGGTCTCTTCGTGCGCTTCACGCGTTCGTGGAACGGGCGGTGTGTGCCGGGCACCTGCCCAGGGGCCAGCCTGGGGATGCGGTGCCCGGGAGTCGGGCGCTGAAGCGGCGCCCGTGGTCTTGGCTTCGGAAGGCCAGACGCGACGTCGGTAACGACACTGGTCTCGATGCGTTCTGAGGGGTGCAGGTCTCCCTTTTCGAGGCTACGTTCCGTTGGGGTTTTCACGAAGCCTGTCGTGGCCCTGAAGCTCAGGCCGGTTCAGGGGAAGTGGCCTGTGGAGGGCCGCGTAATATTCGTGTGCAGAGCCAGTGCTTTCCAAAGGCCTTGACTGGGCAGAAGTCTACCTGTTAGGGGTGCAGTGGGGGCTGTCCGGGGAGCATTGTGAGCACAGGTGTGTGTCCCACACTTGAAAGTCTGGCAAAGAAAGCGTGAGGCTGGAGGGTGTCTCCTGCTCCCTCCTTCCACAGAAAGTCTGGAGAGTTGACTTTGGGACTTCCTTTCCTCGGGTCGGTGCGTGTTCAGTGGTCTGGACACTTGGTGGGCAAGACTGACAGGGTGTTTGACGTACTGGACCTCGCAGCCTAGTTGGAAAGGACAGATAGGCAGCAACTAATTACCTAGGAGATACGTAAAAGCCATTCTGTGTTGAGTGCTGAGAAATACGGCATTTACTGTTAGACTTTGTGACTTAGGCAGTGATGTTTAAGCTGAGAGCAGATGCCTAAAAGCAAAGGAGGACTTGTGCGGGAGAGCGTTGGGACAGGGCAAGGGAGGAGGATGGCCTGTCAGAGGAGCTGAAAGCATGCCCTGGAGACTGGGGCCGCGTAGGGACTGTAGGGTGGGAAAACCAAACTTTTCGATTAAGGCTGGCGCTTTCTATAGGCTTTCGGAGACTAAGCGTGGTGATTCAGCACGTGGACTCTGGAGCCAGACTCTGTCACATGGGTCCTAGCTCTGCCACCTACGGGCTGTGTGAACTTGGGCAAGTTACTGTACCATTCTGTGTGTCAGTTTCCTGATCTGTAAAACGGGGATGATTATAACACACACTCCATAGGTGAGTGTAAAGGTTAGAGGCTATTTCATGTCCGTAAAGTACTTAGAGCAGTGTCTGGCCTTCAGTAGGCGTTAGTAGTGGTTGATTAAATAAATGGATAAATGCATACATAAGTATTCAAGGCTTGGAGGCTGTCCCTCGTGCAACGTGTGAACTGGAATGGATTACACCCGGCTTTGTTTCCTTTCCAGCTTGCAGTTGCTACTGACCGCATCTGTGGCACTGTGGAATTAGAAATAATCTCCCTGACTTGGCTGCTCTTGGTAACAGAATCTAATGCTGTCCAGATTATCCCAGGGAAATAAAAGCCTTGTCAGTAGCCTAGTAGGGTCAGGCTTATTTAATAGGTATCGCTTATATTGGTTTGGCTGGTATTTGTTGGTAACTTTTTCTTGGCAAAGCTGCTCGGTTAAAAAAAGTAGATTAGCTGTAAAATAGTTCAGACCCAGGGAAAAGTAGAGAGTCGTGTAAGCAGAGCACGCCTTTCCTTGACTCTCTGTCGAGAGCTTTTGTGACTCCAGCCGCTCTCTGCCTCAGACGCGGTGCCCTCTGCGTGTGCAGTCATCTAAACCGTGCAGGGTCCGGAACCGTGGAGAATCTAAGGCAGTGCAGTCATGCTTTGCTTAACAGTGGGGCTAGGTTCTGAGGAGTGCGTCACGGTCAGGCAATCTCGTGAGCGTGCAAGCACCACGGAGTTCATAAACCTAGATGGCAGAGCCTCCTATACACCTTGGCTCTATGGGACTAATCTTTTGGGACCCCCGTTGTTGACTGAAACGTCCTGATGTAGCGCCTGACGGTACTTCCCAACTCCAAGGGCACGGGAGTGTAGCCTGTGGGGCTCTGTCAAAGAACGGAGACGCTCGAGGCCTACTCTGGACCCACTGACTCAGAATCTACTGGGATAGTTCCCGGCTTTAAAGACCAGCCATAGTCCTCATCTGCAGACATCTCCTCAACGGTTTTCCACACCGGGTTTTCCCTCACCTGAGAAAACAGGCCAAGAGATTGTGAGGATCCGTAGTTAGTGTTTTAATCCATTTGGCAGGACTCAGTGTTTTTCACGTTCTGTGATACTGGGATCTGCGTCTTCACTGTCATGTGTTAAACCTTTAAGTCTTGTCCAAAAGTCATGTCATTACCTAGAGAATCCTTCTGTGAATTCCAGGCAGGTTGCCATCTTTCTGCTTCCGCCTCCTCTCCTCACCTTTACAATGGGGAGAATAACGGTAACCTACCTTTTGGATGTGAGGATTAAACGAGACAGTTGGTGCAAAGCAGTCGGCGCAGGATCTGGCACAAAGCGAAGCCTTCAATAAATTATGATTACAGTAGTTTTGACTTCCCTCCAGTCGGAATATAGTCGAGTTGAAGTTCGTGGCTATGTCACAGCTGTGTCTCAGGCTGGTGTCTGCCGCCCTGAGCCAAGCCGTAAAAATCCCTAGAATAACTTTGCAAAAGCCTGTTAGCCTCTTGAGGCTCCTACACTTCTTTATTTTATTTTGTTTTATTTTATTTTATTTTACTTTATTGCAGTGACAGTGGATTCTAACATCACGTAGCTTTCCAGAGGTACGTTGTAATACATTTCGAATTCTGTGTAGATTACGTCGTGTTCACCGCCCAAAAACTAATTATAGTCCGTCGCCTCACATGTGAGCCTCATCGCCCCTTCGGCTCTCTCCCTCCCCCTCCCCCTACGGTAACCACCAATCCAATCGTTGCTCTGTGCGTGTTCGTCATTGTTTTTGTCATGTACTCATGAGTGAGATCACACGGTGTTTGACTTTCTCCCTCTGATTTATTTCACTTCGCATAATACCCTCAAGGTCCATCCACGTTGTCACAAATGGCCGGAGCTCATCGTTTCTTAGGGCCGAGTAGCATTCCATTGTGTATACACACCACATCTTCTCTGTCCATACTTCCCTTGATGGGCACCTAGGTTGCTTCCAAGTTTTGGCTGTTGTGAATAATGCTGCAGTGAACCTAGGGGTGCATGTGTCTTTCTGCATTGGTGTTTTCCAGTTCTTTGGATAAATACCCAGCAGTGGGCTAGCTGGATCATACATATGGTAGATGTATTCTTAGTTTTCTGAGGATACTCCATACGGCTTTCCATGGTGGCTGCACCAGTCTGCACTCCCACCAGCAGTGTAGGAGAGTTCCCTTCTCTCCACATCCTCTCCGACACTTGTCTCCTGTCTTGTTAATTAGAGCCATTCTGACCAGAGGAAGGTGACCTCTCCTTGTAGTTTTGATTTGCCTTCCTCTGATCGCTAATGATGTTGAGCCCCTTTCCATATGCCTGTTGGCCACCCGTATACCTTCTTTGGAGAAGTCACTGCTCAGATCTTTTGCCCGTCTTTTTAATCGGGTTGTTGATTTTTTGTTGTTGTTGAGCTGTCGGAGTTCTTTCTGTGTTTTGGATATAAACCCCTTATCCGATATATGGTTTGCAAGTATCTTCTCCCAGTTGTTAGGTTGTGTTTTGGTTTTGTGGATGGTTTCCTTTGCCGTGCAGAAGATTTTTTTTCACTTTGATGTAGTCCCGTTTGTTCATTTTGTACTGTGTTTCCATTGCCCAGTCAGACATGGTACTTGAAAGTAGGCTGCTAAGACTGCTGTCAAAGGGCATACTGCCTATGTTTTCTTCTAGACGTTGCATGGTTTCGGGTGTGGCATTGCAGTCAGACCCGAGGAGGCTGCAGTTCCCCGAGAGCGAGCGTGTGGGCGGGGCCCCAGCAGTTCTCCCAGGAGGGTGTCCCTGTCCCTGTCCGCAGTCCACCGCCTGAGGGGGGGTGGGGCGGGGCAGCGGCCAGGGAGCCTCTGGGCGGCGGCGCGCGCGCGCGCGCGCGGGAGCGCGCACGGCTGCTGGGCCGCCGTCCGGGAGGCGTCGGCCAGCCGCGCCTGCCTGCCCAGAGCCGAGCCCGGCGGAGTCCGGCCGCGCTCTGCTGCTCTCTCCTGGGCCGGGCTCGCCCGTTCCCCCGGCGTCCCTGGACGCCGCTCCGTGTCCCCGCTGCGCAGCAGCCCGGGCCCTCCACAGCCACGGCCGCTAGCCTGAGGAGGCCCTCCTTCAGCTCCCGCTCTTCCTGCTCGCCGGACACGGACGACCAGGGCGCCTGCGAAGAGGATTCCATCTGGGAGAGGTACCTGGGGGCGTGGGCCTGGGGGCTGGTGGGAGGCGAGCGTGTCCCTGAGGAATAGGCTGGTGCGCCGAGAGGTGCCCGTCAGGCCGCGGGACAGCTGCGCGGCGCGGGCAGCGAGGGGTCTCTTCGTGCGCTTCACGCGTTCGTGGAACGGGCGGTGTGTGCCGGGCACCTGCCCAGGGGCCAGCCTGGGGATGCGGTGCCCGGGAGTCGGGCGCTGAAGCGGCGCCCGTGGTCTTGGCTTCTTGGAAGGCCAGACGCGACGTCGGTAACGACACTGGTCTCGATGCGTTCTGAGGGGTGCAGGTCTCCCTCTTTTCGAGGCTACGTTCCGTTGGGGTTTTCACGAAGCCTGTCGTGGCCCTGAAGCTCAGGCCGGTTCAGGGGAAGTGGCCTGTGGAGGGCCGCGTAATATTCGTGTGCAGAGCCAGTGCTTTCCAAAGGCCTTGACTGGGCAGAAGTCTACCTGTTAGGGGTGCAGTGGGGGCTGTCCGGGGAGCATTGTGAGCACAGGTGTGTGTCCCACACTTGAAAGTCTGGCAAAGAAAGCGTGAGGCTGGAGGGTGCTCCGTTCGTTCCCTCCTTCCACAGAAAGTCTGGAGAGTTGACTTTGGGACTTCCTTTCCTCGGGTCGGTGCGTGTTCAGTGGTCTGGACACTTGGTGGGCAAGACTGACAGGGTGTTTGACGTACTGGACCTCGCAGCCTAGTTGGAAGGACAGATAGGCAGCAACTAATTACCTAGGAGATACGTAAAAGCCATTCTGTGTTGAGTGCTGAGAAATACGGCATTTACTGTTAGACTTTGTGACTTAGGCAGTGATGTTTAAGCTGAGAGCAGATGCCTAAAAGCAAAGGAGGACTTGTGCGGGAGAGCGTTGGGACAGGGCAAGGGAGGAGGATGGCCTGTCAGAGGAGCTGAAAGCATGCCCTGGAGACTGGGGCCGCGTAGGGACTGTAGGGTGGGGAAAACCAAACTTTTCGATTAAGGCTGGCGCTTTCTATAGGCTTTCGGAGACTAAGCGTGGTGATTCAGCACGTGGACTCTGGAGCCAGACTCTGTCACATGGGTCCTAGCTCTGCCACCTACGGGCTGTGTGAACTTGGGCAAGTTACTGTACCATTCTGTGTGTCAGTTTCCTGATCTGTAAAACGGGGATGATTATAACACACACTCCATAGGTGAGTGTAAAGGTTAGAGGCTATTTCATGTCCGTAAAGTACTTAGAGCAGTGTCTGGCCTTCAGTAGGCGTTAGTAGTGGTTGATTAAATAAATGGATAAATGCATACATAAGTATTCAAGGCTTGGAGGCTGTCCCTCGTGCAACGTGTGAACTGGAATGGATTACACCCGGCTTTGTTTCCTTTCCAGCTTGCAGTTGCTACTGACCGCATCTGTGGCACTGTGGAATTAGAAATAATCTCCCTCGACTTGGCTGCTCTTGGTAACAGAATCTAATGCTGTCCAGATTATCCCAGGGAAATAAAAGCCTTGTCAGTAGCCTAGTAGGGTCAGGCTTATTTAATAGGTATCGCTTATATTGGTTTGGCTGGTATTTGTTGGTAACTTTTTCTTGGCAAAGCTGCTCGGTTAAAAAAAGTAGATTAGCTGTAAAATAGTTCAGACCCAGGGAAAGTAGAGAGTCGTGTAAGCAGAGCACGCCTTTCCTTGACTCTCTGTCGAGAGCTTTTGTGACTCCAGCCGCTCTCTGCCTCAGACGCGGTGCCCTCTGCGTGTGCAGTCATCTAAACCGTGCAGGGTCCGGAACCGTGGAGAATCTAAGGCAGTGCAGTCATGCTTTGCTTAACAGTGGGGCTAGGTTCTGAGGAGTGCGTCACGGTCAGGCAATCTCGTGAGCGTGCAAGCACCACGGAGTTCATAAACCTAGATGGCAGAGCCTCCTATACACCTTGGCTCTATGGGACTAATCTTTTGGGACCCCCGTTGTTGACTGAAACGTCCTGATGTAGCGCCTGACGGTACTTCCCAACTCCAAGGGCACGGGAGTGTAGCCTGTGGGGCTCTGTCAAAGAACGGAGACGCTCGAGGCCTACTCTGGACCCACTGACTCAGAATCTACTGGGATAGTTCCCGGCTTTAAAGACCAGCCATAGTCCTCATCTGCAGACATCTCCTCAACGGTTTTCCACACCGGGTTTTCCCTCACCTGAGAAAACAGGCCAAGAGATTGTGAGGATCCGTAGTTAGTGTTTTAATCCATTTGGCAGGACTCAGTGTTTTTCACGTTCTGTGATACTGGGATCTGCGTCTTCACTGTCATGTGTTAAACCTTTAAGTCTTGTCCAAAAGTCATGTCATTACCTAGAGAATCCTTCTGTGAATTCCAGGCAGGTTGCCATCTTTCTGCTTCCGCCTCCTCTCCTCACCTTTACAATGGGGAGAATAACGGTAACCTACCTTTTGGATGTGAGGATTAAACGAGACAGTTGGTGCAAAGCAGTCGGCGCAGGATCTGGCACAAAGCGAAGCCTTCAATAAATTATGATTACAGTAGTTTTGACTTCCTCCAGTCGGAATATAGTCGAGTTGAAGTTCGTGGCTATGTCACAGCTGTGTCTCAGGCTGGTGTCTGCCGCCCTGAGCCAAGCCGTAAAAATCCCTAGAATAACTTTGCAAAAGCCTGTTAGCCTCTTGAGGCTCCTACACTTCTTTATTTTATTTTGTTTTATTTTATTTTATTTTACTTTATTGCAGTGACAGTGGATTCTAACATCACGTAGCTTTCCAGAGGTACGTTGTAATACATTTCGAATTCTGTGTAGATTACGTCGTGTCACCGCCCAAAACTAATTATAGTCCGTCGCCTCACATGTGAGCCTCATCGCCCCTTCGGCTCTCTCCCTCCCCCCTCCCCTACGGTAACCACCAATCCAATCTCCGTTGCTCTGTGCGTGTTCGTCATTGTTTTTGTCATGTACTCATGAGTGAGATCACACGGTGTTTGACTTTCTCCCTCTGATTTATTTCACTTCGCATAATACCCTCAAGGTCCATCCACGTTGTCACAAATGGCCGGAGCTCATCGTTTAGGGCCGAGTAGCATTCCATTGTGTATACACACCACATCTTCTCTGTCCATACTTCCCTTGATGGGCACCTAGGTTGCTTCCAAGTTTTGGCTGTTGTGAATAATGCTGCAGTGAACCTAGGGGTGCATGTGTCTTTCTGCATTGGTGTTTTCCAGTTCTTTGGATAAATACCCAGCAGTGGGCTAGCTGGATCATACATATGGTAGATGTATTCTTAGTTTTCTGAGGATACTCCATACGGCTTTCCATGGTGGCTGCACCAGTCTGCACTCCCACCAGCAGTGTAGGAGAGTTCCCTTCTCTCCACATCCTCTCCGACACTTGTCTCCTGTCTTGTTAATTAGAGCCATTCTGACCAGAGAAGGTGACCTCTCCTTGTAGTTTTGATTTGCCTTCCTCTGATCGCTAATGATGTTGAGCCCCTTTCCATATGCCTGTTGGCCACCCGTATACCTTCTTTGGAGAAGTCACTGCTCAGATCTTTTGCCCGTCTTTTTAATCGGGTTGTTGATTTTTTGTTGTTGTTGAGCTGTCGGAGTTCTTTCTGTGTTTTGGATATAAACCCCTTATCCGATATATGGTTTGCAAGTATCTTCTCCCAGTTGTTAGGTTGTGTTTTGGTTTTGTGGATGGTTTCCTTTGCCGTGCAGAAGATTTTTTTTCACTTTGATGTAGTCCCGTTTGTTCATTTTGTACTGTGTTTCCATTGCCCAGTCAGACATGGTACTTGAAAGTAGGCTGCTAAGACTGCTGTCAAAGGGCATACTGCCTATGTTTTCTTCTAGACGTTGCATGGTTTCGGGTGTGGCATTGCAGTCAGCCGAGGAGGCTGCAGTTCCCCGAGAGCGAGCGTGTGGGCGGGGCCCCAGCAGTTCTCCCAGGAGGGTGTCCCTGTCCCTGTCCGCAGTCCACCGCCTGAGGGGGGGGGGGTGGGGCGGGGCAGCGGCCAGGGAGCCTCTGGGCGGCGGCGCGCGCGCGCGCGCGCGGGGAGCGCGCACGGCTGCTGGGCCGCCGTCCGGGGAGGCGTCGGCCAGCCGCGCCTGCCTGCCCAGAGCCGAGCCCGGCGGAGTCCGGCCGCGCTCTGCTGCTCTCTCCTGGGCCGGGCTCGCCCGTTCCCCCGGCGTCCCTGGACGCCGCTCCGTGTCCCCGCTGCGCACAGCAGCCCGGGCCCTCCACAGCCACGGCCGCTAGCCTGAGGAGGCCCTCCTTCAGCTCCCGCTCTTCCTGCTCGCCGGACACGGACGACCAGGGCGCCTGCGAAGAGGATTCCATCTGGGAGAGGTACCTGGGGGCGTGGGCCTGGGGGCTGGTGGGAGGCGAGCGTGTCCCTGAGGAATAGGCTGGTGCGCCGAGAGGTGCCGTCAGGCCGCGGGACAGCTGCGCGGCGCGGGCAGCGAGGGGTCTCTTCGTGCGTTCACGCGTTCGTGGAACGGGCGGTGTGTGCCGGGCACCTGCCCAGGGGCCAGCCTGGGGATGCGGTGCCCGGGAGTCGGGCGCTGAAGCGGCGCCCGTGGTCTTGGCTTCTTGGAAGGCCAGACGCGACGTCGGTAACGACACTGGTCTCGATGCGTTCTGAGGGGTGCAGGTCTCCCTCTTTTCGAGGCTACGTTCCGTTGGGGTTTTCACGAAGCCTGTCGTGGCCCTGAAGCTCAGGCCGGTTCAGGGGAAGTGGCCTGTGGAGGGCCGCATAATATTCGTGTGCAGAGCCAGTGCTTTCCAAAGGCCTTGACTGGGCAGAAGTCTACCTGTTAGGGGTGCAGTGGGGGCTGTCCGGGGAGCATTGTGAGCACAGGTGTGTGTCCCACACTTGAAAGTCTGGCAAAGAAAGCGTGAGGCTGGAGGGTGCTCCGTTCGTTCCCTCCTTCCACAGAAAGTCTGGAGAGTTGACTTTGGGACTTCCTTTCCTCGGGTCGGTGCGTGTTCAGTGGTCTGGACACTTGGTGGGCAAGACTGACAGGGTGTTTGACGTACTGGACCTCGCAGCCTAGTTGGAAAGGACAGATAGGCAGCAACTAATTACCTAGGAGATACGTAAAAGCCATTCTGTGTTGAGTGCTGAGAAATACGGCATTTACTGTTAGACTTTGTGACTTAGGCAGTGATGTTTAAGCTGAGAGCAGATGCCTAAAAGCAAAGGAGGACTTGTGCGGGAGAGCGTTGGGACAGGGCAAGGGAGGAGGATGGCCTGTCAGAGGAGCTGAAAGCATGCCCTGGAGACTGGGGCCGCGTAGGGACTGTAGGGTGGGGAAAACCAAACTTTTCGATTAAGGCTGGCGCTTTCTATAGGCTTTCGGAGACTAAGCGTGGTGATTCAGCACGTGGACTCTGGAGCCAGACTCTGTCACATGGGTCCTAGCTCTGCCACCTACGGGCTGTGTGAACTTGGGCAAGTTACTGTACCATTCTGTGTGTCAGTTTCCTGATCTGTAAAACGGGGATGATTATAACACACACTCCATAGGTGAGTGTAAAGGTTAGAGGCTATTTCATGTCCGTAAAGTACTTAGAGCAGTGTCTGGCCTTCAGTAGGCGTTAGTAGTGGTTGATTAAATAAATGGATAAATGCATACATAAGTATTCAAGGCTTGGAGGCTGTCCCTCGTGCAACGTGTGAACTGGAATGGATTACACCCGGCTTTGTTTCCTTTCCAGCTTGCAGTTGCTACTGACCGCATCTGTGGCACTGTGGAATTAGAAATAATCTCCCTCGACTTGGCTGCTCTTGGTAACAGAATCTAATGCTGTCCAGATTATCCCAGGGAAATAAAAGCCTTGTCAGTAGCCTAGTAGGGTCAGGCTTATTTAATAGGTATCGCTTATATTGGTTTGGCTGGTATTTGTTGGTAACTTTTTCTTGGCAAAGCTGCTCGGTTAAAAAGTAGATTAGCTGTAAAATAGTTCAGACCCAGGGAAAAGTAGAGAGTCGTGTAAGCAGAGCACGCCTTTCCTTGACTCTCTGTCGAGAGCTTTTGTGACTCCAGCCGCTCTCTGCCTCAGACGCGGTGCCCTCTGCGTGTGCAGTCATCTAAACCGTGCAGGGTCCGGAACCGTGGAGAATCTAAGGCAGTGCAGTCATGCTTTGCTTAACAGTGGGGCTAGGTTCTGAGGAGTGCGTCACGGTCAGGCAATCTCGTGAGCGTGCAAGCACCACGGAGTTCATAAACCTAGATGGCAGAGCCTCCTACACACCTTGGCTCTATGGGACTAATCTTTTGGGACCCCCGTTGTTGACTGAAACGTCCTGATGTAGCTAGCGCCTGACGGTACTTCCCAACTCCAAGGGCACGGGAGTGTAGCCTGTGGGGCTCTGTCAAAGAACGGAGACGCTCGAGGCCTACTCTGGACCCACTGACTCAGAATCTACTGGGATAGTTCCCGGCTTTAAAGACCAGCCATAGTCCTCATCTGCAGACATCTCCTCAACGGTTTTCCACACCGGGTTTTCCCTCACCTGAGAAAACAGGCCAAGAGATTGTGAGGATCCATAGTTAGTGTTTTAATCCATTTGTTTTTCACGTTCTGTGATACTGGGATCTGCGTCTTCACTGTCATGTGTTAAACCTTTAAGTCTTGTCCAAAAGTCATGTCATTACCTAGAGAATCCTTCTGTGAATTCCAGGCAGGTTGCCATCTTTCTGCTTCCGCCTCCTCTCCTCACCTTTACAATGGGGAGAATAACGGTAACCTACCTTTTGGATGTGAGGATTAAACGAGACAGTTGGTGCAAAGCAGTCGGCGCAGGATCTGGCACAAAGCGAAGCCTTCAATAAATTATGATTACAGTAGTTTTGACTTCCCTCCAGTCGGAATATAGTCGAGTTGAAGTTCGTGGCTATGTCACAGCTGTGTCTCAGGCTGGTGTCTGCCGCCCTGAGCCAAGCCGTAAAATCCCTAGAATAACTTTGCAAAAGCCTGTTAGCCTCTTGAGGCTCCTACACTTCTTTATTTTATTTTGTTTTATTTTATTTTATTTTACTTTATTGCAGTGACAGTGGATTCTAACATCACGTAGCTTTCCAGAGGTACGTTGTAATACATTTCGAATTCTGTGTAGATTACGTCGTGTTCACCGCCCAAAAACTAATTATAGTCCGTCGCCTCACATGTGAGCCTCATCGCCCCTTCGGCTCTCTCCCCTCCCCCTCCCCCTACGGTAACCACCAATCCAATCTCCGTTGCTCTGTGCGTGTTCGTCATTGTTTTTGTCATGTACTCATGAGTGAGATCACACGGTGTTTGACTTTCTCCTCTGATTTATTTCACTTCGCATAATACCCTCAAGGTCCATCCACGTTGTCACAAATGGCCGGAGCTCATCGTTTCTTAGGGCCGAGTAGCATTCCATTGTGTATACACACCACATCTTCTCTGTCCATACTTCCCTTGATGGGCACCTAGGTTGCTTCCAAGTTTTGGCTGTTGTGAATAATGCTGCAGTGAACCTAGGGGTGCATGTGTCTTTCTGCATTGGTGTTTTCCAGTTCTTTGGATAAATACCCAGCAGTGGGCTAGCTGGATCATACATATGGTAGATGTATTCTTAGTTTTCTGAGGATACTCCATACGGCTTTCCATGGTGGCTGCACCAGTCTGCACTCCCACCAGCAGTGTAGGAGAGTTCCCTTCTCTCCACATCCTCTCCGACACTTGTCTCCTGTCTTGTTAATTAGAGCCATTCTGACCAGAGGAAGGTGACTCTCCTTGTAGTTTTGATTTGCCTTCCTCTGATCGCTAATGATGTTGAGCCCCTTTCCATATGCCTGTTGGCCACCCGTATACCTTCTTTGGAGAAGTCACTGCTCAGATCTTTTGCCCGTCTTTTTAATCGGGTTGTTGATTTTTTGTTGTTGTTGAGCTGTCGGAGTTCTTTCTGTGTTTTGGATATAAACCCCTTATCCGATATATGGTTTGCAAGTATCTTCTCCCAGTTGTTAGGTTGTGTTTTGGTTTTGTGGATGGTTTCCTTTGCCGTGCAGAAGATTTTTTTTCACTTTGATGTAGTCCCGTTTGTTCATTTTGTACTGTGTTTCCATTGCCCAGTCAGACATGGTACTTGAAAGTAGGCTGCTAAGACTGCTGTCAAAGGGCATACTGCCTATGTTTTCTTCTAGACGTTGCATGGTTTCGGGTGTGGCATTGCAGTCAGACCCGAGGAGGCTGCAGTTCCCCGAGAGCGAGCGTGTGGGCGGGGCCCCAGCAGTTCTCCCAGGAGGGTGTCCCTGTCCCTGTCCGCAGTCCACCGCCTGAGGGGGGGGGGGGGTGGGGCGGGGCAGCGGCCAGGGAGCCTCTGGCGGCGGCGCGCGCGCGCGCGCGGGGAGCGCGCACGGCTGCTGGGCCGCCGTCCGGGGAGGCGTCGGCCAGCCGCGCCTGCCTGCCCAGAGCCGAGCCCGGCGGAGTCCGGCCGCGCTCTGCTGCTCTCTCCTGGGCCGGGCTCGCCGTTCCTCCCGGCGTCCCTGGACGCCGCTCCGTGTCCCCGCTGCGCACAGCAGCCCGGGCCCTCCACAGCCACGGCCGCTAGCCTGAGGAGGCCCTCCTTCAGCTCCCGCTCTTCCTGCTCGCCGGACACGGACGACCAGGGCGCCTGCGAAGAGGATTCCATCTGGGAGAGGTACCTGGGGGCGTGGGCCTGGGGGCTGGTGGGAGGCGAGCGTGTCCCTGAGGAATAGGCTGGTGCGCCGAGAGGTGCCCGTCAGGCCGCGGGACAGCTGCGCGGCGCGGGCAGCGAGGGGTCTCTTCGTGCGCTTCACGCGTTCGTGGAACGGGCGGTGTGTGCCGGGCACCTGCCCAGGGGCCAGCCTGGGGATGCGGTGCCCGGGAGTCGGGCGCTGAAGCGGCGCCCGTGGTCTTGGCTTCTTGGAAGGCCAGACGCGACGTCGGTAACGACACTGGTCTCGATGCGTTCTGAGGGGTGCAGGCTCTTTTCGAGGCTACGTTCCGTTGGGGTTTTCACGAAGCCTGTCGTGGCCCTGAAGCTCAGGCCGGTTCAGGGGAAGTGGCCTGTGGAGGGCCGCATAATATTCGTGTGCAGAGCCAGTGCTTTCCAAAGGCCTTGACTGGGCAGAAGTCTACCTGTTAGGGGTGCAGTGGGGGCTGTCCGGGAGCATTGTGAGCACAGGTGTGTGTCCCACACTTGAAAGTCTGGCAAAGAAAGCGTGAGGCTGGAGGGTGCTCTCCGTTCCCTCCTTCCACAGAAAGTCTGGAGAGTTGACTTTGGGACTTCCTTTCCTCGGGTCGGTGCGTGTTCAGTGGTCTGGACACTTGGTGGGCAAGACTGACAGGGTGTTTGACGTACTGGACCTCGCAGCCTAGTTGGAAAGGACAGATAGGCAGCAACTAATTACCTAGGAGATACGTAAAAGCCATTCTGTGTTGAGTGCTGAGAAATACGGCATTTACTGTTAGACTTTGTGACTTAGGCAGTGATGTTTAAGCTGAGAGCAGATGCCTAAAAGCAAAGGAGGACTTGTGCGGGAGAGCGTTGGGACAGGGCAAGGGAGGAGGATGGCCTGTCAGAGGAGCTGAAAGCATGCCCTGGAGACTGGGGCCGCGTAGGGACTGTAGGGTGGGGAAAACCAAACTTTTCGATTAAGGCTGGCGCTTTCTATAGGCTTTCGGAGACTAAGCGTGGTGATTCAGCACGTGGACTCTGGAGCCAGACTCTGTCACATGGGTCCTAGCTCTGCCACCTACGGGCTGTGTGAACTTGGGCAAGTTACTGTACCATTCTGTGTGTCAGTTTCCTGATCTGTAAAACGGGGATGATTATAACACACACTCCATAGGTGAGTGTAAAGGTTAGAGGCTATTTCATGTCCGTAAAGTACTTAGAGCAGTGTCTGGCCTTCAGTAGGCGTTAGTAGTGGTTGATTAAATAAATGGATAAATGCATACATAAGTATTCAAGGCTTGGAGGCTGTCCCTCGTGCAACGTGTGAACTGGAATGGATTACACCCGGCTTTGTTTCCTTTCCAGCTTGCAGTTGCTACTGACCGCATCTGTGGCACTGTGGAATTAGAAATAATCTCCCTCGACTTGGCTGCTCTTGGTAACAGAATCTAATGCTGTCCAGATTATCCCAGGGAAATAAAAGCCTTGTCAGTAGCCTAGTAGGGTCAGGCTTATTTAATAGGTATCGCTTATATTGGTTTGGCTGGTATTTGTTGGTAACTTTTTCTTGGCAAAGCTGCTCGGTTAAAAAAAGTAGATTAGCTGTAAAATAGTTCAGACCCAGGAAAAGTAGAGAGTCGTGTAAGCAGAGCACGCCTTTCCTTGACTCTCTGTCGAGAGCTTTTGTGACTCCAGCCGCTCTCTGCCTCAGACACGGTGCCCTCTGCGTGTGCAGTCATCTAAACCGTGCAGGGTCCGGAACCGTGGAGAATCTAAGGCAGTGCAGTCATGCTTTGCTTAACAGTGGGGCTAGGTTCTGAGGAGTGCGTCACGGTCAGGCAATCTCGTGAGCGTGCAAGCACCACGGAGTTCATAAACCTAGATGGCAGAGCCTCCTACACACCTTGGCTCTATGGGACTAATCTTTTGGGACCCCCGTTGTTGACTGAAACGTCCTGATGTAGCTAGCGCCTGACGGTACTTCCCAACTCCAAGGGCACGGGAGTGTAGCCTGTGGGGCTCTGTCAAAGAACGGAGACGCTCGAGGCCTACTCTGGACCCACTGACTCAGAATCTACTGGGATAGTTCCCGGCTTTAAAGACCAGCCATAGTCCTCATCTGCAGACATCTCCTCAACGGTTTTCCACACCGGGTTTTCCCTCACCTGAGAAAACAGGCCAAGAGATTGTGAGGATCCATAGTTAGTGTTTTAATCCATTTGGCAGGACTCAGTGTTTTTCACGTTCTGTGATACTGGGATCTGCGTCTTCACTGTCATGTGTTAAACCTTTAAGTCTTGTCCAAAAGTCATGTCATTACCTAGAGAATCCTTCTGTGAATTCCAGGCAGGTTGCCATCTTTCTGCTTCCGCCTCCTCTCCTCACCTTACAATGGGGAGAATAACGGTAACCTACCTTTTGGATGTGAGGATTAAACGAGACAGTTGGTGCAAAGCAGTCGGCGCAGGATCTGGCACAAAGCGAAGCCTTCAATAAATTATGATTACAGTAGTTTTGACTTCCCTCCAGTCGGAATATAGTCGAGTTGAAGTTCGTGGCTATGTCACAGCTGTGTCTCAGGCTGGTGTCTGCCGCCCTGAGCCAAGCCGTAAAAATCCCTAGAATAACTTTGCAAAAGCCTGTTAGCCTCTTGAGGCTCCTACACTTCTTTATTTTATTTTGTTTTATTTTATTTTATTTTACTTTATTGCAGTGACAGTGGATTCTAACATCACGTAGCTTTCCAGAGGTACGTTGTAATACATTTCGAATTCTGTGTAGATTACGTCGTGTTCACCGCCCAAAACTAATTATAGTCCGTCGCCTCACATGTGAGCCTCATCGCCCCTTCGGCTCTCTCCCCTCCCCCCTCCCCTACGGTAACCACCAATCCAATCTCCGTTGCTCTGTGCGTGTTCGTCATTGTTTTTGTCATGTACTCATGAGTGAGATCACACGGTGTTTGACTTTCTCCCTCTGATTTATTTCACTTCGCATAATACCCTCAAGGTCCATCCACGTTGTCACAAATGGCCGGAGCTCATCGTTTCTTAGGGCCGAGTAGCATTCCATTGTGTATACACACCACATCTTCTCTGTCCATACTTCCCTTGATGGGCACCTAGGTTGCTTCCAAGTTTTGGCTGTTGTGAATAATGCTGCAGTGAACCTAGGGGTGCATGTGTCTTTCTGCATTGGTGTTTTCCAGTTCTTTGGATAAATACCCAGCAGTGGGCTAGCTGGATCATACATATGGTAGATGTATTCTTAGTTTTCTGAGGATACTCCATACGGCTTTCCATGGTGGCTGCACCAGTCTGCACTCCCACCAGCAGTGTAGGAGAGTTCCCTTCTCTCCACATCCTCTCCGACACTTGTCTCCTGTCTTGTTAATTAGAGCCATTCTGACCAGAGGAAGGTGACCTCTCCTTGTAGTTTTGATTTGCCTTCCTCTGATCGCTAATGATGTTGAGCCCCTTTCCATATGCCTGTTGGCCACCCGTATACCTTCTTTGGAGAAGTCACTGCTCAGATCTTTTGCCCGTCTTTTTAATCGGGTTGTTGATTTTTTGTTGTTGTTGAGCTGTCGGAGTTCTTTCTGTGTTTTGGATATAAACCCCTTATCCGATATATGGTTTGCAAGTATCTTCTCCCAGTTGTTAGGTTGTGTTTTGGTTTTGTGGATGGTTTCCTTTGCCGTGCAGAAGATTTTTTTTCACTTTGATGTAGTCCCGTTTGTTCATTTTGTACTGTGTTTCCATTGCCCAGTCAGACATGGTACTTGAAAGTAGGCTGCTAAGACTGCTGTCAAAGGGCATACTGCCTATGTTTTCTTCTAGACGTTGCATGGTTTCGGGTGTGGCATTGCAGTCAGACCCGAGGAGGCTGCAGTTCCCCGAGAGCGAGCGTGTGGGCGGGGCCCCAGCAGTTCTCCCAGGAGGGTGTCCCTGTCCCTGTCCGCAGTCCACCGCCTGAGGGGGGGGGGGTGGGGCGGGGCAGCGGCCAGGGAGCCTCTGGGCGGCGGCGCGCGCGCGCGCGGGGAGCGCGCACGGCTGCTGGGCCGCCGTCCGGGGAGGCGTCGGCCAGCCGCGCCTGCCTGCCCAGAGCCGAGCCCGGCGGAGTCCGGCCGCGCTCTGCTGCTCTCTCCTGGGCCGGGCTCGCGCCCGTTCCCCGGCGTCCCTGGACGCCGCTCCGTGTCCCCGCTGCGCACAGCAGCCCGGGCCCTCCACAGCCACGGCCGCTAGCCTGAGGAGGCCCTCCTTCAGCTCCCGCTCTTCCTGCTCGCCGGACACGGACGACCAGGGCGCCTGCGAAGAGGATTCCATCTGGGAGAGGTACCTGGGGGCGTGGGCCTGGGGGCTGGTGGGAGGCGAGCGTGTCCCTGAGGAATAGGCTGGTGCGCCGAGAGGTGCCCGTCCAGGCCGCGGGACAGCTGCGCGGCGCGGGCAGCGAGGGGGTCTCTTCGTGCGCTTCACGCGTTCGTGGAACGGGCGGTGTGTGCCGGGCACCTGCCCAGGGGCCAGCCTGGGGATGCGGTGCCCGGGAGTCGGGCGCTGAAGCGCGCCCGTGGTCTTGGCTTCTTGGAAGGCCAGACGCGACGTCGGTAACGACACTGGTCTCGATGCGTTCTGAGGGGTGCAGGTCTCCCTCTTTTCGAGGCTACGTTCCGTTGGGGTTTTCACGAAGCCTGTCGTGGCCCTGAAGCTCAGGCCGGTTCAGGGGAAGTGGCCTGTGGAGGGCCGCATAATATTCGTGTGCAGAGCCAGTGCTTTCCAAAGGCCTTGACTGGGCAGAAGTCTACCTGTTAGGGGTGCAGTGGGGCTGTCCGGGGAGCATTGTGAGCACAGGTGTGTGTCCCACACTTGAAAGTCTGGCAAAGAAAGCGTGAGGCTGGAGGGTGCTCCGTTCGTTCCCTCCTTCCACAGAAAGTCTGGAGAGTTGACTTTGGGACTTCCTTTCCTCGGGTCGGTGCGTGTTCAGTGGTCTGGACACTTGGTGGGCAAGACTGACAGGGTGTTTGACGTACTGGACCTCGCAGCCTAGTTGGAAAGGACAGATAGGCAGCAACTAATTACCTAGGAGATACGTAAAAGCCATTCTGTGTTGAGTGCTGAGAAATACGGCATTTACTGTTAGACTTTGTGACTTAGGCAGTGATGTTTAAGCTGAGAGCAGATGCCTAAAAGCAAAGGAGGACTTGTGCGGGAGAGCGTTGGGACAGGGCAAGGGAGGAGGATGGCCTGTCAGAGGAGCTGAAAGCATGCCCTGGAGACTGGGGCCGCGTAGGGACTGTAGGGTGGGGAAAACCAAACTTTTCGATTAAGGCTGGCGCTTTCTATAGGCTTTCGGAGACTAAGCGTGGTGATTCAGCACGTGGACTCTGGAGCCAGACTCTGTCACATGGGTCCTAGCTCTGCCACCTACGGGCTGTGTGAACTTGGGCAAGTTACTGTACCATTCTGTGTGTCAGTTTCCTGATCTGTAAAACGGGGATGATTATAACACACACTCCATAGGTGAGTGTAAAGGTTAGAGGCTATTTCATGTCCGTAAAGTACTTAGAGCAGTGTCTGGCCTTCAGTAGGCGTTAGTAGTGGTTGATTAAATAAATGGATAAATGCATACATAAGTATTCAAGGCTTGGAGGCTGTCCCTCGTGCAACGTGTGAACTGGAATGGATTACACCCGGCTTTGTTTCCTTTCCAGCTTGCAGTTGCTACTGACCGCATCTGTGGCACTGTGGAATTAGAAATAATCTCCCTCGACTTGGCTGCTCTTGGTAACAGAATCTAATGCTGTCCAGATTATCCCAGGGAAATAAAAGCCTTGTCAGTAGCCTAGTAGGGTCAGGCTTATTTAATAGGTATCGCTTATATTGGTTTGGCTGGTATTTGTTGGTAACTTTTTCTTGGCAAAGCTGCTCGGTTAAAAAAAGTAGATTAGCTGTAAAATAGTTCAGACCCAGGGAAAAGTAGAGAGTCGTGTAAGCAGAGCACGCCTTTCCTTGACTCTCTGTCGAGAGCTTTTGTGACTCCAGCCGCTCTCTGCCTCAGACGCGGTGCCCTCTGCGTGTGCAGTCATCTAAACCGTGCAGGGTCCGGAACCGTGGAGAATCTAAGGCAGTGCAGTCATGCTTTGCTTAACAGTGGGGCTAGGTTCTGAGGAGTGCGTCACGGTCAGGCAATCTCGTGAGCGTGCAAGCACCACGGAGTTCATAAACCTAGATGGCAGAGCCTCCTATACACCTTGGCTCTATGGGACTAATCTTTTGGGACCCCCGTTGTTGACTGAAACGTCCTGATGTAGCGCCTGACGCTACTTCCCAACTCCAAGGGCACGGGAGTGTAGCCTGTGGGGCTCTGTCAAAGAACGGAGACGCTCGAGGCCTACTCTGGACCCACTGACTCAGAATCTACTGGGATAGTTCCCGGCTTTAAAGACCAGCCATAGTCCTCATCTGCAGACATCTCCTCAACGGTTTTCCACACCGGGTTTTCCCTCACCTGAGAAAACAGGCCAAGAGATTGTGAGGATCCGTAGTTAGTGTTTTAATCCATTTGGCAGGACTCAGTGTTTTTCACGTTCTGTGATACTGGGATCTGCGTCTTCACTGTCATGTGTTAAACCTTTAAGTCTTGTCCAAAAGTCATGTCATTACCTAGAGAATCCTTCTGTGAATTCCAGGCAGGTTGCCATCTTTCTGCTTCCGCCTCCTCTCCTCACCTTTACAATGGGGAGAATAACGGTAACCTACCTTTTGGATGTGAGGATTAAACGAGACAGTTGGTGCAAAGCAGTCGGCGCAGGATCTGGCACAAAGCGAAGCCTTCAATAAATTATGATTACAGTAGTTTTGACTTCCCTCCAGTCGGAATATAGTCGAGTTGAAGTTCGTGGCTATGTCACAGCTGTGTCTCAGGCTGGTGTCTGCCGCCCTGAGCCAAGCCGTAAAAATCCCTAGAATAACTTTGCAAAAGCCTGTTAGCCTCTTGAGGCTCCTACACTTCTTTATTTTATTTTGTTTTATTTTATTTTATTTTACTTTATTGCAGTGACAGTGGATTCTAACATCACGTAGCTTTCCAGAGGTACGTTGTAATACATTTCGAATTCTGTGTAGATTACGTCGTGTTCACCGCCCAAAAACTAATTATAGTCCGTCGCCTCACATGTGAGCCTCATCGCCCCTTCGGCTCTCTCCCTCCCCCCTCCCCTACGGTAACCACCAATCCAATCTCCGTTGCTCTGTGCGTGTTCGTCATTGTTTTTGTCATGTACTCATGAGTGAGATCACACGGTGTTTGACTTTCTCCCTCTGATTTATTTCACTTCGCATAATACCCTCAAGGTCCATCCACGTTGTCACAAATGGCCGGAGCTCATCGTTTCTTAGGGCCGAGTAGCATTCCATTGTGTATACACACCACATCTTCTCTGTCCATACTTCCCTTGATGGGCACCTAGGTTGCTTCCAAGTTTTGGCTGTTGTGAATAATGCTGCAGTGAACCTAGGGGTGCATGTGTCTTTCTGCATTGGTGTTTTCCAGTTCTTTGGATAAATACCCAGCAGTGGGCTAGCTGGATCATACATATGGTAGATGTATTCTTAGTTTTCTGAGGATACTCCATACGGCTTTCCATGGTGGCTGCACCAGTCTGCACTCCCACCAGCAGTGTAGGAGAGTTCCCTTCTCTCCACATCCTCTCCGACACTTGTCTCCTGTCTTGTTAATTAGAGCCATTCTGACCAGAGGAAGGTGACCTCTCCTTGTAGTTTTGATTTGCCTTCCTCTGATCGCTAATGATGTTGAGCCCCTTTCCATATGCCTGTTGGCCACCCGTATACCTTCTTTGGAGAAGTCACTGCTCAGATCTTTTGCCCGTCTTTTTAATCGGGTTGTTGATTTTTTGTTGTTGTTGAGCTGTCGGAGTTCTTTCTGTGTTTTGGATATAAACCCCTTATCCGATATATGGTTTGCAAGTATCTTCTCCCAGTTGTTAGGTTGTGTTTTGGTTTTGTGGATGGTTTCCTTTGCCGTGCAGAAGATTTTTTTTCACTTTGATGTAGTCCCGTTTGTTCATTTTGTACTGTGTTTCCATTGCCCAGTCAGACATGGTACTTGAAAGTAGGCTGCTAAGACTGCTGTCAAAGGGCATACTGCCTATGTTTTCTTCTAGACGTTGCATGGTTTCGGGTGTGGCATTGCAGTCAGACCCGAGGAGGCTGCAGTTCCCCGAGAGCGAGCGTGTGGGCGGGGCCCCAGCAGTTCTCCCAGGAGGGTGTCCCTGTCCCTGTCCGCAGTCCACCGCCTGAGGGGGGGGGGGGGTGGGCGGGGCAGCGGCCAGGGAGCCTCTGGGCGGCGCGCGCGCGCGCGGGGGAGCGCGCACGGCTGCTGGGCCGCCGTCCGGGGAGGCGTCGGCCAGCCGCGCCTGCCTGCCCAGAGCCGAGCCCGGCGGAGTCCGGCCGCGCTCTGCTGCTCTCTCCTGGGCCGGGCTCGCCCGTTTCCCCGGCGTCCCTGGACGCCGCTCCGTGTCCCCGCTGCGCACAGCAGCCCGGGCCCTCCACAGCCACGGCCGCTAGCCTGAGGAGGCCCTCCTTCAGCTCCCGCTCTTCCTGCTCGCCGGACACGGACGACCAGGGCGCCTGCGAAGAGGATTCCATCTGGGAGAGGTACCTGGGGGCGTGGGCCTGGGGGCTGGTGGGAGGCGAGCGTGTCCCTGAGGAATAGGCTTGTGCGCCGAGAGGTGCCCGTCAGGCCGCGGGACAGCTGCGCGGCGCGGGCAGCGAGGGGGTCTCTTCGTGCGCTTCACGCGTTCGTGGAACGGGCGGTGTGTGCCGGGCACCTGCCCAGGGGCCAGCCTGGGGATGCGGTGCCCGGGAGTCGGGCGCTGAAGCGGCGCCCGTGGTCTTGGCTTCTTGGAAGGCCAGACGCGACGTCGGTAACGACACTGGTCTCGATGCGTTCTGAGGGGTGCAGGTCTCCTCTTTTCGAGGCTACGTTCCGTTGGGGTTTTCACGAAGCCTGTCGTGGCCCTGAAGCTCAGGCCGGTTCAGGGGAAGTGGCCTGTGGAGGGCCGCGTAATATTCGTGTGCAGAGCCAGTGCTTTCCAAAGGCCTTGACTGGGCAGAAGTCTACCTGTTAGGGGTGCAGTGGGGGCTGTCCGGGGAGCATTGTGAGCACAGGTGTGTGTCCCACACTTGAAAGTCTGGCAAAGAAAGCGTGAGGCTGGAGGGTGCTCCGTTCGTTCCCTCCTTCCACAGAAAGTCTGGAGAGTTGACTTAGGGACTTCCTTTCCTCGGGTCGGTGCGTGTTCAGTGGTCTGGACACTTGGTGGGCAAGACTGACAGGGTGTTTGACGTACTGGACCTCGCAGCCTAGTTGGAAAGGACAGATAGGCAGCAACTAATTACCTAGGAGATACGCAAAGCCATTCTGTGTTGAGTGCTGAGAAATACGGCATTTACTGTTAGACTTTGTGACTTAGGCAGTGATGTTTAAGCTGAGAGCAGATGCCTAAAAGCAAAGGAGGACTTGTGCGGGAGAGCGTTGGGACAGGGCAAGGGAGGAGGATGGCCTGTCAGAGGAGCTGAAAGCATGCCCTGGAGACTGGGGCCGCGTAGGGACTGTAGGGTGGGGAAAACCAAACTTTTCGATTAAGGCTGGCGCTTTCTATAGGCTTTCGGAGACTAAGCGTGGTGATTCAGCACGTGGACTCTGGAGCCAGACTCTGTCACATGGGTCCTAGCTCTGCCACCTACGGGCTGTGTGAACTTGGGCAAGTTACTGTACCATTCTGTGTGTCAGTTTCCTGATCTGTAAAACGGGGATGATTATAACACACACTCCATAGGTGAGTGTAAAGGTTAGAGGCTATTTCATGTCCGTAAAGTACTTAGAGCAGTGTCTGGCCTTCAGTAGGCGTTAGTAGTGGTTGATTAAATAAATGGATAAATGCATACATAAGTATTCAAGGCTTGGAGGCTGTCCCTCGTGCAACGTGTGAACTGGAATGGATTACACCCGGCTTTGTTTCCTTTCCAGCTTGCAGTTGCTACTGACCGCATCTGTGGCACTGTGGAATTAGAAATAATCTCCCTCGACTTGGCTGCTCTTGGTAACAGAATCTAATGCTGTCCAGATTATCCCAGGAAAAAAAGCCTTGTCAGTAGCCCAGTAGGGGGAGGCTTATTTAATAGGTATCGCTTATATTGGTTTGGCTGGTATTTGTTGGTAACTTTTTCTTGGCAAAGCTGCTCGGTTAAAAGTAGATTAGCTGTAAAATAGTTCAGACCCAGGGAAAAGTAGAGAGTCGTGTAAGCAGAGCACGCCTTTCCTTGACTCTCTGTCGAGAGCTTTTGTGACTCCAGCCGCTCTCTGCCTCAGACGCGGTGCCCTCTGCGTGTGCAGTCATCTAAACCGTGCAGGGTCCGGAACCGTGGAGAATCTAAGGCAGTGCAGTCATGCTTTGCTTAACAGTGGGGCTAGGTTCTGAGGAGTGCGTCACGGTCAGGCAATCTCGTGAGCGTGCAAGCACCACGGAGTTCATAAACCTAGATGGCAGAGCCTCCTATACACCTTGGCTCTATGGGACTAATCTTTTGGGACCCCCGTTGTTGACTGAAACGTCCTGATGTAGCGCCTGACGCTACTTCCCAACTCCAAGGGCACGGGAGTGTAGCCTGTGGGGCTCTGTCAAAGAACGGAGACGCCTCGAGGCCTACTCTGGACCCACTGACTCAGAATCTACTGGGATAGTTCCGGCTTTAAAGACCAGCCATAGTCCTCATCTGCAGACATCTCCTCAACGGTTTTCCACACCGGGTTTTCCCTCACCTGAGAAAACAGGCCAAGAGATTGTGAGGATCCGTAGTTAGTGTTTTAATCCATTTGGCAGGACTCAGTGTTTTTCACGTTCTGTGATACTGGGATCTGCGTCTTCACTGTCATGTGTTAAACCTTTAAGTCTTGTCCAAAAGTCATGTCATTACCTAGAGAATCCTTCTGTGAATTCCAGGCAGGTTGCCATCTTTCTGCTTCCGCCTCCTCTCCTCACCTTTACAATGGGGAGAATAACGGTAACCTACCTTTTGGATGTGAGGATTAAACGAGACAGTTGGTGCAAAGCAGTCGGCGCAGGATCTGGCACAAAGCGAAGCCTTCAATAAATTATGATTACAGTAGTTTTGACTTCCCTCCAGTCGGAATATAGTCGAGTTGAAGTTCGTGGCTATGTCACAGCTGTGTCTCAGGCTGGTGTCTGCCGCCCTGAGCCAAGCCGTAAAAATCCCTAGAATAACTTTGCAAAAGCCTGTTAGCCTCTTGAGGCTCCTACACTTCTTTATTTTATTTTGTTTTATTTTATTTTATTTTACTTTATTGCAGTGACAGTGGATTCTAACATCACGTAGCTTTCCAGATGTACGTTGTAATACATTTCGAATTCTGTGTAGATTACGTCGTGTTCACCGCCCAAAAACTAATTATAGTCCGTCGCCTCACATGTGAGCCTCATCGCCCCTTCGGCTCTCTCCCCTCCCCCCTCCCCCTACGGTAACCACCAATCCAATCTCCGTTGCTCTGTGCGTGTTCGTCATTGTTTTTGTCATGTACTCATGAGTGAGATCACACGGTGTTTGACTTTCTCCCTCTGATTTATTTCACTTCGCATAATACCCTCAAGGTCCATCCACGTTGTCACAAATGGCCGGAGCTCATCGTTTCTTAGGGCCGAGTAGCATTCCATTGTGTATACACACCACATCTTCTCTGTCCATACTTCCCTTGATGGGCACCTAGGTTGCTTCCAAGTTTTGGCTGTTGTGAATAATGCTGCAGTGAACCTAGGGGTGCATGTGTCTTTCTGCATTGGTGTTTTCCAGTTCTTTGGATAAATACCCAGCAGTGGGCTAGCTGGATCATACATATGGTAGATGTATTCTTAGTTTTCTGAGGATACTCCATACGGCTTTCCATGGTGGCTGCACCAGTCTGCACTCCCACCAGCAGTGTAGGAGAGTTCCCTTCTCTCCACATCCTCTCCGACACTTGTCTCCTGTCTTGTTAATTAGAGCCATTCTGACCAGAGGAAGGTGACCTCTCCTTGTAGTTTTGATTTGCCTTCCTCTGATCGCTAATGATGTTGAGCCCTTTTCCATATGCCTGTTGGCCACCCGTATACCTTCTTTGGAGAAGTCACTGCTCAGATCTTTTGCCCGTCTTTTTAATCGGGTTGTTGATTTTTTGTTGTTGTTGAGCTGTCGGAGTTCTTTCTGTGTTTTGGATATAAACCCCTTATCCGATATATGGTTTGCAAGTATCTTCTCCCAGTTGTTAGGTTGTGTTTTGGTTTTGTGGATGGTTTCCTTTGCCGTGCAGAAGATTTTTTTTCACTTTGATGTAGTCCCGTTTGTTCATTTTGTACTGTGTTTCCATTGCCCAGTCAGACATGGTACTTGAAAGTAGGCTGCTAAGACTGCTGTCAAAGGGCATACTGCCTATGTTTTCTTCTAGACGTTGCATGGTTTCGGGTGTGGCATTGCAGTCAGACCCGAGGAGGCTGCAGTTCCCCGAGAGCGAGCGTGTGGGCGGGGCCCCAGCAGTTCTCCCAGGAGGGTGTCCCTGTCCCTGTCCGCAGTCCACCGCCTGAGGGGGGGGGGGGGTGGGGGCAGCGGCCAGGGAGCCTCTGGGCGGCGGCGCGCGCGCGCGCGCGGGGAGCGCGCACGGCTGCTGGGCCGCCGTCCGGGGAGGCGTCGGCCAGCCGCGCCTGCCTGCCCAGAGCCGAGCCCGGCGGAGTCCGGCCGCGCTCTGCTGCTCTCTCCTGGGCCGGGCTCGCCCGTTCCCCCGGCGTCCCTGGACGCCGCTCCGTGTCCCGCTGCGCACAGCAGCCCGGGCCCTCCACAGCCACGGCCGCTAGCCTGAGGAGGCCCTCCTTCAGCTCCCGCTCTTCCTGCTCGCCGGACACGGACGACCAGGGCGCCTGCGAAGAGGATTCCATCTGGGAGAGGTACCTGGGGGCGTGGGCCTGGGGGCTGGTGGGAGGCGAGCGTGTCCCTGAGGAATAGGCTGGTGCGCCGAGAGGTGCCCGTCAGGCCGCGGGACAGCTGCGCGGCGCGGGCAGCGAGGGGGTCTCTTCGTGCGCTTCACGCGTTCGTGGAACGGGCGGTGTGTGCCGGGCACCTGCCCAGGGGCCAGCCTGGGGATGCGGTGCCCGGGAGTCGGGCGCTGAAGCGGCGCCCGTGGTCTTGGCTTCTTGGAAGGCCAGACGCGACGTCGGTAACGACACTGGTCTCGATGCGTTCTGAGGGGTGCAGGTCTCTCTTTTCGAGGCTACGTTCCGTTGGGGTTTTCACGAAGCCTGCTCGTGGCCCTGAAGCTCAGGCCGGTTCAGGGGAAGTGGCCTGTGGAGGGCCGCATAATATTCGTGTGCAGAGCCAGTGCTTTCCAAAGGCCTTGACTGGGCAGAAGTCTACCTGTTAGGGGTGCAGTGGGGGCTGTCCGGGGAGCATTGTGAGCACAGGTGTGTGTCCCACACTTGAAAGTCTGGCAAAGAAAGCGTGAGGCTGGAGGGTGCTCCGTTCGTTCCCTCCTTCCACAGAAAGTCTGGAGAGTTGACTTTGGGACTTCCTTTCCTCGGGTCGGTGCGTGTTCAGTGGTCTGGACACTTGGTGGGCGAGACTGACAGGGTGTTTGACGTACTGGACCTCGCAGCCTAGTTGGAAAGGACAGATAGGCAGCAACTAATTACCTAGGAGATACGTAAAAGCCATTCTGTGTTGAGTGCTGAGAAATACGGCATTTACTGTTAGACTTTGTGACTTAGGCAGTGATGTTTAAGCTGAGAGCAGATGCCTAAAAGCAAAGGAGGACTTGTGCGGGAGAGCGTTGGGACAGGGCAAGGGAGGAGGATGGCCTGTCAGAGGAGCTGAAAGCATGCCCTGGAGACTGGGGCCGCGTAGGGACTGTAGGGTGGGGAAAACCAAACTTTTCGATTAAGGCTGGCGCTTTCTATAGGCTTTCGGAGACTAAGCGTGGTGATTCAGCACGTGGACTCTGGAGCCAGACTCTGTCACATGGGTCCTAGCTCTGCCACCTACGGGCTGTGTGAACTTGGGCAAGTTACTGTACCATTCTGTGTGTCAGTTTCCTGATCTGTAAAACGGGGATGATTATAACACACACTCCATAGGTGAGTGTAAAGGTTAGAGGCTATTTCATGTCCGTAAAGTACTTAGAGCAGTGTCTGGCCTTCAGTAGGCGTTAGTAGTGGTTGATTAAATAAATGGATAAATGCATACATAAGTATTCAAGGCTTGGAGGCTGTCCCTCGTGCAACGTGTGAACTGGAATGGATTACACCCGGCTTTGTTTCCTTTCCAGCTTGCAGTTGCTACTGACCGCATCTGTGGCACTGTGGAATTAGAAATAATCTCCCTCGACTTGGCTGCTCTTGGTAACAGAATCTAATGCTGTCCAGATTATCCCAGGGAAATAAAAGCCTTGTCAGTAGCCTAGTAGGGTCAGGCTTATTTAATAGGTATCGCTTATATTGGTTTGGCTGGTATTTGTTGGTAACTTTTTCTTGGCAAAGCTGCTCGGTTAAAAAAAGTAGATTAGCTGTAAAATAGTTCAGACCCAGGGAAAAGTAGAGAGTCGTGTAAGCAGAGCACGCCTTTCCTTGACTCTCTGTCGAGAGCTTTTGTGACTCCAGCCGCTCTCTGCCTCAGACGCGGTGCCCTCTGCGTGTGCAGTCATCTAAACCGTGCAGGGTCCGGAACCGTGGAGAATCTAAGGCAGTGCAGTCATGCTTTGCTTAACAGTGGGGCTAGGTTCTGAGGAGTGCGTCACGGTCAGGCAATCTCGTGAGCGTGCAAGCACCACGGAGTTCATAAACCTAGATGGCAGAGCCTCCTATACACCTTGGCTCTATGGGACTAATCTTTTGGGACCCCCGTTGTTGACTGAAACGTCCTGATGTAGCGCCTGACGCTACTTCCCAACTCCAAGGGCACGGGAGTGTAGCCTGTGGGGCTCTGTCAAAGAACGGAGACGCTCGAGGCCTACTCTGGACCCACTGACTCAGAATCTACTGGGATAGTTCCCGGCTTTAAAGACCAGCCATAGTCCTCATCTGCAGACATCTCCTCAACGGTTTTCCACACCGGTTTTCCCTCACCTGAGAAAACAGGCCAAGAGATTGTGAGGATCCGTAGTTAGTGTTTTAATCCATTTGGCAGGACTCAGTGTTTTTCACGTTCTGTGATACTGGGATCTGCGTCTTCACTGTCATGTGTTAAACCTTTAAGTCTTGTCCAAAAGTCATGTCATTACCTAGAGAATCCTTCTGTGAATTCCAGGCAGGTTGCCATCTTTCTGCTTCCGCCTCCTCTCCTCACCTTTACAATGGGGAGAATAACGGTAACCTACCTTTTGGATGTGAGGATTAAACGAGACAGTTGGTGCAAAGCAGTCGGCGCAGGATCTGGCACAAAGCGAAGCCTTCAATAAATTATGATTACAGTAGTTTTGACTTCCCTCCAGTCGGAATATAGTCGAGTTGAAGTTCGTGGCTATGTCACAGCTGTGTCTCAGGCTGGTGTCTGCCGCCCTGAGCCAAGCCGTAAAAATCCCTAGAATAACTTTGCAAAAGCCTGTTAGCCTCTTGAGGCTCCTACACTTCTTTATTTTATTTTGTTTTATTTTATTTTATTTTACTTTATTGCAGTGACAGTGGATTCTAACATCACGTAGCTTTCCAGAGGTACGTTGTAATACATTTCGAATTCTGTGTAGATTACGTCGTGTTCACCGCCCAAAAACTAATTATAGTCCATCGCCTCACATGTGAGCCTCATCGCCCCTTCGGCTCTCTCCCCTCCCCCCTCCCCCTACGGTAACCACCAATCCAATCTCCGTTGCTCTGTGCGTGTTCGTCATTGTTTTTGTCATGTACTCATGAGTGAGATCACACGGTGTTTGACTTTCTCCCTCTGATTTATTTCACTTCGCATAATACCCTCAAGGTCCATCCACGTTGTCACAAATGGCCGGAGCTCATCGTTTCTTAGGGCCGAGTAGCATTCCATTGTGTATACACACCACATCTTCTCTGTCCATACTTCCCTTGATGGGCACCTAGGTTGCTTCCAAGTTTTGGCTGTTGTGAATAATGCTGCAGTGAACCTAGGGGTGCATGTGTCTTTCTGCATTGGTGTTTTCCAGTTCTTTGGATAAATACCCAGCAGTGGGCTAGCTGGATCATACATATGGTAGATGTATTCTTAGTTTTCTGAGGATACTCCATACGGCTTTCCATGGTGGCTGCACCAGTCTGCACTCCCACCAGCAGTGTAGGAGAGTTCCCTTCTCTCCACATCCTCTCCGACACTTGTCTCCTGTCTTGTTAATTAGAGCCATTCTGACCAGAGGAAGGTGACCTCTCCTTGTAGTTTTGATTTGCCTTCCTCTGATCGCTAATGATGTTGAGCCCCTTTCCATATGCCTGTTGGCCACCCGTATACCTTCTTTGGAGAAGTCACTGCTCAGATCTTTTGCCCGTCTTTTTAATCGGGTTGTTGATTTTTTGTTGTTGTTGAGCTGTCGGAGTTCTTTCTGTGTTTTGGATATAAACCCCTTATCCGATATATGGTTTGCAAGTATCTTCTCCCAGTTGTTAGGTTGTGTTTTGGTTTTGTGGATGGTTTCCTTTGCCGTGCAGAAGATTTTTTTCACTTTGATGTAGTCCCGTTTGTTCATTTTGTACTGTGTTTCCATTGCCCAGTCAGACATGGTACTTGAAAGTAGGCTGCTAAGA
This sequence comes from Equus caballus, assembly GCF_041296265.1. Taxonomy (NCBI): domain Eukaryota; kingdom Metazoa; phylum Chordata; class Mammalia; order Perissodactyla; family Equidae; genus Equus; species Equus caballus. Next base: position 78,409 of record NW_027222360.1, on the reverse strand, counting down.
CTGCTGTCAAAGGGCATACTGCCTATGTTTTCTTCTAGACGTTGCATGGTTTCGGGTGTGGCATTGCAGTCAGACCCGAGGAGGCTGCAGTTCCCCGAGAGCGAGCGTGTGGGCGGGGCCCCAGCAGTTCTCCCAGGAGGGTGTCCCTGTCCCTGTCCGCAGTCCACCGCCTGAGGGGGGGGGGTGGCGGCAGCGGCCAGGGAGCCTCTGGGCGGCGGCGCGCGCGCGCGCGCGCGGGGAGCGCGCACGGCTGCTGGGCCGCCGTCCGGGGAGGCGTCGGCCAGCCGCGCCTGCCTGCCCAGAGCCGAGCCCGGCGGAGTCCGGCCGCGCTCTGCTGCTCTCTCCTGGGCCGGGCTCGCCCGTTCCCCGGCGTCCCTGGACGCCGCTCCGTGTCCCCGCTGCGCACAGCAGCCCGGGCCCTCCACAGCCACGGCCGCTAGCCTGAGGAGGCCCTCCTTCAGCTCCCGCTCTTCCTGCTCGCCGGACACGGACGACCAGGGCGCCTGCGAAGAGGATTCCATCTGGGAGAGGTACCTGGGGGCGTGGGCCTGGGGGCTGGTGGGAGGCGAGCGTGTCCCTGAGGAATAGGCTGGTGCGCCGAGAGGTGCCCGTCAGGCCGCGGGACAGCTGCGCGGCGCGGGCAGCGGGGGGTCTCTTCGTGCGCTTCACGCGTTCGTGGAACGGGCGGTGTGTGCCGGGCACCTGCCCAGGGGCCAGCCTGGGGATGCGGTGCCCGGGAGTCGGGCGCTGAAGCGGCGCCCGTGGTCTTGGCTTCTTGGAAGGCCAGACGCGACGTCGGTAACGACACTGGTCTCGATGCGTTCTGAGGGGTGCAGGTCTCTCTTTTCGAGGCTACGTTCCGTTGGGGTTTTCACGAAGCCTGTCGTGGCCCTGAAGCTCAGGCCGGTTCAGGGGAAGTGGCCTGTGGAGGGCCGCATAATATTCGTGTGCAGAGCCAGTGCTTTCCAAAGGCCTTGACTGGGCAGAAGTCTACCTGTTAGGGGTGCAGTGGGGGCTGTCCGGGGAGCATTGTGAGCACAGGTGTGTGTCCCACACTTGAAAGTCTGGCAAAGAAAGCGTGAGGCTGGAGGGTTCCGTTCGTTCCCTCCTTCCACAGAAAGTCTGGAGAGTTGACTTTGGGACTTCCTTTCCTCGGGTCGGTGCGTGTTCAGTGGTCTGGACACTTGGTGGGCGAGACTGACAGGGTGTTTGACGTACTGGACCTCGCAGCCTAGTTGGAAAGGACAGATAGGCAGCAACTAATTACCTAGGAGATACGTAAAAGCCATTCTGTGTTGAGTGCTGAGAAATACGGCATTTACTGTTAGACTTTGTGACTTAGGCAGTGATGTTTAAGCTGAGAGCAGATGCCTAAAAGCAAAGGAGGACTTGTGCGGGAGAGCGTTGGGACAGGGCAAGGGAGGAGGATGGCCTGTCAGAGGAGCTGAAAGCATGCCCTGGAGACTGGGGCCGCGTAGGGACTGTAGGGTGGGGAAAACCAAACTTTTCGATTAAGGCTGGCGCTTTCTATAGGCTTTCGGAGACTAAGCGTGGTGATTCAGCACGTGGACTCTGGAGCCAGACTCTGTCACATGGGTCCTAGCTCTGCCACCTACGGGCTGTGTGAACTTGGGCAAGTTACTGTACCATTCTGTGTGTCAGTTTCCTGATCTGTAAAACGGGGATGATTATAACACACACTCCATAGGTGAGTGTAAAGGTTAGAGGCTATTTCATGTCCGTAAAGTACTTAGAGCAGTGTCTGGCCTTCAGTAGGCGTTAGTAGTGGTTGATTAAATAAATGGATAAATGCATACATAAGTATTCAAGGCTTGGAGGCTGTCCCTCGTGCAACGTGTGAACTGGAATGGATTACACCCGGCTTTGTTTCCTTTCCAGCTTGCAGTTGCTACTGACCGCATCTGTGGCACTGTGGAATTAGAAATAATCTCCCTCGACTTGGCTGCTCTTGGTAACAGAATCTAATGCTGTCCAGATTATCCCAGGGAAATAAAAGCCTTGTCAGTAGCCTAGTAGGGTCAGGCTTATTTAATAGGTATCGCTTATATTGGTTTGGCTGGTATTTGTTGGTAACTTTTTCTTGGCAAAGCTGCTCGGTTAAAAAAAGTAGATTAGCTGTAAAATAGTTCAGACCCAGGGAAAAGTAGAGAGTCGTGTAAGCAGAGCACGCCTTTCCTTGACTCTCTGTCGAGAGCTTTTGTGACTCCAGCCGCTCTCTGCCTCAGACGCGGTGCCCTCTGCGTGTGCAGTCATCTAAACCGTGCAGGGTCCGGAACCGTGGAGAATCTAAGGCAGTGCAGTCATGCTTTGCTTAACAGTGGGGCTAGGTTCTGAGGAGTGCGTCACGGTCAGGCAATCTCGTGAGCGTGCAAGCACCACGGAGTTCATAAACCTAGATGGCAGAGCCTCCTATACACCTTGGCTCTATGGGACTAATCTTTTGGGACCCCCGTTGTTGACTGAAACGTCCTGATGTAGCGCCTGACGCTACTTCCCAACTCCAAGGGCACGGGAGTGTAGCCTGTGGGGCTCTGTCAAAGAACGGAGACGCTCGAGGCCTACTCTGGACCCACTGACTCAGAATCTACTGGGATAGTTCCCGGCTTTAAAGACCAGCCATAGTCCTCATCTGCAGACATCTCCTCAACGGTTTTCCACACCGGGTTTTCCCTCACCTGAGAAAACAGGCCAAGAGATTGTGAGGATCCGTAGTTAGTGTTTTAATCCATTTGGCAGGACTCAGTGTTTTTCACGTTCTGTGATACTGGGATCTGCGTCTTCACTGTCATGTGTTAAACCTTTAAGTCTTGTCCAAAAGTCATGTCATTACCTAGAGAATCCTTCTGTGAATTCCAGGCAGGTTGCCATCTTTCTGCTTCCGCCTCCTCTCCTCACCTTTACAATGGGGAGAATAACGGTAACCTACCTTTTGGATGTGAGGATTAAACGAGACAGTTGGTGCAAAGCAGTCGGCGCAGGATCTGGCACAAAGCGAAGCCTTCAATAAATTATGATTACAGTAGTTTTGACTTCCCTCCAGTCGGAATATAGTCGAGTTGAAGTTCGTGGCTATGTCACAGCTGTGTCTCAGGCTGGTGTCTGCCGCCCTGAGCCAAGCCGTAAAAATCCCTAGAATAACTTTGCAAAAGCCTGTTAGCCTCTTGAGGCTCCTACACTTCTTTATTTTATTTTGTTTTATTTTATTTTATTTTACTTTATTGCAGTGACAGTGGATTCTAACATCACGTAGCTTTCCAGAGGTACGTTGTAATACATTTCGAATTCTGTGTAGATTACGTCGTGTTCACCGCCCAAAAACTAATTATAGTCCGTCGCCTCACATGTGAGCCTCATCGCCCCTTCGGCTCTCTCCCCTCCCCCCTCCCCCTACGGTAACCACCAATCCAATCTCCGTTGCTCTGTGCGTGTTCGTCATTGTTTTTGTCATGTACTCATGAGTGAGATCACACGGTGTTTGACTTTCTCCCTCTGATTTATTTCACTTCGCATAATACCCTCAAGGTCCATCCACGTTGTCACAAATGGCCGGAGCTCATCGTTTCTTAGGGCCGAGTAGCATTCCATTGTGTATACACACCACATCTTCTCTGTCCATACTTCCCTTGATGGGCACCTAGGTTGCTTCCAAGTTTTGGCTGTTGTGAATAATGCTGCAGTGAACCTAGGGGTGCATGTGTCTTTCTGCATTGGTGTTTTCCAGTTCTTTGGATAAATACCCAGCAGTGGGCTAGCTGGATCATACATATGGTAGATGTATTCTTAGTTTTCTGAGGATACTCCATACGGCTTTCCATGGTGGCTGCACCAGTCTGCACTCCCACCAGCAGTGTAGGAGAGTTCCCTTCTCTCCACATCCTCTCCGACACTTGTCTCCTGTCTTGTTAATTAGAGCCATTCTGACCAGAGGAAGGTGACCTCTCCTTGTAGTTTTGATTTGCCTTCCTCTGATCGCTAATGATGTTGAGCCCCTTTCCATATGCCTGTTGGCCACCCGTATACCTTCTTTGGAGAAGTCACTGCTCAGATCTTTTGCCCGTCTTTTTAATCGGGTTGTTGATTTTTTGTTGTTGTTGAGCTGTCGGAGTTCTTTCTGTGTTTTGGATATAAACCCCTTATCCGATATATGGTTTGCAAGTATCTTCTCCCAGTTGTTAGGTTGTGTTTTGGTTTTGTGGATGGTTTCCTTTGCCGTGCAGAAGATTTTTTTTCACTTTGATGTAGTCCCGTTTGTTCATTTTGTACTGTGTTTCCATTGCCCAGTCAGACATGGTACTTGAAAGTAGGCTGCTAAGACTGCTGTCAAAGGGCATACTGCCTATGTTTTCTTCTAGACGTTGCATGGTTTCGGGTGTGGCATTGCAGTCAGACCCGAGGAGGCTGCAGTTCCCCGAGAGCGAGCGTGTGGGCGGGGCCCCAGCAGTTCTCCCAGGAGGGTGTCCCTGTCCCTGTCCGCAGTCCACCGCCTGAGGGGGGGGGGTGGGGCGGGGGCAGCGGCCAGGGAGCCTCTGGGCGGCGGCGCGCGCGCGCGCGCGGGGAGCGCGCACGGCTGCTGGGCCGTCCGGGGAGGCGTCGGCCAGCCGCGCCTGCCTGCCCAGAGCCGAGCCCGGCGGAGTCCGGCCGCGCTCTGCTGCTCTCTCCTGGGCCGGGCTCCGTTCCCCCGGCGTCCCTGGACGCCGCTCCGTGTCCCCGCTGCGCACAGCAGCCCGGGCCCTCCACAGCCACGGCCGCTAGCCTGAGGAGGCCCTCCTTCAGCTCCCGCTCTTCCTGCTCGCCGGACACGGACGACCAGGGCGCCTGCGAAGAGGATTCCATCTGGGAGAGGTACCTGGGGGCGTGGGCCTGGGGGCTGGTGGGAGGCGAGCGTGTCCCTGAGGAATAGGCTGGTGCGCCGAGAGGTGCCCGTCAGGCCGCGGGACAGCTGCGCGGCGCGGGCAGCGAGGGGGTCTCTTCGTGCGCTTCACGCGTTCGTGGAACGGGCGGTGTGTGCCGGGCACCTGCCCAGGGGCCAGCCTGGGGATGCGGTGCCCGGGAGTCGGGCGCTGAAGCGGCGCCCGTGGTCTTGGCTTCTTGGAAGGCCAGACGCGACGTCGGTAACGACACTGGTCTCGATGCGTTCTGAGGGGTGCAGGTCTCCCTCTTTTCGAGGCTACGTTCCGTTGGGGTTTTCACGAAGCCTGTCGTGGCCCTGAAGCTCAGGCCGGTTCAGGGGAAGTGGCCTGTGGAGGGCCGCATAATATTCGTGTGCAGAGCCAGTGCTTTCCAAAGGCCTTGACTGGGCAGAAGTCTACCTGTTAGGGGTGCAGTGGGGGCTGTCCGGGGAGCATTGTGAGCACAGGTGTGTGTCCCACACTTGAAAGTCTGGCAAAGAAAGCGTGAGGCTGGAGGGTGCTCCGTTCGTTCCCTCCTTCCACAGAAAGTCTGGAGAGTTGACTTTGGGACTTCCTTTCCTCGGGTCGGTGCGTGTTCAGTGGTCTGGACACTTGGTGGGCGAGACTGACAGGGTGTTTGACGTACTGGACCTCGCAGCCTAGTTGGAAAGGACAGATAGGCAGCAACTAATTACCTAGGAGATACGTAAAAGCCATTCTGTGTTGAGTGCTGAGAAATACGGCATTTACTGTTAGACTTTGTGACTTAGGCAGTGATGTTTAAGCTGAGAGCAGATGCCTAAAAGCAAAGGAGGACTTGTGCGGGAGAGCGTTGGGGACAGGGCAAGGGAGGAGGATGGCCTGTCAGAGGAGCTGAAAGCATGCCCTGGAGACTGGGGCCGCGTAGGGACTGTAGGGTGGGGAAAACCAAACTTTTCGATTAAGGCTGGCGCTTTCTATAAGCTTTCGGAGACTAAGCGTGGTGATTCAGCACGTGGACTCTGGAGCCAGACTCTGTCACATGGGTCCTAGCTCTGCCACCTACGGGCTGTGTGAACTTGGGCAAGTTACTGTACCATTCTGTGTGTCAGTTTCCTGATCTGTAAAACGGGGATGATTATAACACACACTCCATAGGTGAGTGTAAAGGTTAGAGGCTATTTCATGTCCGTAAAGTACTTAGAGCAGTGTCTGGCCTTCAGTAGGCGTTAGTAGTGGTTGATTAAATAAATGGATAAATGCATACATAAGTATTCAAGGCTTGGAGGCTGTCCCTCGTGCAACGTGTGAACTGGAATGGATTACACCCGGCTTTGTTTCCTTTCCAGCTTGCAGTTGCTACTGACCGCATCTGTGGCACTGTGGAATTAGAAATAATCTCCCTCGACTTGGCTGCTCTTGGTAACAGAATCTAATGCTGTCCAGATTATCCCAGGAAATAAAAGCCTTGTCAGTAGCCTAGTAGGGTCAGGCTTATTTAATAGGTATCGCTTATATTGGTTTGTGGTATTTGTTGGTAACTTTTTCTTGGCAAAGCTGCTCGGTTAAAAAAAGTAGATTAGCTGTAAAATAGTTCAGACCCAGGGGAAAAGTAGAGAGTCGTGTAAGCAGAGCACGCCTTTCCTTGACTCTCTGTCGAGAGCTTTTGTGACTCCAGCCGCTCTCTGCCTCAGACGCGGTGCCCTCTGCGTGTGCAGTCATCTAAACCGTGCAGGGTCCGGAACCGTGGAGAATCTAAGGCAGTGCAGTCATGCTTTGCTTAACAGTGGGGCTAGGTTCTGAGGAGTGCGTCACGGTCAGGCAATCTCGTGAGCGTGCAAGCACCACGGAGTTCATAAACCTAGATGGCAGAGCCTCCTATACACCTTGGCTCTATGGGACTAATCTTTTGGGACCCCGTTGTTGACTGAAACGTCCTGATGTAGCGCCTGACGCTACTTCCCAACTCCAAGGGCACGGGAGTGTAGCCTGTGGGGCTCTGTCAAAGAACGGAGACGCTCGAGGCCTACTCTGGACCCACTGACTCAGAATCTACTGGGATAGTTCCCGGCTTTAAAGACCAGCCATAGTCCTCATCTGCAGACATCTCCTCAACGGTTTTCCACACCGGGTTTTCCCTCACCTGAGAAAACAGGCCAAGAGATTGTGAGGATCCGTAGTTAGTGTTTTAATCCATTTGGCAGGACTCAGTGTTTTTCACGTTCTGTGATACTGGGATCTGCGTCTTCACTGTCATGTGTTAAACCTTTAAGTCTTGTCCAAAAGTCATGTCATTACCTAGAGAATCCTTCTGTGAATTCCAGGCAGGTTGCCATCTTTCTGCTTCCGCCTCCTCTCCTCACCTTTACAATGGGGAGAATAACGGTAACCTACCTTTTGGATGTGAGGATTAAACGAGACAGTTGGTGCAAAGCAGTCGGCGCAGGATCTGGCACAAAGCGAAGCCTTCAATAAATTATGATTACAGTAGTTTTGACTTCCCTCCAGTCGGAATATAGTCGAGTTGAAGTTCGTGGCTATGTCACAGCTGTGTCTCAGGCTGGTGTCTGCCGCCCTGAGCCAAGCCGTAAAAATCCCTAGAATAACTTTTGCAAAAGCCTGTTAGCCTCTTGAGGCTCCTACACTTCTTTATTTTATTTTGTTTTATTTTATTTTATTTTACTTTATTGCAGTGACAGTGATTCTAACATCACGTAGCTTTCCAGAGGTACGTTGTAATACATTTCGAATTCTGTGTAGATTACGTCGTGTTCACCGCCCAAAAACTAATTATAGTCCGTCGCCTCACATGTGAGCCTCATCGCCCCTTCGGCTCTCTCCCCTCCCCCCCTCCCTACGGTAACCACCAATCCAATCTCCGTTGCTCTGTGCGTGTTCGTCATTGTTTTTGTCATGTACTCATGAGTGAGATCACACGGTGTTTGACTTTCTCCCTCTGATTTATTTCACTTCGCATAATACCCTCAAGGTCCATCCACGTTGTCACAAATGGCCGGAGCTCATCGTTTCTTAGGGCCGAGTAGCATTCCATTGTGTATACACACCACATCTTCTCTGTCCATACTTCCCTTGATGGGCACCTAGGTTGCTTCCAAGTTTTGGCTGTTGTGAATAATGCTGCAGTGAACCTAGGGGTGCATGTGTCTTTCTGCATTGGTGTTTTCCAGTTCTTTGGATAAATACCCAGCAGTGGGCTAGCTGGATCATACATATGGTAGATGTATTCTTAGTTTTCTGAGGATACTCCATACGGCTTTCCATGGTGGCTGCACCAGTCTGCACTCCCACCAGCAGTGTAGGAGAGTTCCCTTCTCTCCACATCCTCTCCGACACTTGTCTCCTGTCTTGTTAATTAGAGCCATCTGACCAGAGGAAGGTGACCTCTCCTTGTAGTTTTGATTTGCCTCTGATCGCTAATGATGTTGAGCCCCTTTCCATATGCCTGTTGGCCACCCGTATACCTTCTTTGGAGAAGTCACTGCTCAGATCTTTTGCCCGTCTTTTTAATCGGGTTGTTGATTTTTTGTTGTTGTTGAGCTGTCGGAGTTCTTTCTGTGTTTTGGATATAAACCCCTTATCCGATATATGGTTTGCAAGTATCTTCTCCCAGTTGTTAGGTTGTGTTTTGGTTTTGTGGATGGTTTCCTTTGCCGTGCAGAAGATTTTTTTTCACTTTGATGTAGTCCCGTTTGTTCATTTTGTACTTTGTTTCCATTGCCCAGTCAGACATGGTACTTGAAAGTAGGCTGCTAAGACTGCTGTCAAAGGGCATACTGCCTATGTTTTCTTCTAGACGTTGCATGGTTTCGGGTGTGGCATTGCAGTCAGACCCGAGGAGGCTGCAGTTCCCCGAGAGCGAGCGTGTGGGCGGGGCCCCAGCAGTTCTCCAGGAGGGTGTCCCTGTCCCTGTCCGCAGTCCACCGCCTGAGGGGGGGGGGGGGGGGGGGCGGGGCAGCGGCCAGGGAGCCTCTGGGCGGCGGCGGCGCGCGCGCGCGCGGGAAGCGCGCACGGCTGCTGGGCCGCCGTCCGGGGAGGCGTCGGCCAGCCGCGCCTGCCTGCCCAGAGCCGAGCCCGGCGGAGTCCGGCCGCGCTCTGCTGCTCTCTCCTGGGCCGGGCTCGCCCGTTCCCCGGCGTCCCTGGACGCCGCTCCGTGTCCCCGCTGGGCACAGCAGCCCGGGCCCTCCACAGCCACGGCCGCTAGCCTGAGGAGGCCCTCCTTCAGCTCCCGCTCTTCCTGCTCGCCGGACACGGACGACCAGGGCGCCTGCGAAGAGGATTCCATCTGGGAGAGGTACCTGGGGGCGTGGGCCTGGGGGCTGGTGGGAGGCGAGCGTGTCCCTGAGGAATAGGCTTGTGCGCCGAGAGGTGCCCGTCAGGCCGCGGGACAGCTGCGCGGCGCGGGCAGCGAGGGGGTCTCTTCGTGCGCTTCACGCGTTCGTGGAACGGGCGGTGTGTGCCGGGCACCTGCCCAGGGGCCAGCCTGGGGATGCGGTGCCCGGGAGTCGGGCGCTGAAGCGGCGCCCGTGGTCTTGGCTTCTTGGAAGGCCAGACGCGACGTCGGTAACGACACTGGTCTCGATGCGTTCTGAGGGGTGCAGGTCTCCCTCTTTTCGAGGCTACGTTCCGTTGGGGTTTTCACGAAGCCTGTCGTGGCCCTGAAGCTCAGGCCGGTTCAGGGGAAGTGGCCTGTGGAGGGCCGCATAATATTCGTGTGCAGAGCCAGTGCTTTCCAAAGGCCTTGACTGGGCAGAAGTCTACCTGTTAGGGGTGCAGTGGGGGCTGTCCGGGGAGCATTGTGAGCACAGGTGTGTGTCCCACACTTGAAAGTCTGGCAAGAAAGCGTGAGGCTGGAGGGTGCTCCTCGTTCCCTCCTTCCACAGAAAGTCTGGAGAGTTGACTTTGGGACTTCCTTTCCTCGGGTCGGTGCGTGTTCAGTGGTCTGGACACTTGGTGGGCGAGACTGACAGGGTGTTTGACGTACTGGACCTCGCAGCCTAGTTGGAAAGGACAGATAGGCAGCAACTAATTACCTAGGAGATACGTAAAAGCCATTCTGTGTTGAGTGCTGAGAAATACGGCATTTACTGTTAGACTTTGTGACTTAGGCAGTGATGTTTAAGCTGAGAGCAGATGCCTAAAAGCAAAGGAGGACTTGTGCGGGAGAGCGTTGGGACAGGGCAAGGGAGGAGGATGGCCTGTCAGAGGAGCTGAAAGCATGCCCTGGAGACTGGGGCCGCGTAGGGACTGTAGGGTGGGGAAAACCAAACTTTTCGATTAAGGCTGGCGCTTTCTATAGGCTTTCGGAGACTAAGCGTGGTGATTCAGCACGTGGACTCTGGAGCCAGACTCTGTCACATGGGTCCTAGCTCTGCCACCTACGGGCTGTGTGAACTTGGGCAAGTTACTGTACCATTCTGTGTGTCAGTTTCCTGATCTGTAAAACGGGGATGATTATAACACACACTCCATAGGTGAGTGTAAAGGTTAGAGGCTATTTCATGTCCGTAAAGTACTTAGAGCAGTGTCTGGCCTTCAGTAGGCGTTAGTAGTGGTTGATTAAATAAATGGATAAATGCATACATAAGTATTCAAGGCTTGGAGGCTGTCCCTCGTGCAACGTGTGAACTGGAATGGATTACACCCGGCTTTGTTTCCTTTCCAGCTTGCAGTTGCTACTGACCGCATCTGTGGCACTGTGGAATTAGAAATAATCTCCCTCGACTTGGCTGCTCTTGGTAACAGAATCTAATGCTGTCCAGATTATCCCAGGGAAATAAAAGCCTTGTCAGTAGCCTAGTAGGGTCAGGCTTATTTAATAGGTATCGCTTATATTGGTTTGGCTGGTATTTGTTGGTAACTTTTTCTTGGCAAAGCTGCTCGGTTAAAAAAAGTAGATTAGCTGTAAAATAGTTCAGACCCAGGGAAAAGTAGAGAGTCGTGTAAGCAGAGCACGCCTTTCCTTGACTCTGTCGAGAGCTTTTGTGACTCCAGCCGCTCTCTGCCTCAGACGCGGTGCCCTCTGCGTGTGCAGTCATCTAAACCGTGCAGGGTCCGGAACCGTGGAGAATCTAAGGCAGTGCAGTCATGCTTTGCTTAACAGTGGGGCTAGGTTCTGAGGAGTGCGTCACGGTCAGGCAATCTCGTGAGCGTGCAAGCACCACGGAGTTCATAAACCTAGATGGCAGAGCCTCCTATACACCTTGGCTCTATGGGACTAATCTTTTGGGACCCCCGTTGTTGACTGAAACGTCCTGATGTAGCGCCTGACGCTACTTCCCAACTCCAAGGGCACGGGGAGTGTAGCCTGTGGGGCTCTGTCAAAGAACGGAGACGCTCGAGGCCTACTCTGGACCCACTGACTCAGAATCTACTGGGATAGTTCCCGGCTTTAAAGACCAGCCATAGTCCTCATCTGCAGACATCTCCTCAACGGTTTTCCACACCGGGTTTTCCCTCACCTGAGAAAACAGGCCAAGAGATTGTGAGGATCCGTAGTTAGTGTTTTAATCCATTTGGCAGGACTCAGTGTTTTTCACGTTCTGTGATACTGGGATCTGCGTCTTCACTGTCATGTGTTAAACCTTTAAGTCTTGTCCAAAAGTCATGTCATTACCTAGAGAATCCTTCTGTGAATTCCAGGCAGGTTGCCATCTTTCTGCTTCCGCCTCCTCTCCTCACCTTTACAATGGGGAGAATAACGGTAACCTACCTTTTGGATGTGAGGATTAAACGAGACAGTTGGTGCAAAGCAGTCGGCGCAGGATCTGGCACAAAGCGAAGCCTTCAATAAATTATGATTACAGTAGTTTTGACTTCCCTCCAGTCGAATATAGTCGAGTTGAAGTTCGTGGCTATGTCACAGCTGTGTCTCAGGCTGGTGTCTGCCGCCCTGAGCCAAGCCGTCAAAATCCCTAGAATAACTTTGCAAAAGCCTGTTAGCCTCTTGAGGCTCCTACACTTCTTTATTTTATTTTGTTTTATTTTATTTTATTTTACTTTATTGCAGTGACAGTGGATTCTAACATCACGTAGCTTTCCAGAGGTACGTTGTAATACATTTCGAATTCTGTGTAGATTACGTCGTGTTCACCGCCCAAAAACTAATTATAGTCCGTCGCCTCACATGTGAGCCTCATCGCCCCTTCGGCTCTCCCCTCCCCCTCCCTACGGTAACCACCAATCCAATCTCCGTTGCTCTGTGCGTGTTCGTCATTGTTTTTGTCATGTACTCATGAGTGAGATCACACGGTGTTTGACTTTCTCCCTCTGATTTATTTCACTTCGCATAATACCCTCAAGGTCCATCCACGTTGTCACAAATGGCCGGAGCTCATCGTTTCTTAGGGCCGAGTAGCATTCCATTGTGTATACACACCACATCTTCTCTGTCCATACTTCCCTTGATGGGCACCTAGGTTGCTTCCAAGTTTTGGCTGTTGTGAATAATGCTGCAGTGAACCTAGGGGTGCATGTGTCTTTCTGCATTGGTGTTTTCCAGTTCTTTGGATAAATACCCAGCAGTGGGCTAGCTGGATCATACATATGGTAGATGTATTCTTAGTTTTCTGAGGATACTCCATACGGCTTTCCATGGTGGCTGCACCAGTCTGCACTCCCACCAGCAGTGTAGGAGAGTTCCCTTCTCTCCACATCCTCTCCGACACTTGTCTCCTGTCTTGTTAATTAGAGCCATTCTGACCAGAGGAAGGTGACCTCTCCTTGTAGTTTTGATTTGCCTTCCTCTGATCGCTAATGATGTTGAGCCCCTTTCCATATGCCTGTTGGCCACCCGTATACCTTCTTTGGAGAAGTCACTGCTCAGATCTTTTGCCCGTCTTTTTAATCGGGTTGTTGATTTTTTGTTGTTGTTGAGCTGTCGGAGTTCTTTCTGTGTTTTGGATATAAACCCCTTATCCGATATATGGTTTGCAAGTATCTTCTCCCAGTTGTTAGGTTGTGTTTTGGTTTTGTGGATGGTTTCCTTTGCCGTGCAGAAGATTTTTTTTTCACTTTGATGTAGTCCCGTTTGTTCATTTTGTACTGTGTTTCCATTGCCCAGTCAGACATGGTACTTGAAAGTAGGCTGCTAAGACTGCTGTCAAAGGGCATACTGCCTATGTTTTCTTCTAGACGTTGCATGGTTTCGGGTGTGGCATTGCAGTCAGACCCGAGGAGGCTGCAGTTCCCCGAGAGCGAGCGTGTGGGCGGGGCCCCAGCAGTTCTCCCAGGAGGGTGTCCCTGTCCCTGTCCGCAGTCCACCGCCTGAGGGGGGGGGGGGGGGGGGGCGGGGCAGCGGCCAGGGAGCCTCTGCGGCGGCGCGCGCGCGCGCGCGGGGAGCGCGCACGGCTGCTGGGCCGCCGTCCGGGGAGGCGTCGGCCAGCCGCGCCTGCCTGCCCAGAGCCGAGCCCGGCGGAGTCCGGCCGCGCTCTGCTGCTCTCTCCTGGGCCGGGCTCGCCCGTTCCCCGGCGTCCCTGGACGCTCCGTGTCCCCGCTGCGCACAGCAGCCCGGGCCCTCCACAGCCACGGCCGCTAGCCTGAGGAGGCCCTCCTTCAGCTCCCGCTCTTCCTGCTCGCCGGACACGGACGACCAGGGCGCCTGCGAAGAGGATTCCATCTGGGAGAGGTACCTGGGGGCGTGGGCCTGGGGGCTGGTGGGAGGCGAGCGTGTCCCTGAGGAATAGGCTGGTGCGCCGAGAGGTGCCCGTCAGGCCGCGGGACAGCTGCGCGGCGCGGGCAGCGAGGGGGTCTCTTCGTGCGCTTCACGCGTTCGTGGAACGGGCGGTGTGTGCCGGGCACCTGCCCAGGGGCCAGCCTGGGGATGCGGTGCCCGGGAGTCGGGCGCTGAGCGGCGCCCGTGGTCTTGGCTTCTTGGAAGGCCAGACGCGACGTCGGTAACGACACTGGTCTCGATGCGTTCTGAGGGGTGCAGGTCTCCCTCTTTTCGAGGCTACGTTCCGGGGGTTTTCACGAAGCCTGTCGTGGCCCTGAAGCTCAGGCCGGTTCAGGGAAGTGGCCTGTGGAGGGCCGCATAATATTCGTGTGCAGAGCCAGTGCTTTCCAAAGGCCTTGACTGGGCAGAAGTCTACCTGTTAGGGGTGCAGTGGGGGCTGTCCGGGGAGCATTGTGAGCACAGGTGTGTGTCCCACACTTGAAAGTCTGGCAAAGAAAGCGTGAGGCTGGAGGGTGCTCCGTTCGTTCCCTCCTTCCACAGAAAGTCTGGAGAGTTGACTTTGGGACTTCCTCTCGGGTCGGTGCGTGTTCAGTGGTCTGGACACTTGGTGGGCAAGACTGACAGGGTGTTTGACGTACTGGACCTCGCAGCCTAGTTGGAAAGGACAGATAGGCAGCAACTAATTACCTAGGAGATACGTAAAAGCCATTCTGTGTTGAGTGCTGAGAATACGGCATTTACTTGTTAGACTTTGTGACTTAGGCAGTGATGTTTAAGCTGAGAGCAGATGCCTAAAAGCAAAGGAGGACTTGTGCGGGAGAGCGTTGGGACAGGGCAAGGGAGGAGGATGGCCTGTCAGAGGAGCTGAAAGCATGCCCTGGAGACTGGGGCCGCGTAGGGACTGTAGGGTGGGGAAAACCAAACTTTTCGATTAAGGCTGGCGCTTTCTATAGGCTTTCGGAGACTAAGCGTGGTGATTCAGCACGTGGACTCTGGAGCCAGACTCTGTCACATGGGTCCTAGCTCTGCCACCTACGGGCTGTGTGAACTTGGGCAAGTTACTGTACCATTCTGTGTGTCAGTTTCCTGATCTGTAAAACGGGGATGATTATAACACACACTCCATAGGTGAGTGTAAAGGTTAGAGGCTATTTCGTGTCCGTAAAGTACTTAGAGCAGTGTCTGGCCTTCAGTAGGCGTTAGTAGTGGTTGATTAAATAAATGGATAAATGCATACATAAGTATTCAAGGCTTGGAGGCTGTCCCTCGTGCAACGTGTGAACTGGAATGGATTACACCCGGCTTTGTTTCCTTTCCAGCTTGCAGTTGCTACTGACCGCATCTGTGGCACTGTGGAATTAGAAATAATCTCCCTCGACTTGGCTGCTCTTGGTAACAGAATCTAATGCTGTCCAGATTATCCCAGGGAAATAAAAGCCTTGTCAGTAGCCTAGTAGGGTCAGGCTTATTTAATAGGTATCGCTTATATTGGTTTGGCTGGTATTTGTTGGTAACTTTTTCTTGGCAGCTGCTCGGTTAAAAAAAGTAGATTAGCTGTAAAATAGTTCAGACCCAGGGAAAAGTAGAGAGTCGTGTAAGCAGAGCACGCCTTTCCTTGACTCTCTGTCGAGAGCTTTTGTGACTCCAGCCGCTCTCTGCCTCAGACGCGGTGCCCTCTGCGTGTGCAGTCATCTAAACCGTGCAGGGTCCGGAACCGTGGAGAATCTAAGGCAGTGCAGTCATGCTTTGCTTAACAGTGGGGCTAGGTTCTGAGGGAGCGTCACGGTCAGGCAATCTCGAGCGTGCAAGCACCACGGAGTTCATAAACCCAGATGGCAGAGCCTCCTATACACCTTGGCTCTATGGGACTAATCTTTTGGGACCCCCGTTGTTGACTGAAACGTCCTGATGTAGCGCTGACGCTACTTCCCAACTCCAAGGGCACGGGAGTGTAGCCTGTGGGGCTCTGTCAAAGAACGGAGACGCTCGAGGCCTACTCTGGACCCACTGACTCAGAATCTACTGGGATAGTTCCCGGCTTTAAAGACCAGCCATAGTCCTCATCTGCAGACATCTCCTCAACGGTTTTCCACACCGGTTTTCCCTCACCTGAGAAAACAGGCCAAGAGATTGTGAGGATCCATAGTTAGTGTTTTAATCCATTTGGCAGGACTCAGTGTTTTTCACGTTCTGTGATACTGGGATCTGCGTCTTCACTGTCATGTGTTAAACCTTTAAGTCTTGTCCAAAAGTCATGTCATTACCTAGAGAATCCTTGTGAATTCCAGGCAGGTTGCCATCTTTCTGCTTCCGCCTCCTCTCCTCACCTTTACAATGGGGAGAATAACGGTAACCTACCTTTTGGATGTGAGGATTAAACGAGACAGTTGGTGCAAAGCAGTCGGCGCAGGATCTGGCACAAAGCGAAGCCTTCAATAAATTATGATTACAGTAGTTTTGACTTCCCTCCAGTCGGAATATAGTCGAGTTGAAGTTCGTGGCTATGTCACAGCTGTGTCTCAGGCTGGTGTCTGCCGCCCTGAGCCAAGCCGTAAAAATCCCTAGAATAACTTTGCAAAAGCCTGTTAGCCTCTTGAGGCTCCTACACTTCTTTATTTTATTTTGTTTTATTTTATTTTATTTTACTTTATTGCAGTGACAGTGGATTCTAACATCACGTAGCTTTCCAGAGGTACGTTGTAATACATTTCGAATTCTGTGTAGATTACGTCGTGTTCACCGCCCAAAAACTAATTATAGTCCGTCGCCTCACATGTGAGCCTCATCGCCCCTTCGGCTCTCTCCCCCCCTCCCTACGGTAACCACCAATCCAATCTCCGTTGCTCTGTGCGTGTTCGTCATTGTTTTTGTCATGTACTCATGAGTGAGATCACACGGTGTTTGACTTTCTCCCTCTGATTTATTTCACTTCGCATAATACCCTCAAGGTCCATCCACGTTGTCACAAATGGCCGGAGCTCATCGTTTCTTAGGGCCGAGTAGCATTCCATTGTGTATACACACCACATCTTCTCTGTCCATACTTCCCTTGATGGGCACCTAGGTTGCTTCCAAGTTTTGGCTGTTGTGAATAATGCTGCAGTGAACCTAGGGGTGCATGTGTCTTTCTGCATTGGTGTTTTCCAGTTCTTTGGATAAATACCCAGCAGTGGGCTAGCTGGATCATACATATGGTAGATGTATTCTTAGTTTTCTGAGGATACTCCATACGGCTTTCCATGGTGGCTGCACCAGTCTGCACTCCCACCAGCAGTGTAGGAGAGTTCCCTTCTCTCCACATCCTCTCCGACACTTGTCTCCTGTCTTGTTAATTAGAGCCATTCTGACCAGAGGAAGGTGACCTCTCCTTGTAGTTTTGATTTGCCTTCCTCTGATCGCTAATGATGTTGAGCCCCTTTCCATATGCCTGTTGGCCACCCGTATACCTTCTTTGGAGAAGTCACTGCTCAGATCTTTTGCCCGTCTTTTTAATCGGGTTGTTGATTTTTTGTTGTTGTTGAGCTGTCGGAGTTCTTTCTGTGTTTTGGATATAAACCCCTTATCCGATATATGGTTTGCAAGTATCTTCTCCCAGTTGTTAGGTTGTGTTTTGGTTTTGTGGATGGTTTCCTTTGCCGTGCAGAAGATTTTTTTTCACTTTGATGTAGTCCCGTTTGTTCATTTTGTACTGTGTTTCCATTGCCCAGTCAGACATGGTACTTGAAAGTAGGCTGCTAAGACTGCTGTCAAAGGGCATACTGCCTATGTTTTCTTCTAGACGTTGCATGGTTTCGGGTGTGGCATTGCAGTCAGACCCGAGGAGGCTGCAGTTCCCCGAGAGCGAGCGTGTGGGCGGGGCCCCAGCAGTTCTCCCAGGAGGGTGTCCCTGTCCCTGTCCGCAGTCCACCGCCTGAGGGGGGGGGGGTGGGCGGGGCAGCGGCCAGGGAGCCTCTGGGCGGCGGCGCGCGCGCGCGCGGGGGAGCGCGCACGGCTGCTGGGCCGCCGTCCGGGGAGGCGTCGGCCAGCCGCGCCTGCCTGCCCAGAGCCGAGCCCGGCGGAGTCCGGCCGCGCTCTGCTGCTCTCTCCTGGGCCGGGCTCGCCCGTTCCCCGGCGTCCCTGGACGCCGCTCCGTGTCCCCGCTGCGCACAGCAGCCCGGGCCCTCCACAGCCACGGCCGCTAGCCTGAGGAGGCCCTCCTTCAGCTCCCGCTCTTCCTGCTCGCCGGACACGGACGACCAGGGCGCCTGCGAAGAGGATTCCATCTGGGAGAGGTACCTGGGGGCGTGGGCCTGGGGGCTGGTGGGAGGCGAGCGTGTCCCTGAGGAATAGGCTGGTGCGCCGAGAGGTGCCCGTCAGGCCGCGGGACAGCTGCGCGGCGCGGGCAGCGAGGGGGTCTCTTCGTGCGCTTCACGCGTTCGTGGAACGGGCGGTGTGTGCCGGGCACCTGCCCAGGGCCAGCCTGGGGATGCGGTGCCCGGGAGTCGGGCGCTGAAGCGGCGCCCGTGGTCTTGGCTTCTTGGAAGGCCAGACGCGACGTCGGTAACGACACTGGTCTCGATGCGTTCTGAGGGGTGCAGGTCTCCCTCTTTTCGAGGCTACGTTCCGTTGGGGTTTTCACGAAGCCTGTCGTGGCCCTGAAGCTCAGGCCGGTTCAGGGGAAGTGGCCTGTGGAGGGCCGCATAATATTCGTGTGCAGAGCCAGTGCTTTCCAAAGGCCTTGACTGGGCAGAAGTCTACCTGTTAGGGGTGCAGTGGGGGCTGTCCGGGGAGCATTGTGAGCACAGGTGTGTGTCCCACACTTGAAAGTCTGGCAAAGAAAGCGTGAGGCTGGAGGGTGCTCCGTTCGTTCCCTCCTTCCACAGAAAGTCTGGAGAGTTGACTTTGGGACTTCCTTTCCTCGGGTCGGTGCGTGTTCAGTGGTCTGGACACTTGGTGGGCAAGACTGACAGGGTGTTTGACGTACTGGACCTCGCAGCCTAGTTGGAAAGGACAGATAGGCAGCAACTAATTACCTAGGAGATACGTAAAAGCCATTCTGTGTTGAGTGCTGAGAAATACGGCATTTACTGTTAGACTTTGTGACTTAGGCAGTGATGTTTAAGCTGAGAGCAGATGCCTAAAAGCAAAGGAGGACTTGTGCGGGAGAGCGTTGGGACAGGGCAAGGGAGGAGGATGGCCTGTCAGAGGAGCTGAAAGCATGCCCTGGAGACTGGGGCCGCGTAGGGACTGTAGGGTGGGGAAAACCAAACTTTTCGATTAAGGCTGGCGCTTTCTATAGGCTTTCGGAGACTAAGCGTGGTGATTCAGCACGTGGACTCTGGAGCCAGACTCTGTCACATGGGTCCTAGCTCTGCCACCTACGGGCTGTGTGAACTTGGGCAAGTTACTGTACCATTCTGTGTGTCAGTTTCCTGATCTGTAAAACGGGGATGATTATAACACACACTCCATAGGTGAGTGTAAAGGTTAGAGGCTATTTCGTGTCCGTAAAGTACTTAGAGCAGTGTCTGGCCTTCAGTAGGCGTTAGTAGTGGTTGATTAAATAAATGGATAAATGCATACATAAGTATTCAAGGCTTGGAGGCTGTCCCTCGTGCAACGTGTGAACTGGAATGGATTACACCCGGCTTTGTTTCCTTTCCAGCTTGCAGTTGCTACTGACCGCATCTGTGGCACTGTGGAATTAGAAATAATCTCCCTCGACTTGGCTGCTCTTGGTAACAGAATCTAATGCTGTCCAGATTATCCCAGGGAAATAAAAGCCTTGTCAGTAGCCTAGTAGGGTCAGGCTTATTTAATAGGTATCGCTTATATTGGTTTGGCTGGTATTTGTTGGTAACTTTTTCTTGGCAAAGCTGCTCGGTTAAAAAAAGTAGATTAGCTGTAAAATAGTTCAGACCCAGGGAAAAGTAGAGAGTCGTGTAAGCAGAGCACGCCTTTCCTTGACTCTCTGTCGAGAGCTTTTGTGACTCCAGCCGCTCTCTGCCTCAGACGCGGTGCCCTCTGCGTGTGCAGTCATCTAAACCGTGCAGGGTCCGGAACCGTGGAGAATCTAAGGCAGTGCAGTCATGCTTTGCTTAACAGTGGGGCTAGGTTCTGAGGAGTGCGTCACGGTCAGGCAATCTCGTGAGCGTGCAAGCACCACGGAGTTCATAAACCTAGATGGCAGAGCCTCCTATACACCTTGGCTCTATGGGACTAATCTTTTGGGACCCCCGTTGTTGACTGAAACGTCCTGATGTAGCGCCTGACGGTACTTCCCAACTCCAAGGGCACGGGAGTGTAGCCTGTGGGGCTCTGTCAAAGAACGGAGACGCTCGAGGCCTACTCTGGACCCACTGACTCAGAATCTACTGGGATAGTTCCCGGCTTAAAGACCAGCCATAGTCCTCATCTGCAGACATCTCCTCAACGGTTTTCCACACCGGGTTTTCCCTCACCTGAGAAAACAGGCCAAGAGATTGTGAGGATCCATAGTTAGTGTTTTAATCCATTTGGCAGGACTCAGTGTTTTTCACGTTCTGTGATACTGGGATCTGCGTCTTCACTGTCATGTGTTAAACCTTTAAGTCTTGTCCAAAAGTCATGTCATTACCTAGAGAATCCTTCTGTGAATTCCAGGCAGGTTGCCATCTTTCTGCTTCCGCCTCCTCTCCTCACCTTTACAATGGGGAGAATAACGGTAACCTACCTTTTGGATGTGAGGATTAAACGAGACAGTTGGTGCAAAGCAGTCGGCGCAGGATCTGGCACAAAGCGAAGCCTTCAATAAATTATGATTACAGTAGTTTTGACTTCTCCAGTCGGAATATAGTCGAGTTGAAGTTCGTGGCTATGTCACAGCTGTGTCTCAGGCTGGTGTCTGCCGCCCTGAGCCAAGCCGTAAAAATCCCTAGAATAACTTTGCAAAAGCCTGTTAGCCTCTTGAGGCTCCTACACTTCTTTATTTTATTTTGTTTTATTTTATTTTATTTTACTTTATTGCAGTGACAGTGGATTCTAACATCACGTAGCTTTCCAGAGGTACGTTGTAATACATTTCGAATTCTGTGTAGATTACGTCGTGTTCACCGCCCAAAAACTAATTATAGTCCGTCGCCTCACATGTGAGCCTCATCGCCCCTTCGGCTCTCTCTCCTCCCCCCTCCCCCTACGGTAACCACCAATCCAATCTCCGTTGCTCTGTGCGTGTTCGTCATTGTTTTTGTCATGTACTCATGAGTGAGATCACACGGTGTTTGACTTTCTCCCTCTGATTTATTTCACTTCGCATAATACCCTCAAGGTCCATCCACGTTGTCACAAATGGCCGGAGCTCATCGTTTCTTAGGGCCGAGTAGCATTCCATTGGTATACACACCACATCTTCTCTGTCCATACTTCCCTTGATGGGCACCTAGGTTGCTTCCAAGTTTTGGCTGTTGTGAATAATGCTGCAGTGAACCTAGGGGTGCATGTGTCTTTCTGCATTGGTGTTTTCCAGTTCTTTGGATAAATACCCAGCAGTGGGCTAGCTGGATCATACATATGGTAGATGTATTCTTAGTTTTCTGAGGATACTCCATACGGCTTTCCATGGTGGCTGCACCAGTCTGCACTCCCACCAGCAGTGTAGGAGAGTTCCCTTCTCTCCACATCCTCTCCGACACTTGTCTCCTGTCTTGTTAATTAGAGCCATTCTGACCAGAGGAAGGTGACCTCTCCTTGTAGTTTTGATTTGCCTTCCTCTGATCGCTAATGATGTTGAGCCCCTTTCCATATGCCTGTTGGCCACCCGTATACCTTCTTTGGAGAAGTCACTGCTCAGATCTTTTGCCCGTCTTTTTAATCGGGTTGTTGATTTTTTGTTGTTGTTGAGCTGTCGGAGTTCTTTCTGTGTTTTGGATATAAACCCCTTATCCGATATATGGTTTGCAAGTATCTTCTCCCAGTTGTTAGGTTGTGTTTTGGTTTTGTGGATGGTTTCCTTTGCCGTGCAGAAGATTTTTTTTCACTTTGATGTAGTCCCGTTTGTTCATTTTGTACTGTGTTTCCATTGCCCAGTCAGACATGGTACTTGAAAGTAGGCTGCTAAGACTGCTGTCAAAGGGCATACTGCCTATGTTTTCTTCTAGACGTTGCATGGTTTCGGGTGTGGCATTGCAGTCAGACCCGAGGAGGCTGCAGTTCCCCGAGAGCGAGCGTGTGGGCGGGGCCCCAGCAGTTCTCCCAGGAGGGTGTCCCTGTCCCTGTCCGCAGTCCACCGCCTGAGGGGGGGGGGGGGTGGGGCGGGGCAGCGGCCAGGGAGCCTCTGGGCGGCGCGCGCGCGCGCGCGCGCGGGGAGCGCGCACGGCTGCTGGGCCGCCGTCCGGGGAGGCGTCGGCCAGCCGCGCCTGCCTGCCCAGAGCCGAGCCCGGCGGAGTCCGGCCGCGCTCTGCTGCTCTCTCCTGGGCCGGGCTCGCCCGTTCCCCGGCGTCCCTGGACGCCGCTCCGTGTCCCCGCTGCGCACAGCAGCCCGGGCCCTCCACAGCCACGGCCGCTAGCCTGAGGAGGCCCTCCTTCAGCTCCTCGCCTTCTGCTCGCCGGACACGGACGACCAGGGCGCCTGCGAGAGGATTCCATCTGGGAGAGGTACCTGGGGCGTGGGCCTGGGGGCTGGTGGGAGGCGAGCGTGTCCCTGAGGAATAGGCTGGTGCGCCGAGAGGTGCCCGTCAGGCCGCGGGACAGCTGCGCGGCGCGGGCAGCGAGGGGTCTCTTCGTGCGCTTCACGCGTTCGTGGAACGGGCGGTGTGTGCCGGGCACCTGCCCAGGGGCCAGCCTGGGGATGCGGTGCCCGGGAGTCGGGCGCTGAAGCGGCGCCCGTGGTCTTGGCTTCTTGGAAGGCCAGACGCGACGTCGGTAACGACACTGGTCTCGATGCGTTCTGAGGGGTGCAGGTCTCCCTCTTTTCGAGGCTACGTTCCGTTGGGGTTTTCACGAAGCCTGTCGTGGCCCTGAAGCTCAGGCGCTGCTCAGGGGAAGTGGCCTGTGGAGGGCCGCATAATATTCGTGTGCAGAGCCAGTGCTTTCCAAAGGCCTTGACTGGGCAGAAGTCTACCTGTTAGGGGTGCAGTGGGGGCTGTCCGGGGAGCATTGTGAGCACAGGTGTGTGTCCCACACTTGAAAGTCTGGCAAAGAAAGCGTGAGGCTGGAGGGTGCTCCGTTCTTTCCCTCCTTCCACAGAAAGTCTGGAGAGTTGACTTGGGACTTCCTTTCCTCGGGTCGGTGCGTGTTCAGTGGTCTGGACACTTGGTGGGCAAGACTGACAGGGTGTTTGACGTACTGGACCTCGCAGCCTAGTTGGAAAGGACAGATAGGCAGCAACTAATTACCTAGGAGATACGTAAAAGCCATTCTGTGTTGAGTGCTGAGAAATACGGCATTTACTGTTAGACTTTGTGACTTAGGCAGTGATGTTTAAGCTGAGAGCAGATGCCTAAAAGCAAAGGAGGACTTGTGCGGGAGAGCGTTGGGACAGGGCAGGGAGGAGGATGGCCTGTCAGAGGATGAAAGCATGCCCTGGAGACTGGGGCCGCGTAGGGACTGTAGGGTGGGGAAAACCAAACTTTTCGATTAAGGCTGGCGCTTTCTATAGGCTTTCGGAGACTAAGCGTGGTGATTCAGCACGTGGACTCTGGAGCCAGACTCTGTCACATGGGTCCTAGCTCTGCCACCTACGGGCTGTGTGAACTTGGGCAAGTTACTGTACCATTCTGTGTGTCAGTTTCCTGATCTGTAAAACGGGGATGATTATAACACACACTCCATAGGTGAGTGTAAAGGTTAGAGGCTATTTCGTGTCCGTAAAGTACTTAGAGCAGTGTCTGGCCTTCAGTAGGCGTTAGTAGTGGTTGATTAAATAAATGGATAAATGCATACATAAGTATTCAAGGCTTGGAGGCTGTCCCTCGTGCAACGTGTGAACTGGAATGGATTACACCCGGCTTTGTTTCTTTCCAGCTTGCAGTTGCTACTGACCGCATCTGTGGCACTGTGGAATTAGAAATAATCTCCCTCGACTTGGCTGCTCTTGGTAACAGAATCTAATGCTGTCCAGATTATCCCAGGGAAATAAAAGCCTTGTCAGTAGCCTAGTAGGGTCAGGCTTATTTAATAGGTATCGCTTATATTGGTTTGGCTGGTATTTGTTGGTAACTTTTTCTTGGCAAAGCTGCTCGGTTAAAAAAGTAGATTAGCTGTAAAATAGTTCAGACCCAGGAAAAGTAGAGAGTCGTGTAAGCAGAGCACGCCTTTCCTTGACTCTGTCGAGAGCTTTGTGACTCCAGCCGCTCTCTGCCTCAGACGCGGTGCCCTCTGCGTGTGCAGTCATCTAAACCGTGCAGGGTCCGGAACCGTGGAGAATCTAAGGCAGTGCAGTCATGCTTTGCTTAACAGTGGGGCTAGTTCTGAGGAGTGCGTCACGGTCAGGCAATCTCGTGAGCGTGCAAGCACCACGGAGTTCATAAACCTAGATGGCAGAGCCTCCTATACACCTTGGCTCTATGGGACTAATCTTTTGGGACCCCCGTTGTTGACTGAAACGTCCTGATGTAGCGCCTGACGGTACTTCCCAACTCCAAGGGCACGGGAGTGTAGCCTGTGGGGCTCTGTCAAAGAACGGAGACGCTCGAGGCCTACTCTGGACCCACTGACTCAGAATCTACTGGGATAGTTCCCGGCTTTAAAGACCAGCCATAGTCCTCATCTGCAGACATCTCCTCAACGGTTTCTCCACACCGGGTTTTCCCTCACCTGAGAAAACAGGCCAAGAGATTGTGAGGATCCATAGTTAGTGTTTTAATCCATTTGGCAGGACTCAGTGTTTTTCACGTTCTGTGATACTGGGATCTGCGTCTTCACTGTCATGTGTTAAACCTTTAAGTCTTGTCCAAAAGTCATGTCATTACCTAGAGAATCCTTCTGTGAATTCCAGGCAGGTTGCCATCTTTCTGCTTCCGCCTCCTCTCCTCACCTTTACAATGGGGAGAATAACGGTAACCTACCTTTTGGATGTGAGGATTAAACGAGACAGTTGGTGCAAAGCAGTCGGCGCAGGATCTGGCACAAAGCGAAGCCTTCAATAAATTATGATTACAGTAGTTTTGACTTCCCTCCAGTCGGAATATAGTCGAGTTGAAGTTCGTGGCTATGTCACAGCTGTGTCTCAGGCTGGTGTCTGCCGCCCTGAGCCAAGCCGTAAAAATCCCTAGAATAACTTTGCAAAAGCCTGTTAGCCTCTTGAGGCTCCTACACTTCTTTATTTTATTTTGTTTTATTTTATTTTATTTTACTTTATTGCAGTGACAGTGGATTCTAACATCACGTAGCTTTCCAGAGGTACGTTGTAATACATTTCGAATTCTGTGTAGATTACGTCGTGTTCACCGCCCAAAAACTAATTATAGTCCGTCGCCTCACATGTGAGCTCATCGCCCCTTCGGCTCTCTCCTCCCCCCCCCCCCCCTACGGTAACCACCAATCCAATCTCCGTTGCTCTGTGCGTGTTCGTCATTGTTTTTGTCATGTACTCATGAGTGAGATCACACGGTGTTTGACTTTCTCCTCTGATTTATTTCACTTCGCATAATACCCTCAAGGTCCATCCACGTTGTCACAAATGGCCGGAGCTCATCGTTTCTTTAGGGCCGAGTAGCATTCCATTGTGTATACACACCACATCTTCTCTGTCCATACTTCCCTTGATGGGCACCTAGGTTGCTTCCAAGTTTTGGCTGTTGTGAATAATGCTGCAGTGAACCTAGGGGTGCATGTGTCTTTCTGCATTGGTGTTTTCCAGTTCTTTGGATAAATACCCAGCAGTGGGCTAGCTGGATCATACATATGGTAGATGTATTCTTAGTTTTCTGAGGATACTCCATACGGCTTTCCATGGTGGCTGCACCAGTCTGCACTCCCACCAGCAGTGTAGGAGAGTTCCCTTCTCTCCACATCCTCTCCGACACTTGTCTCCTGTCTTGTTAATTAGAGCCATTCTGACCAGAGGAAGGTGACCTCTCCTTGTAGTTTTGATTTGCCTTCCTCTGATCGCTAATGATGTTGAGCCCCTTTCCATATGCCTGTTGGCCACCCGTATACCTTTTGGAGAAGTCACTGCTCAGATCTTTTGCCCGTCTTTTTAATCGGGTTGTTGATTTTTTGTTGTTGTTGAGCTGTCGGAGTTCTTTCTGTGTTTTGGATATAAACCCCTTATCCGATATATGGTTTGCAAGTATCTTCTCCCAGTTGTTAGGTTGTGTTTTGGTTTTGTGGATGGTTTCCTTTGCCGTGCAGAAGATTTTTTTTTCACTTTGATGTAGTCCCGTTTGTTCATTTTGTACTGTGTTTCCATTGCCCAGTCAGACATGGTACTTGAAAGTAGGCTGCTAAGACTGCTGTCAAGGGCATACTGCCTATGTTTTCTTCTAGACGTTGCATGGTTTCGGGTGTGGCATTGCAGTCAGACCCGAGGAGGCTGCAGTTCCCGAGAGCGAGTGTGGGCGGGGCCCCAGCAGTTCTCCCAGGAGGGTGTCCCTGTCCCTGTCCGCAGTCCACCGCCTGAGGGGGGGGGGGGGTGGGGCGGGGCAGCGGCCAGGAGCCTCTGGGCGGCGCGCGCGCGCGCGCGCGCGGGGAGCGCGCACGGCTGCTGGGCCGCCGTCCGGGGAGGCGTCGGCCAGCCGCGCCTGCCTGCCCAGAGCCAGCCCGGCGGAGTCCGGCCGCGCTCTGCTGCTCTCTCCTGGGCCGGGCTCGCCCCCCCGGCGTCCCTGGACGCCGCTCCGTGTCCCCGCTGCGCACAGCAGCCCGGGCCCTCCACAGCCACGGCCGCTAGCCTGAGGAGGCCCTCCTTCAGCTCCCGCTCTTCCTGCTCGCCGGACACGGGACGACCAGGGCGCCTGCGAAGAGGATTCCATCTGGGAGAGGTACCTGGGGGCGTGGGCCTGGGGGCTGGTGGGAGGCGAGCGTGTCCCTGAGGAATAGGCTGGTGCGCCGAGAGGTGCCCGTCGGGCCGCGGGACAGCGCGGCGCGGGCAGCGAGGGGGTCTCTTCGTGCGCTTCACGCGTTCGTGGAACGGGCGGTGTGTGCCGGGCACCTGCCCAGGGGCCAGCCTGGGGATGCGGTGCCCGGGAGTCGGGCGAGCGGCGCCCGTGGTCTTGGCTTCTTGGAAGGCCAGACGCGACGTCGGTAACGACACTGGTCTCGATGCGTTCTGAGGGGTGCAGGTCTCCCTCTTTTCGAGGCTACGTTCCGTTGGGGTTTTCACGAAGCCTGTCGTGGCCCTGAAGCTCAGGCCGGTTCAGGGGAAGTGGCCTGTGGAGGGCCGCATAATATTCGTGTGCAGAGCCAGTGCTTTCCAAAGGCCTTGACTGGGCAGAAGTCTACCTGTTAGGGGTGCAGTGGGGGCTGTCCGGGAGCATTGTGAGCACAGGTGTGTGTCCCACACTTGAAAGTCTGGCAAAGAAAGCGTGAGGCTGGAGGGTGCTCCGTTCGTTCCCTCCTTCCACAGAAAGTCTGGAGAGTTGACTTTGGGACTTCCTTTCCTCGGGTCGGTGCGTGTTCAGTGGTCTGGACACTTGGTGGGCAAGACTGACAGGGTGTTTGACGTACTGGACCTCGCAGCCTAGTTGGAAAGGACAGATAGGCAGCAACTAATTACCTAGGAGATACGTAAAAGCAATTCTGTGTTGAGTGCTGAGAAATACGGCATTTACTGTTAGACTTTGTGACTTAGGCAGTGATGTTTAAGCTGAGAGCAGATGCCTAAAAGCAAAGGAGGACTTGTGCGGGAGAGCGTTGGGACAGGGCAAGGGAGGAGGATGGCCTGTCAGAGGAGCTGAAAGCGTGCCCTGGAGCCTGGGGCCGCGTAGGGACTGTAGGGTGGGGAAAACCAAACTTTTCGATTAAGGCTGGCGCTTTCTATAGGTTTTCGGAGACTAAGCGTGGTGATTCAGCACGTGGACTCTGGAGCCAGACTCTGTCACATGGGTCCTAGCTCTGCCACCCTCGGGGCTGTGTGAACTTGGGCAAGTTACTGTACCATTCTGTGTGTCAGTTTCCTGATCTGTAAAACGGGGATGATTATAACACACACTCCATAGGTGAGTGTAAAGGTTAGAGGCTATTTCATGTCCGTAAAGTACTTAGAGCAGTGTCTGGCCTTCAGTAGGTTAGTAGTGGTTGATTAAATAAATGGATAAATGCATACATAAGTATTCAAGGCTTGGAGGCTGTCCCTCGTGCAACGTGTGAACTGGAATGGATTACACCCGGCTTTGTTTCCTTTCCAGCTTGCAGTTGCTACTGACCGCATCTGTGGCACTGTGGAATTAGAAATAATCTCCCTCGACTTGGCTGCTCTTGGTAACAGAATCTAATGCTGTCCAGATTATCCAGGAAATAAAAGCCTTGTCAGTAGCCTAGTAGGGTCAGGCTTATTTAATAGGTATCGCTTATATTGGTTTGGCTGGTATTTGTTGGTAACTTTTTCTTTGGCAAAGCTGCTCGGTTAAAAAAAGTAGATTAGCTGTAAAATAGTTCAGACCCAGGGAAAAGTAGAGAGTCGTGTAAGCAGAGCACGCCTTTCCTTGACTCTCTGTCGAGAGCTTTTGTGACTCCAGCCGCTCTCTGCCTCAGACGCGGTGCCCTCTGCGTGTGCAGTCATCTAAACCGTGCAGGGTCCGGAACCGTGGAGAATCTAAGGCAGTGCAGTCATGCTTTGCTTAACAGTGGGGCTAGGTTCTGAGGAGTGCGTCACGGTCAGGCAATCTCGTGAGCGTGCAAGCACCACGGAGTTCATAAACCTAGATGGCAGAGCCTCCTATACACCTTGGCTCTATGGGACTAATCTTTTGGGACCCCCGTTGTTGACTGAAACGTCCTGATGTAGCGCCTGACGGTACTTCCCAACTCCAAGGGCACGGGAGTGTAGCCTGTGGGGCTCTGTCAAAGAACGGAGACGCTCGAGGCCTACTCTGGACCCACTGACTCAGAATCTACTGGGATAGTTCCCGGCTTTAAAGACCAGCCAGTCCTCATCTGCAGACATCTCCTCAACGGTTTTCCACACCGGGTTTTCCCTCACCTGAGAAAACAGGCCAAGAGATTGTGAGGATCCATAGTTAGTGTTTTAATCCATTTGGCAGGACTCAGTGTTTTTCACGTTCTGTGATACTGGGATCTGCGTCTCACTGTCATGTGTTAAACCTTTAAGTCTTGTCCAAAAGTCATGTCATTACCTAGAGAATCCTTCTGTGAATTCCAGGCAGGTTGCCATCTTTCTGCTTCCGCCTCCTCTCCTCACCTTTACAATGGGGAGAATAAGGTAACCTACCTTTGGATGTGAGGATTAAACGAGACAGTTGGTGCAAAGCAGTCGGCGCAGGATCTGGCACAAAGCGAAGCCTTCAATAAATTATGATTACAGTAGTTTTGACTTCCCTCCAGTCGGAATATAGTCGAGTTGAAGTTCGTGGCTATGTCACAGCTGTGTCTCAGGCTGGTGTCTGCCGCCCTGAGCCAAGCCGTAAAAATCCCTAGAATAACTTTGCAAAAGCCTGTTAGCCTCTTGAGGCTCCTACACTTCTTTATTTTATTTTGTTTTATTTTATTTTATTTTACTTTATTGCAGTGACAGTGGATTCTAACATCACGTAGCTTTCCAGAGGTACGTTGTAATACATTCGAATTCTGTAGATTACGTCGTGTTCACCGCCCAAAAACTAATTATAGTCCGTCGCCTCACATGAGAGCCTCATCGCCCTTCGGCTCTCTCCTCCCTCCCTCCTGTCTGGTAACCACCAATCAATCTCCGTTGCTCTGTGCGTGTTCGTCATTGTTTTGTCATGTACTCATGAGTGAGACACACGGTGTTTGACTTTCTCCCTCTGATTTATTTCACTTCGCATAATACCCTCAAGGTCCATCCACGTTGTCACAAATGGCCGGAGCTCATCTTTTTAGGGCCGAGTAGCATTCCATTGTGTATACACACCACATCTTCTCTGTCCATACTTCCCTTGATGGGCACCTAGGTTGCTTCCAAGTTTTGGCTGTTGTGAATAATGCTGCAGTGAACTGGGGTGCATGTGTCTTTCTGCATTGGTGTTTTCCAGTTCTTTGATAAATTACCAGCAGGTGGGCTAGCTGGATCATACATATGGTAGATGTATTCTTAGTTTTCTGAGGATACTCCATACGGCTTTCCATGGTGGCTGCACCAGTCTGCACTCCCACCAGCAGTGTAGGAGAGTTCCCTTCTCTCCACATCCTCTCCGACACTTGTCTCCTGTCTTGTTAATTAGAGCCATTCTGACCAGAGGAAGGTGACCTCTCCTTGTAGTTTTGATTTGCCTTCCTCTGATCGCTAATGATGTTGGCCCCCTTTCCATATGCCTGTTGGCCACCCGTATACCTTCTTTGGAGAAGTCACTCAGATCTTTTGCCCGTCTTTTTAATCGGGTTGTTGATTTTTGTTGTTGTTGCTGTCGGAGTTCTTTCTGTGTTTTGGATATAAACCCCTTATCCGATATATGGTTTGGGGTATCTTCTCCCAGTTGTTAGGTTGTGTTTTGGTTTTGTGGATGGTTTCCTTTGCCGTGCAGAAGATTTTTTTTCACTTTGATGTAGTCCCGTTTGTTCATTTTGTACTGTGTTTCCATTGCCCAGTCAGACATGGTACTTGAAAGTAGGCTGCTAAGACTGCTGTCAAAGGGCATACTGCCTATGTTTTCTTCTAGACGTTGCATGGTTTCGGGTGTGGCATTGCAGTCAGACCCGAGGAGGCTGCAGTTCCCCGAGAGCGAGCGTGTGGGCGGGGCCCCAGCAGTTCTCCCAGGAGGGTGTCCCTGTCCCTGTCCGCAGTCCACCGCCTGAGGGGGGTGGGGCGGGGCAGCGGCCAGGGAGCCTCTGGGCGGCGGCGCGCGCGCGCGCGCGCGGGGAGCGCGCACGGCTGCTGGGCCGCCGTCCGGGGAGGCGTCGGCCAGCCGCGCCTGCCTGCCCAGAGCCGAGCCCGGCGGAGTCCGGCCGCGCTCTGCTGCTCTCTCCTGGGCCGGGCTCGCCCGTTCCCCGGCGTCCCTGGACGCCGCTCCGTGTCCCCGCTGCGCACAGCAGCCCGGGCTCCACAGCCACGGCCGCTAGCCTGAGGAGGCCCTCCTTCAGCCCCGCTCTTCCTGCTCGCCGGACACGGACGACCAGGGCGCCTGCGAAGAGGATTCCATCTGGGAGAGGTACCTGGGGGCGTGGGCCTGGGGGCTGGTGGGAGGCGAGCGTGTCCCTGAGGAATAGGCTGGTGCGCCGAGAGGTCCGTCAGCCGCGGGACAGCTGCGCCGGCGCGGGCAGCGAGGGGGTCTCTTCGTGCGCTTCACGCGTTCGTGGAACGGGCGGTGTGTGCCGGGCACCTGCCCAGGGGCCAGCCTGGGGATGCGGTGCCCGGGAGTCGGGCGCTGAAGCGGCGCCCGTGGTCTTGGCTTCTTGGAAGGCCAGACGCGACGTCGGTAACGACACTGGTCTCGATGCGTTCTGAGGGGTGCAGGTCTCCCTCTTTTCGAGGCTACGTTCCGTTGGGGTTTTCACGAAGCCTGTCGTGGCCCTGAAGCTCAGGCCGGTTCAGGGGAAGTGGCCTGTGGAGGGCCGCATAATATTCGTGTGCAGAGCCAGTGCTTTCCAAAGGCCTTGACTGGGCAGAAGTCTACCTGTTAGGGGTGCAGTGGGGGCTGTCCGGGGAGCATTGTGAGCACAGGTGTGTCCCACACTTGAAAGTCTGGCAAAGAAAGCGTGAGGCTGGAGGGTGCTCCGTTCGTTCCCTCCTTCCACAGAAAGTCTGGAGAGTTGACTTAGGGACTTCCTTTCCTCGGGTCGGTGCGTGTTCAGTGGTCTGGACACTTGGTGGGCAAGACTGACAGGGTGTTTGACGTACTGGACCTCGCAGCCTAGTTGGAAAGGACAGATAGGCAGCAACTAATTACCTAGGAGATACGTAAAGCCATTCTGTGTTGAGTGCTGAGAAATACGGCATTTACTGTTAGACTTTGTGACTTAGGCAGTGATGTTTAAGCTGAGAGCAGATGCCTAAAAGCAAAGGAGGACTTGTGCGGGAGAGCGTTGGGACAGGGCAAGGGAGGAGGATGGCCTGTCAGAGGAGCTGAAAGCATGCCCTGGAGACTGGGGCCGCGTAGGGACTGTAGGGTGGGGAAAACCAAACTTTTCGATTAAGGCTGGCGCTTTCTATAGGCTGGAGACTAAGCGTGGTGATTCAGCACGTGGACTCTGGAGCCAGACTCTGTCACATGGGTCCTAGCTCTGCCACCTACGGGCTGTGTGAACTTGGGCAAGTTACTGTACCATTCTGTGTGTCAGTTTCCTGATCTGTAAAACGGGGATGATTATAACACACACTCCATAGGTGAGTGTAAAGGTTAGAGGCTATTTCATGTCCGTAAAGTACTTAGAGCAGTGTCTGGCCTTCAGTAGGCGTTAGTAGTGGTTGATTAAATAAATGGATAAATGCATACATAAGTATTCAAGGCTTGGAGGCTGTCCCTCGTGCAACGTGTGAACTGGAATGGATTACACCCGGCTTTGTTTCCTTTCCAGCTTGCAGTTGCTACTGACCGCATCTGTGGCACTGTGGAATTAGAAATAATCTCCCTCGACTTGGCTGCTCTTGGTAACAGAATCTAATGCTGTCCAGATTATCCCAGGAAATAAAAGCCTTGTCAGTAGCCTAGTAGGGTCAGGCTTATTTAATAGGTATCGCTTATATTGGTTTGGCTGGTATTTGTTGGTAACTTTTTCTTGGCAAAGCTGCTCGGTTAAAAAAAGTAGATTAGCTGTAAAATAGTTCAGACCCAGGGAAAAGTAGAGAGTCGTGTAAGCAGAGCACGCTCTTCCTTGGACTCTCTGTCGAGAGCTTTTGTGACTCCAGCCGCTCTCTGCCTCAGACACGGTGCCCTCTGCGTGTGCAGTCATCTAAACCGTGCAGGGTCCGGAACCGTGGAGAATCTAAGGCAGTGCAGTCATGCTTTGCTTAACAGTGGGGCTAGGTTCTGAGGAGTGCGTCACGGTCAGGCAATCTCGTGAGCGTGCAAGCACCACGGAGTCATAAACCTAGATGGCAGAGCCTCCTACACACCTTGGCTCTATGGGACTAATCTTTTGGGACCCCCGTTGTTGACTGAAACGTCCTGATGTAGCTAGCGCCTGACGGTACTTCCCAACTCCAAGGGCACGGGAGTGTAGCCTGTGGGGCTCTGTCAAAGAACGGAGACGCTCGAGGCCTACTCTCTGGACCCACTGACTCAGAATCTACTGGGATAGTTCCCGGCTTTAAAGACCAGCCATAGTCCTCATCTGCAGACATCTCCTCAACGGTTTTCCACACGGGTTTTCCCTCACCTGAGAAAACAGGCCAAGAGATTGTGAGGATCCATAGTTAGTGTTTTAATCCATTTGGCAGGACTCAGTGTTTTTCACGTTCTGTGATACTGGGATCTGCGTCTTCACTGTCATGTGTTAAACCTTTAAGTCTTGTCCAAAAGTCATGTCATTACCTAGAGAATCCTTCTGTGAATTAGGCAGGTTGCCATCTTTCTGCTTCCGCCTCCTCTCCTCACCTTTACAATGGGGAGAATAACGGTAACCTACCTTTTGGATGTGAGGATTAAACGAGACAGTTGGGTGCAAAGCAGTCGGCGCAGGATCTGGCACAAAGCGAAGCCTTCAATAAATTATGATTACAGTAGTTTTGACTTCCCTCCAGTCGGAATATAGTCGAGTTGAAGTTCGTGGCTATGTCACAGCTGTGTCTCAGGCTGGTGTCTGCCGCCCTGAGCCAAGCCGAAAATCCCTAGAATAACTTTGCAAAAGCCTGTTAGCCTCTTGAGGCTCCTACACTTCTTTATTTTATTTTGTTTTATTTTATTTTATT
Source organism: Equus caballus (assembly GCF_041296265.1). NCBI lineage: Eukaryota > Metazoa > Chordata > Mammalia > Perissodactyla > Equidae > Equus > Equus caballus. Next base: position 44,892 of record NW_027222360.1, on the reverse strand, counting down.
TTACTTTATTGCAGTGACAGTGGATTCTAACATCACGTAGCTTTCCAGAGGTACGTTGTAATACATTCGAATTCTGTGTAGATTACGTCGTGTTCACCGCCCAAAAACTAATTATAGTCCGTCGCCTCACATGTGAGCCTCATCGCCCCTTCGGCTCTCTCCTCCCCCCTCCCCTACGGTAACCACCAATCCAATCTCCGTTGCTCTGTGCGTGTTCGTCATTGTTTTTGTCATGTACTCATGAGTGAGATCACACGGTGTTTGACTTTCTCCCTCTGATTTATTTCACTTCGCATAATACCCTCAAGGTCCATCCACGTTGTCACAAATGGCCGGAGCTCATCGTTTCTTAGGGCCGAGTAGCATTCCATTGTGTATACACACCACATCTTCTCTGTCCATACTTCCCTTGATGGGCACCTAGGTTGCTTCCAAGTTTTGGCTGTTGTGAATAATGCTGCAGTGAACCTAGGGGTGCATGTGTCTTTCTGCATTGGTGTTTTCCAGTTCTTTGGATAAATACCCAGCAGTGGGCTAGCTGGATCATACATATGGTAGATGTATTCTTAGTTTTCTGAGGATACTCCATACGGCTTTCCATGGTGGCTGCACCAGTCTGCACTCCCACCAGCAGTGTAGGAGAGTTCCCTTCTCTCCACATCCTTTCCGACACTTGTCTCCTGTCTTGTTAATTAGAGCCATTCTGACCAGAGGAAGGTGACCTCTCCTTGTAGTTTTGATTTGCCTTCCTCTGATCGCTAATGATGTTGAGCCCCTTTCCATATGCCTGTTGGCCACCCGTATACCTTCTTTGGAGAAGTCACTGCTCAGATCTTTTGCCCGTCTTTTAATCGGGTTGTTGATTTTTTGTTGTTGTTGAGCTGTCGGAGTTCTTTCTGTGTTTTGGATATAAACCCCTTATCCGATATATGGTTTGCAAGTATCTTCTCCCAGTTGTTAGGTTGTGTTTTGGTTTTGTGGATGGTTTCCTTTGCCGTGCAGAAGATTTTTTTTCACTTTGATGTAGTCCCGTTTGTTCATTTTGTACTGTGTTTCCATTGCCCAGTCAGACATGGTACTTGAAAGTAGGCTGCTAAGACTGCTGTCAAAGGGCATACTGCCTATGTTTTCTTCTTCTAGACGTTGCATGGTTTCGGGTGTGGCATTGCAGTCAGACCCGAGGAGGCTGCAGTTCCCCGAGAGAGCGAGCGTGTGGGCGGGGCCCCAGCAGTTCTCCCAGGAGGGTGTCCCTGTCCCTGTCCGCAGTCCACCGCCTGAGGGGGGGGGGTGGGGCGGGGCAGCGGCCAGGGAGCCTCTGGGCGGCGGCGCGCGCGCGCGCGCGCCGGGGAGCGCGCACGGCTGCTGGGCCGCCGTCCGGGGAGGCGTCGGCCAGCCGCGCCTGCTTCAGAGCCGAGCCCGGCGGAGTCCGGCCGCGCTCTGCTGCTCTCTCCTGGGCCGGGCTCGCCCGTTCCCCCGCGTCCCTGGACGCCGCTCCGTGTCCCCGCTGCGCACAGCAGCCCGGGCCCTCCACAGCCACGGCCGCTAGCCTGAGGAGGCCCTCCTTCCAGCTCCCGCTCTTCCTGCTCGCCGGACACGGACGACCAGGGCGCCTGCGAAGAGATTCCATCTGGGAGAGGTACCTGGGGGCGTGGGCCTGGGGGCTGGTGGGAGGCGAGCGTGTCCCTGAGGAATAGGCTGGTGCGCCGAGAGGTGCCCGTCAGGCCGCGGGACAGCTGCGCGGCGCGGGCAGCGAGGGGGTCTCTTCGTGCGCTTCACGCGTTCGTGGAACGGGCGGTGTGTGCCGGGCACCTGCCCAGGGGCCAGCCTGGGGATGCGGTGCCCGGGAGTCGGGCGCTGAAGCGGCGCCCGTGGTCTTGGCTTCTTGGAAGGCCAGACGCGACGTCGGTAACGACACTGGTCTCGATGCGTTCTGAGGGGTGCAGTCTCCCTTTTCGAGGCTACGTTCCGTTGGGGTTTTCACGAAGCCTGTCGTGGCCCTGAAGCTCAGGCCGGTTCAGGGGAAGTGGCCTGTGGAGGGCCGCATAATATTCGTGTGCAGAGCCAGTGCTTTCCAAAGGCCTTGACTGGGCAGAAGTCTACCTGTTAGGGGTGCAGTGGGGGCTGTCCGGGGAGCATTGTGAGCACAGGTGTGTGTCCCACACTTGAAAGTCTGGCAAAGAAAGCGTGAGGCTGGAGGGTGCTCCGTTCGTTCCCTCCTTCCACAGAAAGTCTGGAGAGTTGACTTAGGGACTTCCTTTCCTCGGGTCGGTGCGTGTTCAGTGGTCTGGACACTTGGTGGGCAAGACTGACAGGGTGTTTGACGTACTGGACCTCGCAGCCTAGTTGGAAAGGACAGATAGGCAGCAACTAATTACCTAGAGATACGTAAAAGCCATTCTGTGTTGAGTGCTGAGAAATACGGCATTTACTGTTAGACTTTGTGACTTAGGCAGTGATGTTTAAGCTGAGAGCAGATGCCTAAAAGCAAAGGAGGACTTGTGCGGGAGAGCGTTGGGACAGGGCAAGGGAGGAGGATGGCCTGTCAGAGGAGCTGAAAGCATGCCCTGGAGACTGGGGCCGCGTAGGGACTGTAGGGTGGGGAAAACCAAACTTTTCGATTAAGGCTGGCGCTTTCTATAGGCTTTCGGAGACTAAGCGTGGTGATTCAGCACGTGGACTCTGGAGCCAGACTCTGTCACATGGGTCCTAGCTCTGCCACCTACGGGCTGTGTGAACTTGGGCAAGTTACTGTACCATTCTGTGTGTCAGTTTCCTGATCTGTAAAACGGGGATGATTATAACACACACTCATAGGTGAGTGTAAAGGTTAGAGGCTATTTCATGTCCGTAAAGTACTTAGAGCAGTGTCTGGCCTTCAGTAGGCGTTAGTAGTGGTTGATTAAATAAATGGATAAATGCATACATAAGTATTCAAGGCTTGGAGGCTGTCCCTCGTGCAACGTGTGAACTGGAATGGATTACACCCGGCTTTGTTTCCTTTCCAGCTTGCAGTTGCTACTGACCGCATCTGTGGCACTGTGGAATTAGAAATAATCTCCTCGACTTGGCTGCTCTTGGTAACAGAATCTAATGCTGTCCAGATTATCCCAGGGAAATAAAAGCCTTGTCAGTAGCCTAGTAGGGTCAGGCTTATTTAATAGGTATCGCTTATATTGGTTTGGCTGGTATTTGTTGGTAACTTTTTCTTGGCAAAGCTGCTCGGTTAAAAGTAGATTAGCTGTAAAATAGTTCAGACCCAGGGAAAAGTAGAGAGTCGTGTAAGCAGAGCACGCCTTTCCTTGACTCTCTGTCGAGAGCTTTTGTGACTCAGCCGCTCTCTGCCCCCAGACGCGGTGCCCTCTGCGTGTGCAGTCATCTAAACCGTGCAGGGTCCGGAACCGTGGAGAATCTAAGGCAGTGCAGTCATGCTTTGCTTAACAGTGGGGCTAGGTTCTGAGGAGTGCGTCACGGTCAGGCAATCTCGTGAGCGTGCAAGCACCACGGAGTTCATAAACCTAGATGGCAGAGCCTCCTACAACACCTTGGCTCTATGGGACTAATCTTTTGGGACCCCCGTTGTTGACTGAAACGTCCTGATGTAGCTAGCGCCTGACGGTACTTCCCAACTCCAAGGGCACGGGAGTGTAGCCTGTGGGGCTCTGTCAAAGAACGGAGACGCTCGAGGCCTACTCTGGACCCACTGACTCAGAATCTACTGGGATAGTTCCCGGCTTTAAAGACCAGCCATAGTCCTCATCTGCAGACATCTCCTCAACGGTTTTCCACACCGGGTTTTCCCTCACCTGAGAAAACAGGCCAAGAGATTGTGAGGATCCATAGTTAGTGTTTTAATCCATTTGGCAGGACTCAGTGTTTTTCACGTTCTGTGATACTGGGATCTGCGTCTTCACTGTCATGTGTTAAACCTTTAAGTCTTGTCCAAAAGTCATGTCATTACCTAGAGAATCCTTCTGTGAATTCCAGGCAGGTTGCCATCTTTTCTGCTTCCGCCTCCTCTCCTCACCTTTACAATGGGGAGAATAACGGTAACCTACCTTTTGGATGTGAGGATTAAACGAGACAGTTGGTGCAAAGCAGTCGGCGCAGGATCTGGCACAAAGCGAAGCCTTCAATAAATTATGATTACAGTAGTTTTGACTTCCCTCCAGTCGGAATATAGTCGAGTTGAAGTTCGTGGCTATGTCACAGCTGTGTCTCAGGCTGGTGTCTGCCGCCCTGAGCCAAGCCGTAAAAATCCCTAGAATAACTTTGCAAAAGCCTGTTAGCCTCTTGAGGCTCCTACACTTCTTTATTTTATTTTGTTTTATTTTATTTTATTTTACTTTATTGCAGTGACAGTGGATTCTAACATCACGTAGCTTTCCAGAGGTACGTTGTAATACATTTCGAATTCTGTGTAGATTACGTCGTGTTCACCGCCCAAAAACTAATTATAGTCCGTCGCCTCACATGTGAGCCTCATCGCCCCTTCGGCTCTCTCCCCTCCTCCCCTACGGTAACCACCAATCCAATCTCCGTTGCTCTGTGCGTGTTCGTCATTGTTTTGTCATGTACTCATGAGTGAGATCACACGGTGTTTGACTTTCTCCCTCTGATTTATTTCACTTCGCATAATACCCTCAAGGTCCATCCACGTTGTCACAAATGGCCGGAGCTCATCGCTCTTAGGGCCGAGTAGCATTCCATTGTGTATACACACATCTTCTCTGTCCATACTTCCCTTGATGGGCACCTAGGTTGCTTCCAAGTTTTGGCTGTTGTGAATAATGCTGCAGTGAACCTAGGGGTGCATGTGTCTTTCTGCATTGGTGTTTTCCAGTTCTTTGGATAAATACCCAGCAGTGGGCTAGCTGGATCATACATATGGTAGATGTATTCTTAGTTTTCTGAGGATACTCCATACGGCTTTCCATGGTGGCTGCACCAGTCTGCACTCCCACCAGCAGTGTAGGAGAGTTCCTTCTCTCCACATCCTCTCCGACACTTGTCTCCTGTCTTGTTAATTAGAGCCATTCTGACCAGAGGAAGGTGACCTCTCCTTGTAGTTTTGATTTGCCTTCCTCTGATCGCTAATGATGTTGAGCCCCTTTCCATATGCCTGTTGGCCACCCGTATACCTTCTTTGGAGAAGTCACTGCTCAGATCTTTTGCCCGTCTTTTTAATCGGGTTGTTGATTTTTTGTTGTTGTCAGCTGTCGGAGTTCTTTCTGTGTTTTGGATATAAACCCCTTATCCGATATATGGTTTGCAAGTATCTTCTCCCAGTTGTTAGGTTGTGTTTTGGTTTTGTGGATGGTTTCCTTTGCCGTGCAGAAGATTTTTTTTCACTTTGATGTAGTCCCGTTTGTTCATTTTGTACTGTGTTTCCATTGCCCAGTCAGACATGGTACTTGAAAGTAGGCTGCTAAGACTGCTGTCAAAGGGCATACTGCCTATGTTTTTCTAGACGTTGCATGGTTTCGGGTGTGGCATTGCAGTCAGACCCGAGGAGGCTGCAGTTCCCCGAGAGCGGCGTGGCGGGGCCCCAGCAGCCTCCCAGGAGGGTGTCCCTGTCCCTGTCCGCAGTCCACCGCCTGAGGGGGGGGGGTGGGCGGGGCAGCGGCCAGGGAGCCTCTGGGCGGCGCGCGCGCGCGCGCGCGCGGGAGCGCGCACGGCTGCTGGGCCGCCGTCCGGGGAGGCGTCGGCCAGCCGCGCCTACTGTGAGAGCCGAGCCCGGCGGAGTCCGGCCGCGCTCTGCTGCTCTCTCCTGGGCCGGCTCGCCCGTTCCCCGGCGTCCCGGACGCCGCTCCGTGTCCCCGCTGCGCACAGCAGCCCGGGGGTCTCCCACAGCCACGGCCGCTAGCCTGAGGAGGCCCTCCTTCAGCCCGCTCTTCCTGCTCGCCGGACACGGACGACCAGGGCGCCTGCGAAGAGGATTCCATCTGGGAGAGGTACCTGGGGGCGTGGGCCTGGGGGCTGGTGGGAGGCGAGCGTGTCCCTGAGGAATAGGCTGGTGCGCCGAGAGGTGCCCGGCCAGCCGCGGACAGCCGGCGGCGCGGGCGCGAGGGGATTCTTCGCTTCACGCTTCGTGGAACGGGCGGTGTGTGCCGGGCACCTGCCCAGGGGCCAGCCTGGGGATGCGGGGGCCCGGGAGTCGGGCGCTGAAGCGGCGCCCGTGGTCTTGGCTTCTTGGAAGGCCAGACGCGACGTCGGTAACGACACTGGTCTCGATGCGTTCTGAGGGGTGCAGGCCCCTTTCGAGGCTACGTTCCGTGGGGTTTTCACGAAGCCTGTCGTGGCCCCGGCTCAGGCCGGTTCAGGTGGCCTGTGGAGGGCCGATATTCTGTGCAGAGCCAGTGCTTTCCAAAGGCCTTGACTGGGCAGAAGTCTACCTGTTAGGGGTGCAGTGGGGGGTCAGTCTGGGGAGCATTGTGAGCACAGGTGTGTGTCCCACACTTGAAAGTCTGGCAAAGAAAGCGTGAGGCTGGAGGGTGCTCCGTTCGTTCCCTCCTTCCACAGAAAGTCTGGAGAGTTGACTTGGGACTTCCTCCTGGGTCGGTGCGTGTTCAGTGGTCTGGACACTTGGTGGAGCAAGACTGACAGGGTGTTTGACGTACTGGACCTCGCAGCCTAGTTGGAAAGGACAGATAGGCAGCAACTAATTACCTAGGAGATACGTAAAAGCCATTCTGTGTTGAGTGCTGAGAAATACGGCATTTACTGTTAGACTTTGTGACTTAGGCAGTGATGTTTAAGCTGAGAGCAGATGCCTAAAAGCAAAGGAGGACTTGTGGAGGAGCGTTGGGACAGCGGCAGGAGGAGGATGGCCTGTCAGAGGAGCTGAAAGCATGCCCTGGAGACTGGGGCCGCGTAGGGACTGTAGGGTGGGGAAAACCAAACTTTTCGATTAAGGCTGGCGCTTTCTATAGGCTTTCGGAGACTAGCGTGGTGATTCAGCACGTGGACTCTGGAGCCAGACTCTGTCACATGGGTCCTAGCTCTGCCACCTACGGGCTGTGTGAACTTGGGCAAGTTACTGTACCATTCTGTGTGTCAGTTTCCTGATCTGTAAAACGGGGATGATTATAACACACACTCCATAGGTGAGTGTAAAGGTTAGAGGCTATTTCGTGTCCGTAAAGTACTTAGAGCAGTGTCTGGCCTTCAGTAGGCGTTAGTAGTGGTTGATTAAATAAATGGATAAATGCATACATAAGTATTCAAGGCTTGGAGGCTGTCCCTCGTGCAACGTGTGAACTGGAATGGATTACACCCGGCTTTGTTTCCTTTCCAGCTTGCAGTTGCTACTGACCGCATCTGTGGCACTGTGGAATTAGAAATAATCTCCTCGACTTGGCTGCTCTTGGTAACAGAATCAATGCTGTCCAGATTATCCCAGGGAAATAAAAGCCTTGTCAGTAGCCTAGTAGGGTCAGGCTTATTTAATAGGTATCGCTTATATTGGTTTGGCTGGTATTTGTTGGTAACTTTTTCTTGGCAAAGCTGCTCGGTTAAAAAAAGTAGATTAGCTGTAAAATAGTTCAGACCCAGGGAAAAGTAGAGAGTCGTGTAAGCAGAGCACGTTCTTCTTGACTCTCTGTCGAGAGCTTTTGTGACTCCAGCCGCTCTCTGCCTCAGACGCGGTGCCCTCTGCGTGTGCAGTCATCTAAACCGTGCAGGGTCCGGAACCGTGGAGAATCTAAGGCAGTGCAGTCATGCTTTGCTTAACAGTGGGGCTAGGTTCTGAGGAGTGCGTCACGGTCAGGCAATCTCGTGAGCGTGCAAGCACCACGGAGTTCATAAACCTAGATGGCAGAGCCTCCCACACACCTTGGCTCTATGGGACTAATCTTTTGGGACCCCCTTGTTGACTGAAACGTCCTGATGTAGCTAGCGCCTGACGGTACTTCCCAACTCCAAGGGCACGGGAGTGTAGCCTGTGGGGCTCTGTCAAAGAACGGAGACGCTCAGGCCTACTCTGGACCCACTGACTCAGAATCTACTGGGATAGTTCCCGGCTTTAAAGACCAGCCATAGTCCTCATCTGCAGACACTCAACGGTTTTCACACCGGGTTTTCCCTCACCTGAGAAAACAGGCCAAGAGATTGTGAGGATCCATAGTTAGTGTTTTAATCCATTTGGCAGGACTCAGTGTTTTTCACGTTCTGTGATACTGGGATCTGCGTCTTCACTGTCATGTTAAACCTTTAAGTTCTGTCCAAAAGTCATGTCATTACCTAGAGAACTTTGAATTCCAGGCAGGTTGCCATCTTTCTGCTTCCGCCTCTCCTCACCTTTACAATGGGGAGAATAACAGGAACCTACCTTTTGATGTGAGGATTAAACGAGACAGTTGGTGCAAAGCAGTCGGCGCAGGATCTGGCACAAGCGAAGCCTTCAATAAATTATGATTACAGTAGTTTTGACTTCCCTCCAGTCGGAATATAGTCGAGTTGAAGTTCGTGGCTATGTCACAGCTGTGTCTCAGGCTGGTGTCTGCCGCCCTGAGCCAAGCCGTAAAAATCCCTAGAATAACTTTGCAAAAGCCTGTTAGCCTCTTGAGGCTCCTACACTTCTTTATTTATTTTGTTTTATTTTATTTTATTTTACTTTATTGCAGTGACAGTGGATTCTAACATCACGTAGCTTTCCAGAGGTACGTTGTAATACATTTCGAATTCTGTGTAGATTACGTCGTGTTCACCGCCCAAAAACTAATTATAGTCCGTCGCCTCACATGAGCCTCATCGCCCCTTCGGCTCTCTCCCCCTCCCCCCCCTACGGTAACCACCAATCCATCTCCGTTGCTCTGTGCGTGTTCGTCATTGTTTTTGTCATGTACTCATGAGTGAGATCACACGTGTTTGACTTTCTCCTCTGATTTATTGTCGCATAATACTCAAGGTCCATCCACGTTGTCACAAATGGCCGGAGCTCATCGTTTCAGGGCCGAGTAGCATTCCATTGTGTATACACACCACATCTTCTCTGTCTGTTTTCCTTGATGGGCACCTAGGTTGCTTCCAAGTTTTGGCTGTTGTGAATAATGCTGCAGTGAACCTAGGGGTGCATGTGTCTTTCTGCATTGGTGTTTTCCAGTTCTTTGGATAAATACCCAGCAGTGGGCTAGCTGGATCATACATATGGTAGATGTATTCTTAGTTTTCTGAGGATACTCCATACGGCTTTCCATGGTGGCTGCACCAGTCTGCACTCCCACCAGCAGTGTAGGAGAGTTCCCTTCTCTCCACATCCTCTCCGACACTTGTCTCCTGTCTTGTTAATTAGAATATTCTGACCAGAGGAAGGTGACCTCTCCTTGTAGTTTTGATTTGCCTTCCTCTGATCGCTAATGATGTTGAGCCCCTTTCCATATGCCTGTTGGCCACCCGTATACCTTCTTTGGAGAAGTCACTGCTCAGATTTTTGCCCGTCTTTTTAATCGGGTTGTTGATTTTTTGGTTGTTGAGCTGTCGGAGTTCTTTCTGTGTTTTGGATATAAACCCCTTATCCGATATATGGTTTGCAAGTATTTTCTCCCAGTTGTTAGGTTGTGTTTTGGTTTTGTGGATGGTTTCCTTTGCCGTGCAGAAGATTTTTTTTCACTTTGATGTAGTCCCGTTTGTTCATTTTGTACTGTGTTTCCATTGCCCAGTCAGACATGGTACTTGAAAGTAGGCTGCTAAGACTGCTGTCAAAGGGCATACTGCCTATGTTTTCTTCTAGACGTTGCATGGTTTCGGGTGTGGCATTGCAGTCAGACCCGAGGAGGCTGCAGTTCCCCGAGAGCGAGCGTGTGGGCGGGGCCCCAGCAGCCCAGGAGGGTGTCCCTGTCCCTGTCCGCAGTCCACCGCCTGAGGGGAGGGGGCGGGGCGGCCAGGGAGCCTCTGCGGCGGCGGCGGCGCGCGCGCGCGGGGGGGAGGCGCGCACGGCTGCTGGGCCGCCGTCCGGGGAGGCGTCGGCCAGCCGCGCCTGCCTGCCCAGAGCCGAGCCCGGCGGAGTCCGGCCGCGCTCTGCTGCTCTCTCCTGGGCCGGGCTCGCCCGTTTCCCGGCGTCCCTGGACGCCGCTCCGTGTCCCCGCTGCGCACAGCAGCCCGGGCCCTCCACAGCCACGGCCGCTAGCCTGAGGAGGCCCTCCTTCAGCTCCCGCTCTTCCTGCTCGCCGGACACGGACGACCAGGGCGCCTGCGAAGAGGATTCCATCTGGGAGAGGTACCTGGGGGCGTGGGCCTGGGGGCTGGTGGGAGGCGAGCGTGTCCCTGAGGAATAGGCTGGTGCGCCGAGAGGTGCCCGTGGGCCGCGGGACAGCTGCGCGGCGCGGGCAGCGAGGGGGTCTCTTCGTGCGCTTCACGCGTTCGTGGAACGGGCGGTGTGTGCCGGGCACCTGCCCAGGGGCCAGCCTGGGGATGCGGTGCCCGGGAGTCGGGCGCTGAAGCGGCGCCCGTGGTCTTGGCTTCTTGGAAGGCCAGACGCGACGTCGGTAACGACACTGGTCTCGATGCGTTCTGAGGGGTGCAGGTCTCCCTCTTTTCGAGGCTACGTTCCGTTGGGGTTTTCACGAAGCCTGTCGTGGCCCTGAAGCTCAGGCCGGTTCAGGGGAAGTGGCCTGTGGAGGGCCGCATAATATTCGTGTGCAGAGCCAGTGCTTTCCAAAGGCCTTGACTGGGCAGAAGTCTACCTGTTAGGGGTGCGGGGGCTGTCCGGGGAGCATTGTGAGCACAGGTGTGTGTCCCACACTTGAAAGTCTGGCAAAGAAAGCGTGAGGCTGGAGGGTGCTCCGTTCGTTCCCTCCTTCCACAGAAAGTCTGGAGAGTTGACTTTGGGACTTCCTTTCCTCGGGTCGGTGCGTGTTCAGTGGTCTGGACACTTGGTGGGCAAGACCGACAGTGTTTGACGTACTGGACCTCGCAGCCTAGTTGGAAAGGACAGATAGGCAGCAACTAATTACCTAGGAGATACGTAAAAGCCATTCTGTGTTGAGTGCTGAGAAATACGGCATTTACTGTTAGACTTTGTGACTTAGGCAGTGATGTTTAAGCTGAGAGCAGATGCCTAAAAGCAAAGAGGACTTGTGCGGGAGAGCGTTGGGACAGGGCAAGGGAGGAGGATGGCCTGTCAGAGGAGCTGAAAGCATGCCCTGGAGACTGCACGTAGGGACTGTAGGGTGGGGAAAACCAAACTTTTCGATTAAGGCTGGCGCTTTCTATAGGCTTTCGGAGACTAAGCGTGGTGATTCACACGGACTCTGGAGCCAGACTCTGTCACATGGGTCCTAGCTCTGCCACCTACGGGCTGTGTGAACTTGGGCAAGTTACTGTACCATTCTGTGTGTCAGTTTCCTGATCTGTAAAACGGGGATGATTATAACACACACTCCATAGGTGAGTGTAAAGGTTAGAGGCTATTTCATGTCCGTAAAGTACTTAGAGCAGTGTCTGGCCTTCAGTAGGCGTTAGTAGTGGTTGATTAAATAAATGGATAAATGCATACATAAGTATTCAAGGCTTGGAGGCTGTCCCTCGTGCAACGTGTGAACTGGAATGGATTACACCCGGCTTTGTTTCCTTTCCAGCTTGCAGTTGCTATCAATCATCTGTGGCATGGAATTAGAAATACCTCTCCTCGACTTGGCTGCTCTTGGTAACAGAATCTAATGCTGTCCAGATTATCCAGGAAATAAAAGCCTTGTCAGTAGCCTAGTAGGGTCAGGCTTATTTAATAGGTATCGCTTATATTGGTTTGGCTGGTATTTGTTGGTAACTTTTTCTTGGCAAAGCTGCTCGGTTAAAAAAAGTAGATTAGCTGTAAAATAGTTCAGACCCAGGGAAAAGTAGAGAGTCGTGTAAGCAGAGCACGCCTTTCCTTGACTCTCTGTCGAGAGCTTTTGTGACTCCAGCCGCTCTCTGCCTCAGACGCGGTGCCCTCTGCGTGTGCAGTCATCTAAACCGTGCAGGGTCCGGAACCGTGGAGAATCTAAGGCAGTGCAGTCATGCTTTGCTTAACAGTGGGGCTAGGTTCTGAGGAGTGCGTCACGGTCAGGCAATCTCGTGAGCGTGCAAGCACCACTTGAGTTCATAAACCTAGATGGCAGAGCCTCCTACACACCTTGGCTCTATGGGACTAATCTTTTGGGACCACGTTGTTGACTGAAACGTCCTGATGTAGCTAGCGCCTGACGGTACTTCCCAACTCCAAGGGCACGGGAGTGTAGCCTGTGGGGCTCTGTCAAAGAACGAGACGCTCGAGGCCTACTCTGGACCCACTGACTCAGAATCTACTGGGATAGTTCCCGGCTTAAAGACCAGCCATAGTCCTCATCTGCAGACATCTCCTCAACGGTTTTCCACACCGGGTTTTCCCTCACCTGAGAAAACAGGCCAAGAGATTGTGAGGATCCATAGTTAGTGTTTTAATCCATTTGTTTTTCACGTTCTGTGATACTGGGATCTGCGTCTTCACTGTCATGTGTTAAACCTTTAAGTCTTGTCCAAAAGTCATGTCATTACCTAGAGAATCCTTCTGTGAATTCCAGGCAGGTTGCCATCTTTCTGCTTCCGCCTCCTCTCCTCACCTTTACAATGGGGAGAATAACGGTAACCTACCTTTTGGATGTGAGGATTAAACGAGACAGTTGGTGCAAAGCAGTCGGCGCAGGATCTGGCACAAAGCGAAGCCTTCAATAAATTATGATTACAGTAGTTTTGACTTCCCTCCAGTCGGAATATAGTCGAGTTGAAGTTCGTGGCTATGTCACAGCTGTGTCTCAGGCTGGTGTCTGCCGCCCTGAGCCAAGCCGTAAAAATCCCTAGAATAACTTTGCAAAAGCCTGTTAGCCTCTTGAGGCTCCTACACTTTTTATTTTATTTTGTTTTATTTTATTTTATTTTACTTTATTGCAGTGACAGTGGATTCTAACATCACGTAGCTTTCCAGAGGTACGTTGTAATACATTTCGAATTCTGTGTAGATTACGTCGTGTTCACCGCCCAAAACTAATTATAGTCCGTCGCCTCACATGTGAGCCTCATCGCCCCTTCGGCTCTCTCCCCTCCCCCTCCCCCTACGGTAACCACCAATCCAATCTCCGTTGCTCTGTGCGTGTTCGTCATTGTTTTTGTCATGTACTCATGAGTGAGATCACACGGTGTTTGACTTTCTCCCTCTGATTTATTTCACTTCGCATAATACCCTCAAGGTCCATCCACGTTGTCACAAATGGCCGGAGCTCATCGTTTCTTAGGGCCGAGTAGCATTCCATTGTGTATACACACCACATCTTCTCTGTCCATACTTCCCTTGATGGGCACCTAGGTTGCTTCCAAGTTTTGGCTGTTGTGAATAATGCTGCAGTGAACCTAGGGTGCATGTGTCTTTCTGCATTGGTGTTTTCCAGTTCTTTGGATAAATACCCAGCAGTGGGCTAGCTGGATCATACATATGGTAGATGTATTCTTAGTTTTCTGAGGATACTCCATACGGCTTTCCATGGTGGCTGCACCAGTCTGCACTCCCACCAGCAGTGTAGGAGAGTTCTCTCCACATCCTCTCCGACACTTGTCTCCTGTCTTGTTAATTAGAGCCATTCTGACCAGAGGAAGGTGACCTCTCCTTGTAGTTTTGATTTGCCTTCCTCTGATCGCTAATGATGTTGAGCCCCTTTCCATATGCCTGTTGGCCACCCGTATACCTTCTTTGGAGAAGTCACTGCTCAGATCTTTTGCCCGTCTTTTTAATCGGGTTGTTGATTTTTTGTTGTTGTTGAGCTGTCGGAGTTCTTTCTGTGTTTTGGATATAAACCCCTTATCCGATATATGGTTTGCAAGTATCTTCTCCCAGTTGTTAGGTTGTGTTTTGGTTTTGTGGATGGTTTCCTTTGCCGTGCAGAAGATTTTTTTTCACTTTGATGTAGTCCCGTTTGTTCATTTTGTACGTTTCCATTGCCCAGTCAGACATGGTACTTGAAAGTAGGCTGCTAAGACTGCTGTCAAAGGGCATACTGCCTATGTTTTCTTCTAGACGTTGCATGGTTTGGTGTGGCATTGCAGTCAGACCCGAGGAGGCTGCAGTTCCCGAGAGCGAGCGTGTGGGCGGGGCCCCCAGCAGTTCTCCCAGGAGGGTGTCCCTGTCCCTGTCCGCAGTCCACCGCCTGAGGGGGGGGGGGTGGGGCGGGCAGCGGCCAGAGCCTGGGCGGCGGCGCGCGCGCGCGCGCGCGGGGAGCGCGCGCACGGCTGCTGGGCCGCCGTCCGGGGAGGCGTCGGCCAGCCGCGCCTGCCTGCCCAGAGCCGAGCCCGGCGGAGTCCGGCCGCGCTCTGCTGCTCTCTCCTGGGCCGGGCTCGCCCGTTCCCCCGGCGTCCCTGGACGCCGCTCCGTGTCCCCGCTGCGCACAGCAGCCCGGGCCCTCCACAGCCACGGCCGCTAGCCTGAGGAGGCCCTCCTTCAGCTCCCGCTCTTCCTGCTCGGACACGGACGACCAGGGCGCCTGCGAAGAGGATTCCATCTGGGAGAGGTACCTGGGGGCGTGGGCCTGGGGGCTGGTGGGAGGCGAGCGTGTCCCTGAGGAATAGGCTGGTGCGCCGAGAGGTGCCCGTCAGGCCGCGGGACAGCTGCGCGGCGCGGGCAGCGAGGGGGTCTCTTCGTGCGCTTCACGCGTTCGTGGAACGGGCGGGGTGTGCCGGGCACCTGCCCAGGGGCCAGCCTGGGGATGCGGTGCCCGGGAGTCGGGCGCTGAAGCGGCGCCCGTGGTCTTGGCTTCTTGGAAGGCCAGACGCGACGTCGGTAACGACACTGGTCTCGATGCGTTCTGAGGGGTGCAGGTCTCCCTCTTTTCGAGGCTACGTTCCGTTGGGGTTTTCACGAAGCCTGTCGTGGCCCTGAAGCTCAGGCCGGTTCAGGGGAAGTGGCCTGTGGAGGGCCGCATAATATTCGTGTGCAGAGCCAGTGCTTTCCAAAGGCCTTGACTGGGCAGAAGTCTACCTGTTAGGGGTGCAGTGGGGGCTGTCCGGGGAGCATTGTGAGCACAGGTGTGTGTCCCACACTTGAAAGTCTGGCAAAGAAAGCGTGAGGCTGGAGGGTGCTCCGTTCTGCCCTCCTTCCACAGAAAGTCTGGAGAGTTGACTTTGGGACTTCCTTTCTCGGGTCGGTGCGTGTTCAGTGGTCTGGACACTTGGTGGGCAAGACTGACAGGGTGTTTGACGTACTGGACCTCGCAGCCTAGTTGGAAAGGACAGATAGGCAGCAACTAATTACCTAGGAGATACAAAAGCCATTCTGTGTTGAGTGCTGAGAAATACGGCATTTACTGTTAGACTTTGTGACTTAGGCAGTGATGTTTAAGCTGAGAGCAGATGCCTAAAAGCAAAGGAGGACTTGTGCGGGAGAGCGTTGGGACAGGGCAAGGGAGGAGGATGGCCTGTCAGAGGAGCTGAAAGCATGCCCTGGAGACTGGGGCCGCGTAGGGACTGTAGGGTGGGGAAACCAAACTTTTCGATTAAGGCTGGCGCTTTCTATAGGCTTTCGGAGACTAAGCGTGGTGATTCAGCACGTGGACTCTGGAGCCAGACTCTGTCACATGGGTCCTAGCTCTGCCACCTACGGGCTGTGTGAACTTGGGCAAGTTACTGTACCATTCTGTGTGTCAGTTTCCTGATCTGTAAAACGGGGATGATTATAACACACACTCCATAGGTGAGTGTAAAGGCTAGGAGGCTATTTCATGTCCGTAAAGTACTTAGAGCAGTGTCTGGCCTTCAGTAGGCGTTAGTAGTGGTTGATTAAATAAATGGATAAATGCATACATAAGTATTCAAGGCTTGGAGGCTGTCCCTCGTGCAACGTGTGAACTGGAATGGATTACACCCGGCTTTGTTTCCTTTCCAGCTTGCAGTTGCTACTGACCGCATCTGTGGCACTGTGGAATTAGAAATAATCTCCCTCGACTTGGTGCTCTTGGTAACAGAATCTAATGCTGTCCAGATTATCCCAGGGAAATAAAAGCCTTGTCAGTAGCCTAGTAGGGTCAGGCTTATTTAATAGGTATCGCTTATATTGGTTTGGCTGGTATTTGTTGGTAACTTTTTCTTGGCAAAGCTGCTCGGTTAAAAAAAGTAGATTAGCTGTAAAATAGTTCAGACCCAGGGAAAAGTAGAGAGTCGTGTAAGCAGAGCACGCCTTTCCTTGACTCTCTGTCGAGAGCTTTTGTGACTCCAGCCGCTCTCTGCCTCAGACGCGGTGCCCTCTGCGTGTGCAGTCATCTAAACCGTGCAGGGTCCGGAACCGTGGAGAATCTAAGGCAGTGCAGTCATGCTTTGCTTAACAGTGGGGCTAGGTTCTGAGGAGTGCGTCACGGTCAGGCAATCTCGTGAGCGTGCAAGCACCACGGAGTTCATAAACCTAGATGGCAGAGCCTCCTACACACCTTGGCTCTATGGGACTAATCTTTGGGACCCCCGTTGTTGACTGAAACGTCCTGATGTAGCTAGCGCCTGACGGTACTTCCCAACTCCAAGGGCACGGGAGTGTAGCCTGTGGGGCTCTGTCAAAGAACGAGACGTTCGAGGCCTACTCTGGACCCACTGACTCAGAATCTACTGGGATAGTTCCCGGCTTTAAAGACCAGCCATAGTCCTCATCTGCAGACATCTCCTCAACGGTTTTCCACACCGGGTTTTCCCTCACCTGAGAAAACAGGCCAAGAGATTGTGAGGATCCATAGTTAGTGTTTTAATCCATTTGTTTTTCACGTTCTGTGATACTGGGATCTGCGTCTTCACTGTCATGTGTTAAACCTTTAAGTCTTGTCCAAAAGTCATGTCATTACCTAGAGAATCCTTCTGTGAATTCCAGGCAGGTTGCCATCTTTCTGCTTCCGCCTCCTCTCCTCACCTTTACAATGGGGAGAATAACGGTAACCTACCTTTTGGATGTGAGGATTAAACGAGACAGTTGGTGCAAAGCAGTCGGCGCAGGATCTGGCACAAAGCGAAGCCTTCAATAAATTATGATTACAGTAGTTTTGACTTCCCTCAGTCGGAATATAGTCGAGTTGAAGTTCGTGGCTATGTCCAGCTGTGTCTCAGGCTGGTGTCTGCCGCCCTGAGCCAAGCCGTAAAAATCCCTAGAATAACTTTGCAAAGCCTGTTAGCCTCTTGAGGCTCCTACACTTCTTTATTTTATTTTGTTTTATTTTGTTTTATTTTACTTTATTGCAGTGACAGTGGATTCTAACATCACGTAGCTTTCCAGAGGTACGTTGTAATACATTCGAATTCTGTGTAGATTACGTCATGTTCACCGCCCAAAAACTAATTATAGTCCGTCGCCTCACATGTGAGCCTCATCGCCCTTTGGCTCTCTCCCCTCCCCTCCTCCCCCTACGGTAACCACCAATCCAATCTCCGTTGCTCTGTGCGTGTTCGTCATTGTTTTTATCATGTACTCATGAGTGAGATCACACGGTGTTTGACTTTCTCCCTCTGATTTATTTCACTTCGCATAATACCCTCAAGGTCCATCCACGTTGTCACAAATGGCCGGATCTCATCGTTTCTTAGGGCCGAGTAGCATTCCATTGTGTATACACACCACATCTTCTCTGTCCATACTTCTCCTTGATGGGCACCTAGGTTGCTTCCAAGTTTTGGCTGTTGTGAATAATGCTGCAGTGAACGTAGCATGTGTCTTTCTGCATTGGTGTTTTCCAGTTCTTTGGATAAATACCCAGCAGTGGGCTAGCTGGATCATACATATGGTAGATGTATTCTTAGTTTTCGAGGATACTCCATACGGCTTTCCATGGTGGCTGCACCAGTCTGCACTCCCACCAGCAGTGTAGGAGAGTTCCCTTCTCTCCACATCCTCTCCGACACTTGTCTCCTGTCTTGTTAATTAGAGCCATTCTGACCAGAGGAAGGTGACCTCTCCTTGTAGTTTTGATTTGCCTTCCTCTGATCGCTAATGATGTTGAGCCCCTTTCCATATGCCTGTTGGCCACCCGTATACCTTCTTTGGAGAAGTCACTGCTCAGATCTTTGCCCGTCTTTTTAATCGGGTTGTTGATTTTTTGTTGTTGTTGAGCTGTCGGAGTTCTTTCTGTGTTTTGGATATAAACCCCTTATCCGATATATGGTTTGCAAGTATCTTCTCCCAGTTGTTAGGTTGTGTTTTGGTTTTGTGGATGGTTTCCTTTGCCGTGCAGAAGATTTTTTTTTCACTTTGATGTAGTCCCGTTTGTTCATTTTGTACTGTGTTTCCATTGCCCAGTCAGACATGGTACTTGAAAGTAGGCTGCTAAGACTGCTGTCAAAGGGCATACTGCCTATGTTCTTCTAGACGTTGCATGGTTTCGGGTGTGGCATTGCAGTCAGACCCGAGGAGGCTGCAGTTCCCGAGAGCGAGCGTGTGGGCGGGGCCCCAGCAGTTCTCCCAGGAGGGTCCCTGTCCCTGTCCGCAGTCCACCGCCTGAGGGGGGGGTAGGGGCAGCGGCCAGGGAGCCTCTGGCGGCGGCGCGCGCGCGCGCGCGCGGGGAGCGCGCACGGCTGCTGGGCCGCCGTCCGGGGAGGCGTCGGCCAGCCGCGCCTGCCTGCCCAGAGCCGAGCCCGGCGGAGTCCGGCCGCGCTCTGCTGCTCTCTCCTGGGCCGGGCTCGCCCGTCCCCGGCGTCCCTGGACGCCGCTCCGTGTCCCCGCTGCGCACAGCAGCCGGGCCCCTCCACAGCCACGGCCGCTAGCCTGAGGAGGCCCTCCTTAGCCTCGCTCTTCCTGCTCGCCGGACACGGACGACCAGGGCGCCTGCGAAGAGGATTCCATCTGGGAGAGGTACCTGGGGGCGTGGGCCGGGGGGCTGGTGGGAGGCGAGCGTGTCCCTGAGGAATAGGCTGGTGCGCCGAGAGGTGCCCGTCAGGCCGCGGGACAGCCGGCGCGGCGCGGGCAGCGAGGTGGCTTCGTGCGCTTCACGCGTTCGTGGAACGGGCGGTGTGTGCCGGGCACCTGCCCACAGCCTGGGGATGCGGTGCCCGGGAGTCGGGCGCTGAAGCGGCGCCCGTGGTCTTGGCTTCTTGGAAGGCCAGACGCGACGTCGGTAACGACACTGGTCTCGATGCGTTCTGAGGGGTGCAGGTCTCCCTCTTTTCGAGGCTACGTTCCGTTGGGGTTTTCACGAAGCCTGTCGTGGCCCTGAAGCTCAGGCCGGTTCAGGGGAAGTGGCCTGTGGAGGGCCGCATAATATTCGTGTGCAGAGCCAGTGCTTTCCAAAGGCCTTGACTGGGCAGAAGTCTACCTGTTAGGGGTGCAGTGGGGGCTGTCCGGGGAGCATTGTGAGCACAGGTGTGTGTCCCACACTTGAAAGTCTGGCAAAGAAAGCGTGAGGCTGGAGGGTGCTCCGTTCGTTCCCTCCTTCCACAGAAAGTCTGGAGAGTTGACTTTGGGACTTCCTTTCCTCGGGTCGGTGCGTGTTCAGTGGTCTGGACACTTGGTGGGCAAGACTGACAGGGTGTTTGACGTACTGGACCTCGCAGCCTAGTTGGAAAGGACAGATAGGCAGCAACTAATTACCTAGGAGATACGTAAAAGCCATTCTGTGTTGAGTGCTGAGAAATACGGCATTTACTGTTAGACTTTGTGACTTAGGCAGTGATGTTTAAGCTGAGAGCAGATGCCTAAAAGCAAAGGAGGACTTGTGCGGGAGAGCGTTGGGACAGGGCAAGGGAGGAGGATGGCCTGTCAGAGGAGCTGAAAGCATGCCCTGGAGACTGGGGCCGCGTAGGGACTGTAGGGTGGGGAAAACCAAACTTTTCGATTAAGGCTGGCGCTTTCTATAGGCTTTCGGAGACTAAGCGTGGTGATTCAGCACGTGGACTCTGGAGCCAGACTCTGTCACATGGGTCCTAGCTCTGCCACCTACGGGCTGTGTGAACTTGGGCAAGTTACTGTACCATTCTGTGTGTCAGTTTCCTGATCTGTAAAACGGGGATGATTATAACACACACTCCATAGGTGAGTGTAAAGGTTAGAGGCTATTTCATGTCCGTAAAGTACTTAGAGCAGTGTCTGGCCTTCAGTAGGCGTTAGTAGTGGTTGATTAAATAAATGGATAAATGCATACATAAGTATTCAAGGCTTGGAGGCTGTCCCTCGTGCAACGTGTGAACTGGAATGGATTACACCCGGCTTTGTTTCCTTTCCAGCTTGCAGTTGCTACTGACCGCATCTGTGGCACTGTGGAATTGAAATAATCTCCCTCGACTTGGCTGCTCTTGGTAACAGAATCTAATGCTGTCCAGATTATCCCAGGGAAATAAAAGCCTTGTCAGTAGCCTAGTAGGGTCAGGCTTATTTAATAGGTATCGCTTATATTGGTTTGGCTGGTATTTGTTGGTAACTTTTTCTTGGCAAAGCTGCTCAGTTAAAAAAAGTAGATTAGCTGTAAAATAGTTCAGACCCAGGAAAAGTAGAGAGTCGTGTAAGCAGAGCACGCCTTTCCTTGACTCTCTGTCGAGAGCTTTTGTGACTCCAGCCGCTCTCTGCCTCAGACACGGTGCCCTCTGCGTGTGCAGTCATCTAAACCGTGCAGGGTCCGGAACCGTGGAGAATCTAAGGCAGTGCAGTCATGCTTTGCTTAACAGTGGGGCTAGGTTCTGAGGAGTGCGTCACGGTCAGGCAATCTCGTGAGCGTGCAAGCACCACGGAGTTCATAAACCTAGATGGCAGAGCCTCTACACACCTTGGCTCTATGGGACTAATCTTTGGGACCCCCGTTGTTGACTGAAACGTCCTGATGTAGCTAGCGCCTGACGGTACTTCCCAACTCCAAGGCACGGGAGCGGTAGCCTGTGGGGCTCTGTCAAAGAACGGAGACGCTCGAGGCCTACTCTGGACCCACTGACTCAGAATCTACTGGGATAGTTCCCGGCTTTAAAGACCAGCCATAGTCCTCATCTGCAGACATCTCCTCAACGGTTTTCCACACCGGGTTTTCCCTCACCTGAGAAACAGGCCAAGAGATTGTGAGATCCATAGTTAGTGTTTCTAATCCATTTGGCAGGACTCAGTGTTTTTCACGTTCTGATACTGGGATCTGCGTTCACTGTCAGCGGTGTTAAACCTTAAGTCTTGGTCCAAAAGTCATGTCACACGGTAGAATCCTTCTGTGAATTCCAGGCAGGTTGCCATCTTCTGCTTCCGCCTCCTCTCCTCACCTTACAATGGGGAGAATAACGGTAACCCAATTTTTGGATGTGAGGATTGGTGTCGCAGACAGTTGGTGCAAAGGCAGTCGGCGCAGGATCTGGCACAAAGCGAAGCCTTCAATAAATTATGATTACAGTAGTTTTGACTTCCCTCCAGTCGGAATATAGTCGAGTTGAAGTTCGTGTTATGTCACAGCTGTGTCTCAGGGCTGGTGTCTGCCGCCCTGAGCCAAGCCGTGTGCACCCCAGAATAACTTTGCAAAAGCCTGTTAGCCTCTGAGGCTCCTACACTTCTTTATTTTATTTTGTTTTATTTTATTTTATTTTACTTTATTGCAGTGACAGTGGATTCTAACATCACGTAGCTTTCCAGAGGTACGTTGTAATACATTTCGAATTCTGTGTAGATTACGTCGTGTTCACCGCCCCAAAACTAATTATAGTCCGTCGCCTCACATGTGAGCCTCATCGCCCTTCGGCTCTCTCCCTCCCCCTCCCCTACGGTAACCACTAATCCAATCTCCGTTGCTCTGTGCGTGTTCGTCATTGTTTTTGTCGTATGTACCATGAGTGAGATCACACGGTGTTTGACTTTCTCCTCTTCTGATTTGTATTTCACTTCGCATAATACCCCGAAGGTCCATCCACGTTGTCACAAATGGCCGAGAGCTCATCGTTTCTTAGGGCCGAGTAGCATTCCATTGTAAGTACACACCACATCTTCTGTCCATACTTCTTGATGGGCACCTAGGTTGCTTCCAAGTTTTGGCTGTTGTGAATAATGCTGCAGTGAACCTAGGGTGCATGTGTGTCTTTCTGCATTGGTGTTTTCCAGTTCTTTGGATAAATACCTACAGGAAGCAGCTGGATCATACACATGGTAGATGTATTCTTTAGTTTTCTGAGGATACTCCATACGGTTTTCCATGGCTGCACCAGTCTGCACTCCCACCAGCAGTGTAGGAGAGTTCCCTTCTCTCCACATCCTCTCCGACACTTGTCTCCTGTCTTGTTAATTAGAGCATTCTGACCAGAGGTGACCTCTCCTTGTAGCTTTGATTTGCCTTCTCTGATCGTTGCTAATGATGTTGAGCCCCTTTCCATATGCCTGTTGGCCACCCGTATACCTTCTTTGGAGAAGTCACTGCTCAGATCTTTTGCCCGTCTTTTTAATCGGGTTGTTGATTTTTTGTTGTTGTTGAGCTGTCGGAGTTCTTTCTGTGTTTTGGATATAAACCCCTTATCCGATATATGGTTTGCAAGTATCTTCTCCCAGTTGTTAGGTTGTGTTTTGGTTTTGTGGATGGTTTCCTCGCCGTGCAGAAGATTTTTTTTCACTTGATGTAGTCCCGTTTGTTCATTTTGTACTGTGTTTCCATTGCCCAGTCAGACATGGTAATTTCTGGAAAGTAGGCTGCTAAGGATCGTCGTCGTGTGTGCATACTGCCTATGTTTTCTTCTAGACGTTGCATGGTTTCGGGTGTGGCATTGCAGTCAGACCCGAGGAGGCTGCAGTTCTCGAGAGCGAGCGTGTGGGCGGGGCCTCAGCAGCCTCCCCAGAGGGTGTCCCTGTCCCTGTCCGCAGTCCACCGTCTGAGGGGGGGGGGGTGGGAAGGGGCAGCGGCCAGGGAGCCTTCTGGAGCGCGGCGCGCGCGCGCGCGCGCGGGGAGCGCGCACGGCTGCTGGGCCGCCGTCCGGGGAGGCGTCGGCCAGCCGCGCCTGCCTGCCCAGAGCCGAGCCCGGCGGAGTCCGGCCGCGCTCTGCTGCTCTCCCGGGGCCGGGCTCGCCCGCCCCCGGGCGTCCCTGGACGCCGCTCCGTGTCCCTCGCGCACAGCAGCTCCGGGCCTCCACAGCCACGGCCGCGGCCTGAGGAGGCCCTCCTTCAGCTCCGCTCTTCCTGCTCGCCGGACACGGACGGCCGAGGCGGCCGCGAAGAGGATTCCATCTGGGAGAGGTACCTGGGGGCGTGGCCTGGGGGCTGGTGGGAGGCGAGCGTGTCTCTGAGGAATAGGCTGGGCGCCGAGAGGTGCCCGTCAGGCCGCGACGGCTGCGCCGGCGCGGGCAGCGCGAGGGGGGTCTCTTCGTGCGCCTTCACGCGTTCGTGGAACGGGCGTGTGTGCCGGGCGGGGCCCGGCCCAGGGGCCGGGGCCGGGGGATGCGGTGTCTGGGAGTCGGGCGCTGAAGCGGCGCCGTGGTCTTGGCTTCTGGAAGGCCAGACGCGACGTCGGTAACGACACTGGTCTCGATGCGTCTGGAGGGGGTGCAGGTCTCCCTCTTTTCGAGGCTACGTTCCGTTGGGGTTTTCACGAAGCTTCCGTCGTGGCCCTGAAGCCGAGCACGGTTCAGGGGAAGTGGCCTGTGGAGGGCCGCATAATATTCGTGTGCAGAGCCAGTGCTTTCCTGTGCTGCCTTGATCTCAGAAGTCTACCTGTTAGGGGTGCAGTGGGGCTGTCCGGGAGCATTGTGAGCACAGGTGTGTGTCCCACACTTGAAAGTCTGGCAAAGAAAGCGTGAGGCTGGAGGGTGCTCCGTTCGTTCCCTCCTTCCACAGAAAGTCTGGAGAGTTGACTTTGGGACTTCCTTTCCTCGGTCGGTGCGTGTTCAGTGGTCTGGACACTTGGTGGGCAAGACTGACAGGGTGTTTGACGTACTGACCCTGCAGCCTAGTTGGAAAGGACAGATAGGCAGCAACTAATTACCTAGGAGATGTTTAAAGCCATTCTGTAAGTTGGAGTGCTGAGAAATACGGCATTTACTGTTAGACTTTGTGACTTAGGCAGATGTTTAAGCCGAGAGCAGATGCCTAAAAGCAAAGGAGGACTTGTGCGGGAGAGCGTTGGGACAGGCAAGGGAGGAGGATGGCCTGTCAGAGGAGCTGAAAGCATGCCCTGGAGACTGGGGCCGCGTAGGGACTGTAGGGTGGGGAAAACCAAACTTTTCGATTGGCTGGCGCTTTCTATAGGCTGAGACTAAGCGTGGTGATTCAGCACGTGACTCTTGGAGCCAGACTCTGTCACATGGGTCCTAGCTCTGCCACCTACGGGCTGTGTGAACTTGGGCAAGTTACTGTACCATTCTGTGTCAGTTTCCTGATCTGTAAAACGGGATGATTATAACACACACTCCACAGGTGAGTGTAAAGGTTAGAGGCTATTTCATGTCCGTAAAGTACTTTGTGAGCAGTGTCTGGCCTTCAGTATGTTAGGTAGTGGTTGATTAAACAATGGATAAATGCATACATAAGTATTCAAGGCTTGGAGGCTGTCCCTGTGCAACGTGGGGGAACTGAAATGGATTACACCGGCTTTGTTTCCTTTCCAGCTTGCAGTTGCTACTGACCGCATCTGTGGCACTGTGGAATTAGAAATAATCTCCCCGGACTTGGCTGCTCTTGGTAACAGAATCTAATGCTGTCCAGATTATCCCAGGAAATAAAAGTTTTGTCAGTAGCCTAGTAGGGTCAGGCTTATTTAATAGGTATCGCTATATTGGTTTGGCTGGTATTTGTTGGTAACTTTTTCTTGGCAAAGCTGCTCGGTTAAAAAAGTAGATTAGCTGTAAAATAGTTCAGACCCAGGGAAAAGTAGAGAGTCGTGTAAGCAGAGCACGCTTCTTGACTCTCTGTCGAGAGCTTTTGTGACTCCAGCCGCCCCGGCCTCAGACGCGGTGCCCTCTGCGTGTGCAGTCATCTAAACCGTGCAGGGTCCGGAACCGTGGAGAACGGCGGCAGTGCAGTCATGCTTTGCTTAACAGTGGGGCTAGGTTCTGGCGGAGGCCACGGTCAGGCAATCTCGTGAGCGTGCAAGCACCACGGAGTTCATAAACCTAGATGGCAGAGCCTCCTACACCTTGGCTCTATGGGACTAATCTTTTGGGACCCCGTTGTTGACTGAAACGTCCTGATGTAGCTAGCGCCTGGACGGTGTACTTCCCAACTCCAAGGGCACGGGAGTGTAGCCTGTGGGGCTCTGTCAAAAGAACGGAGACGCTCGAGGCTTCACTTGGACCCAGTACTGACTCAGAATCTACTGGGATAGTTCCCGGCTTAAAGACCAGCCATAGTCCTCATCTGCAGACATCTCCTCAACGGTTTTCCACACCGGGTTTTCCCCTCACCTGAGAAAACAGGCTAAGAGATTGTGAGGATCCATAGTTAGTGTTTTAATCCATTTGGCAGGACTCAGTGTTTTTCACGTTCTGTGATACTGGATCTGCGTCTTCACTGTCATGTGTTAAACCTTTAAGTCTTGTCCAAAAGTCATGTCATTACCTAGAGAATCCTTCTGTGAATTCCAGGCAGGTTGCCATCTTCTGCTTCCGCCTCCTCTCCTCACCTTTACAATGGGGAGAATAACGGTAACCTACTCTTTGGATGTGAGGATTAAATGAGACAGTTGGTGCAAAAGCAGTCGGCGCAGGATCTGGGTGCACAAAGCGGTTTCAATAAATTATGATTACAGTAGTTTTGACTTCCCTCCAGTCGGAATATAGTCGAGTTGAAGTTCGTGGCTATGTCACAGCTGTGTCTCAGGCTGGTGTCTGCCGCCCTGAGCTGCCGTAAAATCCCTAGAATAACTTTTAAAGCCTGTTAGCCTCTTGAGGCTCCTACACTTCTTTATTTTATTTTATTTTTTTGTTTTATTTTATTTTATTTTACTTTATTGCAGTGACAGTGGATTCTAACATCAATGAAGCTTTCCAGAGGTACGTTGTAATACATTTCGAATTTGTGTAGATTACGTCAAGTTCACCGCCCAAAAACTAATTATAGTCCGTCGCCTCACATGTGAGCCTCATCGCCCCTTCGGCCTCTCTCCCCTCCCCCCTCCCCTACGGTAACCACCCAATCCAATCTCCGTTGCTCTGTGCGTGTTCGTCATTGTTTTTGTCATGTACTCATGAGTGACCACGGTGTTTGACTTTCTCCCTCTGGATTTATTTCACTTTCGCATAATACCCTCAAGGTCCATCCACGTTGTCACAAATGGCCGGAGCTCATCGTTTCAGGGCCGAGTAGCATTCCATTGTGTATACACACCACATCTTCTCTGTCCATATTTCTCTTGATGGGCACCTCAGGTTGCTTCCAAGTTTTGTTGTTGTGAATAATGCTGCAGTGAACCTAGGGGTGTATGTCTTTTCTGCATTGGTGTTTTCCAGTTCTTTGATAAATACCCAGCAGTGGGCTAGCTGGATCATACATATGGTAGATGTATTCTTAGTTTTCTGAGATACCGATACTGCTTTCCATGGTGGCTGCACCAGTCTGCACTCCCACCAGCAGTGTAGGAGAGTTCCCTTCTCTCCACATCCTCTCCGACACTTGTCTCCTGTCTTGTTAATTAGAGCCATTCTGACCAGAGGAAGGTGACCTCTCCTTGTAGTTTTGATTTGCCTTCCTCTGATCGCTAATGATGTTGAGCCCTTTTCCATATGCCTGTTGGCTACCCGTATACCTTTCTTTTGGAGAAGTCACTGCTCAGATCTTTTGCCCGTCTTTTTAATCGGGTTGTTGATTTTTGTTGTTGAGCTGTCGGAGTTCTTTCTGTGTTTTGGATATAAACCTTTATCCGATATATGGCTTGCAAGTATCTTCTCCCAGTTGTTAGGTTGTGTTTGGTTTTGTGGATGGTTTCCTTTGCTGTGCAGAAATACTTTTCTCACTTTGATGTAGTCCCGTTGTCTATTTTGTACTGTGTTTCCATTGCCCAGTCAGACATGGTACTTGAAAGTAGGCTGCCAAGACTGCTGTCAAAGGGCATACTGCCTATGTTTTCTTCTAGACGTTGCATGGTTTCGGGTGTGGCATTGCAGTCAGACCCGAGGAGGCTGCAGTTCCCCGAGAGCGAGCGTGTGGGCGGGGCCCCAGCAGTTCTCCCAGGGAGGGTGTCCCTGTCCCTGTCCGCAGTCCACCGCCTGAGGGGGGGGGGGTGGGGCGGGGCAGCGGCTGTGGCTTCCCCGGGGCGCGCGCGCGCGCGCGCGCGCGCGGGGAGCGCGCACGGCCGGCGGGGCCGTCGTCCGGGGAGGCGTCGGCCAGCCGCGCCTGCCTCGGCCCAGAGCCGAGCTCCGGCGGAGTCCGGCCGCGTTCTGTTGCTCTCTCCTGGGCCGGGCTCTCGCTCGTTCTCTCGGCCCCTGGACGCCGCTCCGTGTCCCCGCTGCGCACAGCAGCTCGGGCCCCCTCTCCACAGCCACGGCCGCTAGCCTGAGGAGGCCCTCCTTCAGCTCCCGCCTTCCTGCTCGCCGAGGCGGACCCACCAGGCGCCTGCGAAGAGGATTCCATCTTGGGGAGGAGTGTACCTGGGGCGTGGGCCTGGGGGCTGCAAGGGGCGAGCGTGTCCCTGAGGAATAGGCTGTAGGCACAGAGAGGTGCCCGTCAGGCCGCGGACAGCCAGGCGCGGCGCGGGCAGCGAGGTCTCTTCGTGCGTCTCCACGCGTTCGTGGAACGGGCGGTGCCGGGCACCTGCCCAGGGGCCAGCCTGGGGATGCGGTGCTCGGGAGTCGGCGCTGAAGCGGCGCCCGTGGTCTTGGCTTGGAAGGCCAGACGCGACGTCGGCAACGACACCGGTCTCGATGCGTTCTGAGGGGTGCAGGTCTCCCTTTTCGAGGCTACGTCTGCCAGTTTTCACGAAGCCGCCCGGCCGGCCCTGAAGCTCAGTCGGTTCAGGGGGAAAGGGGCTCAGAGGGGCCGTATAATATTCTGCAAAGAGGCCGTGCCGAAAGGCCTTGACTGGGCAGAAGTCTACCTGTTAGGGTGCAGTGGGGGCTGTCCGGGGAGCATTGTGAGCACAGGTGTGTGTCCCACACTTGAAAGTCTGGCAAAGAAAGCGTGAGGCTGGAGGGTGCTCCGGCTCGTTCCTCCTTCCACAGAAAGTCTGGAGAGTTGACTTTGGGACTTCCTTTCCGGGTCGGTGCGTGTTCAGTGGTCTGGACACTTGGTGGGCAAGACTGACAGGGTGTTTGACGATTGACCCTCGCAGCCTAGTTGGAAAGGACAGAGCATAGGCAGCAACTACTCATCAGGAGCATGCTGCAAAAGCCATTCTGTGTTGAGTGCTTATGAAATACGAGTAATACTTACTGTTAGACTTTGTGACTTAGGCAGTGATGTTTGGCGCTGATAGAGCAGATGCCTAAAAGCAAAGGAGGACTTGTGCGGGAGAGCGTTGGGACAGGGCAAGGGAGGAGGATGGCCTGTCAGAGGAGCTGAAAGCATGCCCTGGAGACTGGGGCCGCGTAGGGACTGTAGGGTGGGGAAAACCAAATTTTTCGATTAAGGCTGCGCGTTTCTATAGGCCGGAGACCAAGCGTGGTGATTCAGCACGTGGACTTGGAGCCAGACTCTGTCACATGGGTCCTAGCTCTGCCACCTACGGGCTGGGTGAACTTGGGCAAGTTACTGTACCATTCTGTGTGTCAGTTTCCTGATCCGCAAACGGGGATGATTATAACACACACTCCATAGTGAGTGTAAAGGTTAGGTGCTATTTCTAAGGTCCGTAAAGTACTTAGAGCAGTGTCTGGCCTTCAGTAGGCGTTAGTAGTGGTTGCTGATTAAATAAATGGATAAATGCATACATAAGTATTCCGCGTCGGAGGCCGTCCCCTCGTGCAACGTGTGAACTGGAATGGATTACACCCGGTTTTGTTTCTTTCCAGCTTGCAGTTGCCATTGACCGCATCTGTGGCACTGTGGAATTAGAAATAATCTCCTCGACTTGGCTGCTCTTGCAACAGAATCTAATGCTGTCCAGATTATCCCAGGGAAATAAAAAGCCTTGTCAGTAGCCTAGTAGGGTCAGGCTTATTTAATAGGTATCGCTTATATTGGTTTGGCTGGTATTTGTTGGTAACTTTTTTCTTTGGCAAAGCTGCTCGGTTAAAAAAGTAGATTAGCTGTAAAATAGTTCAGACCCAGGGAAAAGTAGAGAGTCGTAAGCAGAGCACGCCTTTCCTTGACTCTCTGTCGAGAGCTTTTTGTGACTCCAGCCGCCTTCTGCCCCAGACGCGGTGCCCTCTGCGTGTGCAGTCATCTAAACCGTGCAGGGTCCGGAACCGTGGAGAATCTAAGGCAAGTAGCCATGCTTTGCTTAACAGTGGGGCTAGGCTCTGAGGAGGCCACGGTCAGGCAATCTCGTGAGCGTGCAAGCACCACGGAGTTCATAAATCCCAGATGGCAGAGCCTCCTACACACCTTGGCTCTGCGGGGACTACCACCTTTGGACCCTGCTGTTGACTGAAACGTCCTGATGTAGCTTAGCGCCTGACGGTACTTCCCAACTCCAAGGGCACGGGAGTGTAGCCTGTGGGGCTCTGTCAAAGAACGGGAGACGCTGGAGGCCTACTCTGGACCCACTGACTCAGAATCTACGGGGATAGTTCCCCGGCTTTAAAGACCAGCCATAGTCCTCATCTGCAGACATCTTCCTCAACGTGTTTTCCACACCGGGTTTTCCTCACCTGAGAAAAAAACAGGCCAAGAGATTGTGAGGATCCATAGTTAGTGTTTTAATCTATTTGGCAGGACTCAGTGTTTTTCACGTTCTGTGATACTGGGATCTGCGTTCACTGTCATGTGTTAAACCCTTTTAAGTCTGTCCAGTGCTTCATGTCATTACCCAGAGAATCCTTCTGTGAATTCCAGGCAGGTTGCCATCTTTCTGCTTCCGCCTCCTCTCCTCACCTTACAATGGGGAGAATAACGGTAACCTACCTTTTGGATGTGAGGATTAAACGAGACAGTTGGTGCAAAGCAGTCGGCGCAGGATCTGGCACAGCGGTGTTTCCTTCAATAAATTATGATTACAGTAGTTTTGACTTCCCTCCAGTCGAACACAGTTGAGTTGAAGTTCGTGGTTATGTCACAGCTGTACCCCAGGGCTGGTGTCTGCCGCCCTGGCTGCCGCCGTAAAAATCCCGTAACAACTTTGCAAGCCTGTTAGCCTTGAGGCTCCTACACTTCTTATTTTATTTTGTTTTATTTTATTTTATTTTACTTTTTATTGCAGTGACAGTGGATTCTAACATCACGAGCTTCCCAGAGGTACGTTGTAATACATTTCGAATTCTGTGTAGATTACGTCGTGTTCACCGCCCAAAACTAATTATAGTCCGTCGCCTCACATGTGAGCCCCCATCGCCCCTCTCGGCTCTCTCTCTCTCCCCTCCCCCCCCCCCTCCCCCTACGGTGTAACCACCAATCCAACGTTGCTCTGTGCGTGTTCGCCATTGTTTTTGCTGTGTACTCATGAGTGAGATCAAGGCACGGTGTTTGACTTTCTCTCTGATTTATTTCACTTCGCATAATACCCTCAAGGTCCATCCACGTTGTCACAAATGGCCGGAGCTCGTCGTTTGTGGGCCGAGTAGCATTCCATTGTGTATACACACCACATCTTCTCTGTCCATACTTTGATGGGCACCTAGGTTGCTTCCAAGCTTTGGCTGTTAGAATAATGCTGCAGTGAACCTAGGGGTGCATGTGTCTTTCTGCATTGGTGTTTTCCAGTTCTTTGGATAAATACCCAGCAGTGGGCTAGCTGGATCATACATATGGTAGATGTATTCTGGGTTTTCTGAGGATACCCATACGGCTTTCCATGGTGGCTGCACCAGTCTGCACTCCCACCAGCAGTGTAGGAGAGTCTCTCTCCACATCCTCTCCGACACTTGTCTCCTGTCTTGTTAATTAGAGCCATTCTGACCAGAGAGGAAGGTGGACCTCCCTTGTAGTTTTGATTTGCCTTCCTCTGATCGCTAATGATGTTGAGCCCCTTTCCATATGCCTGTTGGCCACTCCGTATGTCTTCTTTGGAGAAGTCACTGCTCAGATCTTAGTTCGTCTTTTTAATCGGTTGTTGATTTTTTGTTGTTGTTGAGCTGTCGGAGTTCTTTCTGTGTTTTTGGATATAAACCCCTTATCCGATATATGGCTTGAGTATCTTCCCAGTTGTTAGGTTGTGTTTGGTTTTGTGATGGGTTTCCTTGCCGTGCAGAAGATTTTTTCACTTTGATGTAGTCCCGTTTGTTTGGTTTGTACTGTGTTTCCACAACAGTCAGACATGGTACTTGAAAGTAGGTCAAGACTGTTGGTCAGCGGGCATACTGCCTATGTTTTCTTCTAGACGTTGCATGGTTTCGGGTGTGGCATTGCAGTCAGACCCGAGGGAGGCTGCAGTTCCCCGAGAGCGAGCGTGTGGGCGGGGCCCCAGCAGTTCTCCCAGGAGGGTGTCCCTGTCCCTGTCCGCAGTCCACCGCCTGAGGGGGTGGGGGTGGGCGGGGCAGCGCTCGGGGAGCCTCTGGGCGGCGGCGCGCGCGCGCGCGCGCGGGGAGCGCGCACGGGCTGCTGGGCCGCCGTCCGGGGAGGCGTCAGCCGCGCCCGTCGTCTCGAGAGCGAGCCCGGCGGAGTCCGGCCGCGCCCGCCGGCGCCCCTCTGGGCCGGGCCTTCCGCCCGGCTCCCCGGCGTCCCTGGACGCCGCTCCGTGTCCCCGCTGCGCACAGCAGCCCGGGCTCCTCCACAGCCACGGCCGGCAGCCTGAGGAGGCCCTCCTTCAGCTCCCGCTTTCCTGCTCGCCGGACACGGACGACCAGGGCGCCTGCGAAGAGGATTCCATCTGGGAGAGGCACCTGGGGGCGGGCCTGCGGGGCTGGTGGGAGGCGAGCGTGTCCCTGAGGAATAGGCTGGTGCGCCGAGAGGTGCCCGTCAGGCCGCGGGACAGCCGGCGCGGCGCGGGCAGCGAGGGGGTCTTCTTCGTGCGCTTCACGCGTTCGTGGAACGGGCGGTGCCGGGCACCTGCCCAGGGGCCAGCCTGGGGATGCGGTGCTCGGGAGTCGGGCGCTGAAGCGGCGCCCGTGGTCTTGGCTTCTTGGAAGGCCAGACGCGACGTCGGCAACGACACTGGTCTCATGCGTTCTGAGGGGTGCAGGTCTCCTCTTTCGAGGCTACGTTCCGTTGGGGTTTTCAATGGCCTCGTCGTGGCCCCCTGAAGCCAGGGGCCGTTCAGGGCGGCCTGTGGAGGCCGCATAATATTCGTGTGCAGAGCCAGTGCTTTCCAAAGGCCTTGACTGGGCAGAAGTCTTTCCGTTAGGGGTATGGGGGCTGTCCGGGGAGTATTGTGAGCACAGGTGTGTGTCCCACACTTGAAAGTCTGGCAAAGAAAGCGTGAGGTCAGAGGGTGCTCCGTTCGTTCCTCCTTCCACAGAAAGTCTGAGAGTTGACTTTGGGACTTCCTTTCCTCGGGTCGGTGCGTGTTCAGTAATCTGGACACTTGGTGGGCAAGACTGACAGGGTGTTTGACGTACTGACCCCAGCCCAAAGGTGCGATTAGATAGGCAGCACCCACTATTTAGAGATACGTAAAAGCCATTCTTGTGCTGAGTGCTGAGAAATACGGCATTTACTGTTAGACTTTGTGACTTAGGCAGTGATGTTTAAGCTGAGAGCAGATGCCTAAAAGCAAAGGAGGACTTGTGCGGGAGAGCGTTGGGACAGGGCAAGGGAGGAGGATGGCCTGTCAGAGGAGCTGAAAGCATGCCCTGGAGACTGGGGCCGCGTAGGGACTGTAGGGTGGGAAAACCAAACTCTTTTCGATTAAGGCTGGCGCTTTCTATAGGCTTTCGGACTAAGCGTGGTGATTCAGCACGTGGACTCTGGAGCCAGACTCTGTCACAGTGGTCCTAGCTCTGCCACCTACGGGCTGTGTGAACTTGCAAGTTACTGTACCATTCTGTGTGTCAGTTTCCTGATCTGTAAAACGGGGATGATTATAAACACATACCCCATAGGTGAGTGTAAAGGTTAGAGGCTATTTCCATGTCCGTAAAGTACTGAAGCAGTGTCTGGCCTTCAGTAGGCGTTAGTAGTGGTTGATTAAATAATGGATAAATGCATACATAAGTATTCAAGGCTTGGAGGCTGTCCCTCGTGCAACGTGTGAACTGGAATGGATTACACCCGGCTTTGTTTCCTTTCTCCAGCTTGCAGTTGCTACTGACCGTATCTGTGGCACTGTGGAATTAGAACAATCTCCCTGACTTGGCTGCTCTTGGTAACAGAATCTAATGCTGTCCAGATTATCCCAGGGAAATAAAAGCCTTGTCAGTAGCCTAGTAGGGTCAGGCTTATTTAATAGGTATCGCTTATATTGGTTTGGCTGGTATTTGTTGCACTTGGCAAAAGCTGTCGGTTAAAAAAGTAGATTAGCTGTAAAATAGTTCAGACCCAGGGGAAAAGTAGAGAGTTTGCAAGCAGAGCACGCTCTGACTCTCTGTCGAGCTTAGACTCCAGCCGCTCTCTGCCTCAGACGTGTGCCCTCTGCGTGTGCAGTCATCTAAACCGTGCAGGGTCCGGAACCGTGGAGAATCTAAGGCAGTGCAGTCGCTGGCTTTGCTTAACAGTGGGGCTAGGTTCTGAGGAGTGTCACGGTCAGGCACCCGTGAGCGTGCAAGCACCACGGGAGTTCATAAACCTAGATGGCAGAGCTCCGCACACACCTTGGCTCTATGGGACTAATCTTTTGGGACCCCCGTTGTTGACTGAAATCGTCCTGATGTAGCTAGCGCCTGACGGTACTTCCCAACTCCAAGGGCACGGGAGTGTAGCCTGTGGGCTCTGTCAAAGAACGGAGACGTTCGAGGCCTACTCTGGACCCACTGACTCAGAATCTACTGGGATAGTTCCCGGTTTAAGACCAGCCATAGTCCTCATCTGCAGACATCTTCCCTCAACGGTTTTCCACACCGGGTTTTCCCCGACCTGAGAAAACAGGCCAAGAGATTGTGAGGATCCATAGTTAGTGTTTTAATCCATTTGTTTTTCACGTTCTGTGATACTGGGATCTGCGTCTTCACTGTCATGTGTTAAACCTTAAGTCTTTGTCCAAAAGTCATGTCATTACCTAGAGAATCCTTCGGTGAATTCCAGGCAGGTTGCCATCTTCTGCTCTCGCCTCCCTTCCTCACCTTTACAATGGGGAGAATAACGGTAACCTACCTTGGATGTGAGGATTAAACGAGACAGTTGGTGCAAAGTAGCCTGGCGCAGGATCTGGCACAAAGCGGCTTCTCAATAAATTATGATTACAGTAGTTTTGACTTCAGTCGGAATATAGTCGAGTTGAAGTTCGTGGCTATGTCACAGCTGTGTCTCAGGCTGGTGTCTGCCGCCCTGAGCTGCCGTTCGTAAAAATCCCTAGAATAACTTTGCAAAGCCTGTTAGCCTCTTGAGTGTCTTACACTTCTTTATTTTATTTTGTTTTATTTTATTTTATTTTACTTTATTGCAGTGACAGTGGATTCTAACATCACGTAGCTTTCCAGAGGTACGTTGTAATACATTTCGAATTCTTGTGTAGATTACGTCGTGTTCACCGCCCAAAAACTAATTATAGTCCGTCGCCTCACATGTGAGCCTCATCGCCCCTTCGGCTCTCTCCTCCCCTCCCCCCCCTCCCCTACGGTAACCACCAATCCAATCTCCGCTGCTCTGTGCGTGTTCGCCATTGTTTTTGTCATGTACCATGAGTGAGATCACACGGTGTTTGACTTTCTCCTCTGATTTATTTCACTTTCATATAATACCCTCAAGGTCCATCCACGTTGTCACAAATGGCCGGAGCTCATCGTTTCTTAGGGCCGAGTAGCATTCCCCATTACTGCATACACACCACATCTTCTTGTCCATACTTCCCTTGATGGGCACCTAGGTTGCTTCCAAGTTTTGGGCTGTTGTGAATAATGCTGCAGTGAACTCGTAGGGGTGCATGTGTCTTTCTGCATTGGTGTTTTCTCCAGTTCTTGGATAAATACCCAGCAGTGGGCTAGCTGGATCATACATATGGTAGATGTATTCTGGTTTTCTGAGATTCATATTGCTTTCCATGGTGGTTGCACCAGTCTGTACTCCCACTCAGCAGTGTAGGAGAGTTCCCTTCTCTCCACATCCTCTCCGACACTTGTCTCCTGTCTTGTTAATTAGAGCCATTCTGACCAGAGAAGGTGACCTCTCTCGTGTTTTGATTTGCCTTCCCCTGATCGCTAATGATGTTGAGCCCCTTTCCATATGCCTGTTGGCCACCCGTATACCTCTTTGGAGTAGTCACTGCTCAGATCTTTTTGGGTTCGTCTTTTTAATCGGGTTGTTGATTTTTTGTTGTTATGGAGCTGTCGGAGTTCTTTCTGTGTTTTGACATAAACCCCTTATCCGATAGTGTTATTTAAAAGTATTCCTCCCAGTTGTTAGGGTTGTGTTTTGGTTTTGTGGATGGTTTCCTTTGCCGTGCAGAAGATTTTTTTTTCACTTTGATGTAGTCCCGTTTGTTCATTTTGTACTTTGTTTCCATTGTCTGTCAGACATGGTACTTGAAAGTAGGCTGCCAAGACTGCTGTCAAAGGGCATACTGCCTATGTTTTTCTTCTAGACGCGTGCTGTCGGGGTGTGGCATTGCAGTCAGACCCGAGGAGGCTGCAGTTCCCCGAGAGACAGCGTGTGGCGGGGCCCCAGCAGTTCTCCCAGGGAGGCGGCCCCTGTCCCCCTGTCCGCAGTCCACCGCCTGAGGTGGGGGTGGGGGTGGGCGGGGCAAGCGGCCAGGAGCCCTGGCGTGCGCGCGCGCGCGCGCGGGCGCGCGCGCACGGCTGCTGGGCCGCCGTCCGGGGAGGCCAGCCGGCCAGCCGCGCCTGCCGGTTCAGAGCCGAGCCCGGCGGAGTCCGGCCGCGCCCGGCGTCTTCCTGGTCGGGTCGCCAGCCCCCGGCGTCCTGGACGCCGCTTCGTGTCCGCCGCTGCGCACAGCAGCCCGGGCTCCCCACAGCCACGGCCGCCAGCCTGAGGAGGCCCTCCTTCAGCTCCCGCTCTTCCTGCTCGCCGACGGACGACCAGGCGCCTGCGAAGAGGATTCCATCTGGGAGAGGTACCTGGGGGCGTGGGCCTGGGGGCTGGTGGGAGGCGAGCGTGTCCCTGAGGAATAGGCTGGTGCGTCGAGAGAGTGTGCCCGCCAGGCCGCGGGACAGCCAGCGGCGCGGGCAGCGAGGGGGTCTCTTCGGTGCCTACGTGCTCGTGGAACGGGCGGTGTGCCGGGCACCTGCCCAGGGGCCAGCTCTGGGATGCGGTGCCCGGGAGTCGGGCGCTGAAGCGGCGCCCGTGGTCTTGGCTTCGGAAGCGGACGCGACGTCGGTAACGACACTGGTCTCGATGCGTTCTGGAGGGGTGCAGGCTCTCCTTTTCGAGGCTACGTTCCGTTGGGGCTTCTACGAGCCGGTCGGGCCCTGAAGCTCAGGCCGTTCAGGGGAAGTGGCCTGTGGAGGGCCGCGTAATATTCGTGTGCAGAGCCATGCTTTCCAAAGGCCTGACTGGGCAGAAGTCTACCTGTTAGGGGTGCAGTGGGGCTGTCCGGGGAGCATTGTGAGCACAGGTGTGTGTCCCACACTTGAAAGTCTGGCAAAAGAAAGTGTGAGGCTGGAGGGTGCTCCGTTCGTTCTCCTTCCACAGAAAGTCTGGAGAGTTGACTGGGACTTCCTTTCCTCGGTCGGTGCGTGTTCAGTGGTCTGGACACTTGGTGGGCAAGACTGACAGGGTGTTTGACGTACTGGACCTCGCAGCTCAGGGTTGGAAAGGACAGATAGGCAGCAACTAATTACCTAGGAGACATGTAAAAGCCAGCCTGTGTTGAGTGCTGAGAACACGGCATTTACTGTTAGACTTCAGACTTAGGCAGTGATGTTTAAGCTGAGAGCAGATGCCTAAAAGCAAAGGAGGACTTGTGCGGGAGAGCGTTGGGACAGGGCATGGGAGGAGGATGGCCTGTCAGAGGAGCTGGAAAGTATGCCCTGGAGACTGGGGCCGCGTAGGGACTGTAGGGTGGGGAAACCAAACTTTTCGATTAAGGCTGGCGCTTTCTATAGGCTTTCGGAGACGAAGCGTGGTGATTCAGCACGTGGACTCTGGAGCCGTACCTGTCACATGGGTCCTAGCTCTGCCACCTACGGGGCTGTGTGAACTTGGGCAAGTTACTGTACCATTCTGTGTGTCAGTTTCCTGATCTGTAAAACGGGGATGATTATAACACACACTCCATAGGTGAGTGTAAAGGTTAGAGGCTATTTCATGTCCGTAAAGTACTTAGAGTAGTGTCTGGCCTTCAGTAGGCGTTAGTAGTGGTTGATTAAATAAATGGATAAATGCATACATAAGTATTCAAGGCTTGGAGGCTGTCCTCGTGCAACGTGTAACTGGAATGGATTACACCCGGCTTTGTTTCCTTTCCAGCTTGCAGTTGCTACTGACCGCATCTGTGGCACTGTGGAATTAGAAATAATCTCCCTCGACTTGGCTGCTCTTGGTAACAGAATTCAATGCTGTCCAGATTATCCCAGGAAATAAAAAAGCCTTGTCAGTAGCCTAGTAGGGTCAGGCTTATTTAATAGGTATCGCTATATTGGTTTGGCTGGTATTTGTTGGTAACTTTTCTTGCAAAGCTGCTCGGTTAAAAAAAGTATGATTAGCTGTAAAATAGTCTGATGGAGAAAGTAGAGAGTCGTGTAAGCAGAGCACGCTCTTCTCTGACTCTCTGTCGAGAGCTTTTAGACTCCAGCCGCCTGCCTCAGACGCGGTGCCCTCTGCGTGTGCAGTCATCTAAACCGTGCAGGGTCCGGAACCGTGAGAACTAAGGCAGTGCAGTCAGCGTTTTGCCTAACAGTGGGCCAGGTTCTGAGGAGGCCACGGTCAGGCAATCTCGTGAGCGTGCAAGCACCACGGAGTTCATAAACCTAGATGGCAGAGCCTCCTGCCACACCTTGGCTCTATGGGACTAATCTTGGGACCCCCGTTGTTGACTGAAACGTCCTGGATGTAGCTAGCGCCTGACGGTACTTCCCAACCTCCAAGGGCACGGGAGTGTAGCTCTGTGGGGCTCTGTCAAAGAACGGAGACGCTCGAGGCCTACTTCTGGGACTCCATACTCGGACTCAGAATCTACTGGGATAGTTCCCGGCTTTAAAGACCAGCCATAGTCCTCATCTGCAGACATCTCCCCGTTTTCCACACCGGGTTTTCCCTCACCTGAGAAACAGGCCAAGAGATTGTGAGGATCCATAGTTAGTGTTTAACCATTTGGCAGGACTCAGTGTTTTTCATTGCCTCTGGTGATACTGGGATCTGCGTCTTCACTGTCATGTGTTAAACCTTTAAGTCTTGTCCAAAGTCATGTCATTACCTAGAGAATCCTTCTGTGAATTCCAGGCAGGTTGCCATCTTTCTGCTTCCGCCTCTCTCCCCACCTTTACAATGGGGAGAATAACGTGCAACCTACCTTTTGGATGTGAGGATTAAACGAGACAGTTGGTGCAGCAGCTCTTAAAGAGGATCTGGCACAAAGCGAAGCCTTCAATAAATTATGATTACAGTAGTTTTGACTTCCTCCAGTCGGAATATAGTCGAGTTGGAAGTTCGTGGCTATGTCACAGCTGTGTCTCAGGCTGGTGTCTGCCGCTCTGAGCCAAGCCGTAAAAATCCCTAGAATAACCTTTTGCAAAAGCCTGTTAGCCTCTTGAGGCTCCTACACTTCTTTATTTTATTTTGTTTTATTTTATTTTATTTTAGTTTTATTGCAGTGACAGTGGATTCTAACATCACGTAGCTTTCCCCAGAGGTACGTTGTAATACATTTCGAATTCTGTGTAGATTACGTCGTGTTCACCGCCCAAAAACTAATTATAGTCCGTCGCCCACATGTGAGCCATCGCCCTTCGGCCTCTCCCCTCCCCCTCCCCCTACGGTAACCACCAATCCAATCTCCGTTGCTCTGTGCGTGTTCGTCATTGTTTTTGTCATGTACTCATGAGTGAGATCACACGGTGTTTGACTTTCTCCTCTGATTTATTTCACTTCGTATACCCTCAAGGTCCATCCACGTTGTCACAAATGGCCGGAGCTCATCAAGCTTAGGCCGAGTAGCATTCCATTGTGGCACACCACATCTTCTCTGTCCATACTTCCCTTTGATGGGCACCTAGGTTGCTTCCAAGTTTTGGCTGT
This sequence comes from Equus caballus, assembly GCF_041296265.1. Classification (NCBI taxonomy): domain Eukaryota; kingdom Metazoa; phylum Chordata; class Mammalia; order Perissodactyla; family Equidae; genus Equus; species Equus caballus. The sequence goes on along the minus strand of NW_027222360.1, from coordinate 5,690 downwards.
TGTGAATAATGCTGCAGTGAACCTAGGGGTATGTGTCTTTCTGCATTGGTGTTTTCCAGTTCTTTGGATAAATACCCAGCAGTGGGCTAGCTGGATCATACATATGGTAGATGTATTCTTAGTTTTCTGAGGATACTCCATACGGTTTTCCATGGTGGCTGCACTAGTCTGCATCTCACCAGCAGTGTAGGAGAGCTCCTCTCTTACATCTTCCGACACTTGTCTCCTGTCTTGTTAATTAGAGCCATTCTGACCAGAGGAAGGTGACCTTCCTTGTAGTTTTGATTTGCCTTCCTCTGATCGCTAATGATGTTGAGCCCCTTTCCATATGCCTGTTGGCCACTCCGTATACCTTCTTTTGGAGAAGTCACTGTTTCGATCTTTTGCCCGTCTTTGACCCATGTTGACTTTTACATATGAGCTGTCGGAGTTTCTTCTTTGTGTTTTGGTGTGTCTACTTTAACCATATGTTGTTCATGTAGTATTTCCCAGTTGTTAATGTGTTTTGGGTTTTGTGATATTCTCTTTGCTGTGCAAGATTTTTTTCTACTTTGATGTAGTCTGTTTGTTTATTTATATTGTGTTCTGTTTGCCCAGTCGACATGAACTTGAAAGGCCAGACGCTGTCAAAGGCACTGCCCATGTTTTCTCTACCTGCATGGTTTTCATGCTGGTGGCATCAGAAACGGTGACCCAGGAGGCTGCAGTCCTCCGAGAGCCTGCCAGGCGCGGGGCACCTGCCAAAGTCCTCCAGAGGGTGTCCTGTCCTGTCCGTAGTCCACCGCCTGAGGGGGGGGGGGTGGGAGGCAGCGGCCAGGGAGCCTCGGCGGCGGCGCGCGCGCGCGCGCGCGGAGCGCGCACGGCTGCTGGGCCGCCGTCCGGGAGGCGCCGGCCAGCCGCGCCTGCCTGCCCAGAGCCGAGCCCGGCGGAGTCCGCCGCGCTCTGCTGCTCTCCTGGGCCGGGCTTTCGCTCGTTCTCGGCGTCTCGGACGCCGCTCCGTGTCCCCGCTGCGCACAGCAGCCCGGCCCCTCCACAGCCAGGGCCGCCAGCCTGGAGGAGGCCCTCCTTCAGCTCCCGCTCTTCCTGCGCTGCCGGACACGGATCACTGTGGCGCCTGCGAAGAGGATTCCATCTGGGAGAGGCCTGGGGGCGGGCCTGGGGGCTGGTGGGAGGCGCAGCGTGTCCCTGAGGAATAGGCTGGTGCGCCGAGAGGTGCCCGTCAGGCCGCGGGACAGCCGGCGCGGCGGGCAGCGAGGGGGTCTCTTCGTGCGCTTCACGCGTTCGTGAACGGGCGGTGCCGGGCACCTGCCCAGGGGGCCAGCCTGGGGATGCGGTGCCCGGGAGCTCTTGGCTGCTGCCGGCGCCCGTGGTCTTGGCTTGGAAGGCCAGACGCTACGTCGGTAACGACACCGGGTCCGATGCGTTCTGAGGGGTGCAGGTCTCCCTTTTTCGAGGCTACGTTCCGTTGGGGTTTTCACGAAGCTCTGTCGGGCCCTGAAGCTCAGGCCGGTTCAGGGGGAAGTGGCCTGTGGAGGGCCGCGAATATTCGTGTGCAGAGCCAGTGCTTTCCAAAGGCCTTGACTGGGCAGAAGTCTACCTGTTAGGGGGTGCAGTGGGGCTGTCCGGGAGCATTGTGAGCACAGGTGTGTGTCCCACACTTGAAAGTCTGGCAAAGAAAGCGTGAGGCTGGAGTGGTGCTCCGTCGTTCTCCTTCCACAGAAAGTCTGGAGAGTTGACTTTGGGACTTTTCGGTCGGTGCGTGTTCAGTGGTCTGGACACTTGGTAGGCAAGACTGACAGGAAGTTTGACGTACTGGACCTCGCAGCCTAGTTGGAAAGGACAGATAGGCAGCAACTAATTACCTAGAGATACGTAAAAGCCATTCTGTGTTGAGTGCTGAGAAATATGGCATTTACTGTTAGACTTTGTGACTTAGGCAGTGATGTTTAAGCTGAGAGCAGATGCCTAAAAGCAAAGGAGGACTTGTGCGGGAGAGCGTTGGGACAGGGCAAGGGAGGAGGATGGCCTGTCAGAGGAGCTGAAAGCATGCCCTGGAGACCGGGGGCCGCGTAGGGACTACAGGGTGGGGAAAACCAAACTTTTTCGATTAAGGCTGGCGCTTTCTATAGGCTGGAGACCAAGCGTGGTGATTCAGCACGTGGACTCTGGAGCCAGACTCTGTCACATGGGTCCTAGCTCTGCCACCTACGGGCTGTGTGAACTTGGGCAAGTTACTGTACCATTCTGTGTGTCAGTTTCCTGATCTAAAACGGGGGATGATTATAACACACACTCCATAGGTGAGTGTAAAGGTTAAGGCTGCTTTATGCCCCAAAGCACTGAGCAGTGTCTGGCCTTCAGTAGGCGTTAGTAGTGGTTGATTAAATAAATGGATAATGCATACATAAGTATTCAAGGCTTGGAGGTCCCTCGTGCAAACGGTGAACTGGAATGGATTACACCCGGTTTTGTTTCCTTTCCACTTTCTGCAGTTGCTACTGACCGCATCTGTGGCACTGTGGAATTAGAAATAATCTCCCTCGACTTGGCTGTTTCTGGTAACAGAATCTAATGCTGTCCAGATTATCCCAGGGAAATGCTTCTGTCAGTAGCCCAGTAGGGTCAGGCTTATTTAATAGGTATCGCTTTATATTGTCATTGGTATTTGTTGCACCTTTTTCTTTGGCAAAAGCTGCTCGGTTAAAAAAAGTAGATTAGCTGTAAAATAGTTCAGACCCAGGGAAAAGTAGAGAGTCGCAAGCAGAGCACGCCTTTCCTTTGACTCTCTGTCGAGAGCTTTGTGACTCCAGCCGCTCTCTGCCTCAGACGCGGTGCCCCTGCGTGTGCAGTCATCTAAACCGTGCAGGGTCCGGAACCGTGGAGAATCTAAGGTGCAGTCATGCTTGCTTAACAGTGGGGCTAGGTTCTGAGGAGGCGTCACGGTCAGGCAATCTCGTGAGCGTGCAAGCACCACGGAGTTCATAAACCTAGATGGGTGTTATTTCTCCAGCATACCTGGCTCTATGGGACTAATCTTTTGGGACCCTGCTGCTGACTGAAACGTCCTGATGTAGCTAGCGCCTGACGGTACTTCCCAACTCCAAGGGCACGGGGAGTGTAGCCTGTGGGGCTCTGTCAAAGAACGGAGACGCTCGAGGCCTACTCTGGACCCACTGACTCAGAATCTACTGGGATAGTTCCCGGCTTTAAAGACCAGCCATAGTCCTCATCTGCAGACATCTCCTCAACGGTTTTCCACACCGGGTTTTCCCTCACCTGGAGAAAACAGGCCAAGAGATTGTGAGGATCCATAGTTAGTGTTTTAATCCATTTGGCAGGACTCAAAGTCACACGTCTCAGGATATTGGGATCTGCGTCTTCACTGTCATGTGTTAAACTCTTGTTCCTGTCCAAAAGTCAGTGTCATTACCTAGAGAATCCTTCTGTGAATTCCAGGCAGGTTGCCATCTTTCTGCTTCCGCCTCCTCTCCCCACCTTTACAATGGGGAGAATAACGGTAACCTACCTTTGGATGTGAGGATTAAACGAGACAGTTGGTGCAGCAGTCGGCGCAGGATCTGGCACAAAGCGAAGCCTCTCAATAAATTATGATTACAGTAGTTTTGACTTCCCTCCAGTCGGAATATAGTCGAGCGGAAGTTCGTGGCTATGTCACAGCTGTGTCTCAGGCTGGTGTCTGCCGCCCTGAGCCGCTTCTCGGGAAAATCCCAGGAATAACTTTGCAAAAGCCTGTTAGCCTCTTGAGGCTCCTACACTTCTTTATTTTATTTTGTTTTATTTTATTTTATTGTGTGTTTTATTGCAGTGACAGTGGATTCTGTTATCACGTAGCTTTCCAGAGGTACGTTGTAATACATTTCGAATTCTGTGTAGATTACGTCGTGTTCACCGCCCAAAAACTAATTATAGTCCGTCGCCCGCGTGAGCTCGATCGCCCTTCGGCTCTCTCCCCTCCCCCCCCCCTCCCCTCTACGGTAACCACCAATCCAATCTCCGTTGCTCTGTGCGTGTTCGTCATTGTTTTTGTCATGTACTCATGAGTGAGATCGACACGGTGTTTGACTTTCTCCTCTGATTTATTTCCTCTACTTCTCGCATAATACCTCAAGGTCCATCCACGTTGTCACAAACAATGGAGCTCATCGTTTCTTAGGCCGAGTAGCATTCCACGGTGTATACACACCACATCTTCTCTGTCCATACTTCCCTTGATGGGCACCTAGGTTGCTTCCAAGTTTTGGCTGTTGTAATAATGCTGCAGTGAACCTAGGGGTGCATGTGTCTTTCTGCATTGGTGTTTTCCAGTTCTTTGGATAAATACCCAGCAGTGGGCTAGCTGGATCATACATGGTAGATGTATTCTTAGTTTTCTGAGGATACCCATACGTTTTCCATGGTGGCTGCACCAGTCTGCACTCCCACCAGCAGTGTAGGAGAGTTCCCTTTCTCCACATCCTCTCCGACACTCTGTCTCCTGTCTTGTTAATTAGACATTCTGACCAGAGGAAGGTGACCTCCTTGTAGTTTTGATTTGCCTTCCTCTGATCGCTAATGATGTTGAGCCCTTCTTTCCATATGCCTGTTGGCTACCCGTATACCTTCTTTGGAGAAGTCACTGCTCAGATCTTTTGCCTGCTTTTTGAAATCGGGTTGTTGATTTTTTGTTGTTGTTGAGCTGTCGGAGTTCTTTCTGTGTTTTGGATATAAACCCCTTATCCGATATATGGCTGGTAAGTATCTTCTCCCAGTTGTTAGGTTGTGTTTTAGTTTGTGGATGGTTTCTCGTCGTGCAGAAGATTTTTTTTCACTTTGATGTAGTCCCGTTTGTTCATTTTGTACTTTGTTTCCATTGCCCAGTCAGACATGGTACTGAGTAGGCTGCTAAGACTGCCGTCAAAGGGCATACTGCCTATGTTTTCTTCTAGACGTTGCATGGCTCTGGGTGTGGCATTGCAGCCAGACCCGAGGAGGCTTGCACTTCTCGAGACATGGTGGCGGGCTCCAGCAGTTCTCCCAGGAGGGTGTCCCTGTCCCCGTCCGCAGTCCACCGCCTGAGGGGGGGGGGGGAGGGCAGCGGCCAGGAGCCTCTGGGCGGCGTGCGCGCGCGCGCGCGCGGGGAGCGCGCACGGCTGCTGGGCCGCCGTCCGGGGGAGGCGCCGGCCAGCCGCGCCTGCCCGCCCAGAGCCGAGCTCCGGCGGAGTCCCGCGCTCTGCTGCTCTCTCCTGGCCGGGAAGCCTCGCCTGCTCCCCCGGCGTCCCTGGACGTCGCTCCGTGTCCCCGCTGCGCACAGCAGCTCCGGGCCTTCCACAGCCACGGCCGCTAGCCTGAGGAGGCCTCTCAGCTCCCGCCTTCCCAGCTCGCCGGACACGGACGACCAGGGCGCCTGCGAAGAGGATTCCATCTGGGAGAGGTACCTGGGGGCGGGCCTGGGGCTGGTGGGAGGCGAGCGTGTCCCTGAGGAATAGGCTGGTGCGCCGAGAGGTGCCCGTCAGGCCGCGGGACAGCTGCGCGGCGCGGGCAGCGAGGGGGTCTCTCTCTTCGTGCGCTTCACGCGTTCGTGGAACGGGCGGGGGGGTGCTGGCACCTGCCCAGGGGCCAGCTCTGGGGATGCGGTGCCCGGGAGTCGGCGCTGAAGCGGCGCCCGTGGTCTTGGCTTCTTGGAAGGCCAG